>NW_028234405.1:47149282-47162299 GCF_977035675.1 Penaeus japonicus
AAACGGTTAAATCGTAAAAAAAAAAAAAAAAAAAAAAAAAAATCAGAATCATCTTTAAAAAAAACAAAAGAATCTCAGAAGAACAAGGATCATCGCAGAAGAATCGGAATCATCATACGAGAATCTTAGAATCATCCTCAGCCTCTCGTATATTCCAGCGCTTCTTTCAGTAAAGCGCAAACGACACTCGACTCGACGTTTCAAAGAAAAGAAGGAAGTGAAGCGTGTTGAGCCTTCGGAGCGAACCAAAGCCATGCTACGCCATGTTTAGAACCTTTTAGAACCTTTTAGAACCTTTAGAACCGTCAGCTGGGATGTGAATTAGGATAAGAGTCTCTGCAGGATGGATGGAGGTGGCGGAATGTCCTGCCAAAAGGACCCTCGACGTCCGAGAAAGTCTCCTAAAATTGGATGGACCTCTTCAGGTTGTTTAGGTAAGAAGAGGCTAAAACAAAACAACAGGAGAGCTAAACAAAACAACAGGAAAGCTAAACAAAACAGCAGGAGAGCTAAACAAAACAAACAACAGGAGAGCTAAACAAAACAAACAACAGGAGAGCTAAACAAAACAAACAACAGGAGAGCTAAACAAAACAACAGGAGAGCTAAACAAAACAACAGGAGAGCTAAACAAAACAACAGGAGAGCTAAACAAAACAACAGGAGAGCTAAACAAAACAACAGGAGAGCTAAACAAAACAACAGGAGAGCTAAACAAAACAACAGGAGAGCTAAACAAAACAACAGGAGAGCTAAACAAAACAACAGGAGAGCTAAACAAAACAACAGGAGAGCTAAACAAAACAACAGGAGAGCTAAACAAAACAACAGGAAAGCTAAACAAAACAACAGGAGAGCTAAACAAAACAACAGGAGAGCTAAACAAAACAACAGGAGAGCTAAACAAAACAACAGGAGAGCTAAACAAAACAAAACAACAGGAGAGCTAAACAAAACAACAGGAGAGCTAAACAAAACAACAGGAGAGCTAAACAAAACAACAGGAGAGCTAAACAAAACAACAGGAGAGCTAAACAAAACAACAGGAAAGCTAAACAAAACAACAGGAGAGCTAAACAAAACAACAGGAGAGCTAAACAAAACAACAGGAGAGCTAAACAAAACAACAGGAGAGCTAAACAAAACAACAGGAGAGCAAAACAAAAGAACAGAAGAGACTAAAACAAAACAACAGGAGAGCTAAACAAAACAACAGGAGAGCTAAACAAAACAACAGGAGAGCTAAACAAATCAACAGGAGAACTAAACAAAACAACAGGAAAGCTAAACAAAACTAACAACAGAAGAGCTAAACAAAACAACAGGAGAGCTAAACAAAACAACAGGAGAGCTAAACAAAACAAGGGGAAAGCTAAACAAAACAACAGGAGAGCTAAACAAAACAACAGGAGAGCTAAACAAAACAAGGGGAAAGCTAAACAAAACAACAGGAGAACTAAACAAAACAACAGGAGAGCTAAACAAAACAACAGGAGAGCTAAACAAAACAACAGGAGAGCTAAACAAAACAACAGGAGAGCTAAACAAAACAACAGGAGAGCTAAACAAAACAACAGGAGAGCTAAACAAAACAACAGGAGAGCTAAACAAAACAACAGGAGAGCTAAACAAAACAAGGGGAAAGCTAAACAAAACAAGGGGAAAGCTAAACAAAACAACAGGAGAGCTAAACAAAACAACAGGAGAGCTAAACAAAACAACAGGAGAGCTAAACAAAACAACAGGAGAGCTAAACAAAACAACAGGAGAGCTAAACAAAACAACAGGAGAGCTAAACAAAACAACAGGAGAGCTAAACAAAACAACAGGAGAGCTAAACAAAACAAACAACAGGAGAGCTAAACAAAACAACAGGAAAGCTAAACAAAACAACAGGAAAGCTAAACAAAACAACAGGAGAGCTAAACAAAACAACAGGAGAGCTAAACAAAACAACAGGAGAGCTAAACAAAACAACAGGAAAGCTAAACAAAACAACAGGAGAGCTAAACAAAACAAACAACAGGAGAGCTAAACAAAACAAGGGGCGAAAAGCCTCTAAACAAACAAGGAGAAAGCTAAACAAAACAACAGGAAAGCTAACAAAACAACAGGAGAGCTAAACAAAACAACAGGAAAGATAAAAAAAACAACAGGAGAGCTAAACAAAAACAGGAGAGCTAGACAAAACAACAGGAGAGCGGAGAGCTAAACAAAACAACAGGAGAGCTAAACAAAACAACAGGAGAGCTAAACAAAACAACAACAGGACGATTAACAAACAACAACAGGAAAGCTAAAAAAACACACAGGAAAGCTAAACAACAACATGGAGAGCTAACAACACAAAGGGAGAGTAAACAAAAACAAACATGAGAGCTAACAAAACAACAGGAGAGCAAAACAAACAACAGGAGTGCTAAACCAAAACAACAGGATAGGGAACGAGCTAAACAAAACAACAGGAGAGCTAAACAAAACAACAGGAGAGCTAAACAAAACAACAGGAAAGCTAAACAAAAACAACAGGAGAGCTAAACAAAACACAGGAGAGCTAAACAAAACAAACGGAGAGCTAGACCAAAACAAACCCAGGAGAGCCTAAACAGTAAAACAACAGCAGAGCTAAACAAAACAACAGGAGAGCTAAACAAAACAACAGGAGAGAGCGAGAGCTAAACAAAACAACAGGGAGAGCATAAACAAACAACAGGAGAGCTCTAAACAAAACATTCTGGGAAAGCTAAACAAAACAACAGGAGAGCTAAACAAAAACAACAGGAGAGCAAGACTTAAACAAAACAACAACAGGCGGCTAAACAGAAAAAAACAGGAGAGTACAAAAAAAACAGGGAGAGCTAAACAAAACAAACCAGGAGAAGCCTAAAACAAAAACAACAGGAGAGCTAAACAAAACAACAGGAGAGCTAAACAAAACAACAGGAGAGTTAAACAAAACAACAGGAGAGCTAAACAAAACAACAGGAGAGCTAAACAAAACAAACAACAGCAGAGCTAAACAAAACAACAGGAGAGCTAAACAAAACAACAGGAGAGCTAAAAAAAACAACAGGAGAGCTAAACAAAACAACAGGAAAACTAAACAAAACAACAGGAGAGCTAAACAAAACAACAGGAGAGCTAAACAAAACAACAGGAGAGCTAAACAAAACAACAGGAGAGCTAAACAAAACAACAGGAGAGCTAAACAAAACAAACAACAGGAGAGCTAAACAAAACAACAGGAGAGCTAAACAAAACAACAGGAGAGCTAAACAAAACAACAGGAGAGCTAAACAAAACAACAGGAAAGCTAAACAAAACAACAGGAGAGCTAAACAAAACAACAGGAGTATATGTTTATTGGGGTGTATTATAGGACGATATCTGATTTCTTCGAAGAGATAAACAAAACAACAGGAGAGCTAAACAAAACAACAGGAGAGCTAAACAAAACAAACAACAGGAGAGCTAAACAAAACAACAGGAGAGCTAAACAAAACAACAGGAGAGCTAAAAAAAAACCAGGAGGGCTAAACAAAACAACAGTCTCCCCCCCCCCCCCCCCCCCCCCCCCCCCCCCCAAACCCCCCCCCCCCTCCCACCCCCCCCCCCCCTCCCCCCCCTGGGATGAGAGCTAAACAAAACAACAGGAGAGCTAAACAAAACAACAGGAGAGCTAAACAAAACAACAGAAAAGCTAAACAAAACAACAGGAAAGCTAAACAAAACAACAGGAGAGCTAAACAAAACAACAGGAGAGCTAAACAAAACAACAGGAGAGCTAAACAAAACAACAGGAAAGCTAAACAAAACAACAGGAAAGCTAAACAAAACAAGAGAGCTAACAAAACCAGAGGAAAGAGAGAGAGCTAAACAAAACAACAGGAGAGCTAAACAAAACAACAGGAGAGCTAAACAAAACAACAGGAGAGCTAAACAAAACAACAGGAGAGCTAAACAAAACAACAGGAAAGCTAAACAAAACAACAGGAGAGCTAAACAAAACAACAGGAGAGCTAAACAAAACAACAGGAGAGCTAAACAAAACAACAGGAGAGCTAAACAAAACAAGAGGAGAGCTAAACAAAACAACAGGAGAGCTAAACAAAACAACAGGAGAGCTAAACAAAACAACAGGAAAGCTAAACAAAACAAACAACAGGAGAGCTAAACAAAACAACAGGAGAGCTAAACAAAACAACAGGAAAGCTAAACAAAACAACAGGAGAGCTAAACAAAACAACAGGAGAGCTAAACAAAACAACAGGAGAGCTAAACAAAACAACAGGAAAGCTAAACAAAACAACAGGAGAGCTAAACAAAACAACAGGAAAGCTAAACAAAACAACAGGATAGCTAAACAAAACAACAGGAAAGCTAAACAAAACAACAGAAGAGCTAAACAAAACAACAGGAAAGCTAAACAAAACAAAACAACAGGAGAGCTAAACAAAACAACAGGAGAGCTAAACAAAACAACAGGAGAGCTAAACAAAACAACAGGAGAGCTAAACAAAACAACAGGAAAGCTAAGCAAAACAACAGAAAAGCTAAACAAAACAACGGCCCCTGCCCCGCCCCTAAACATTACAACCATCAAAACAAGAACAAGACGCTTCAAAAAGAGGTTTTGTACATCCTTCTGAACTATGGTCGGCATACAATTTCCTTACGGTCTCAAGAAAAATAAGAAGGAGCCCGGAGGCATAGGACATAGGTTCTAAGTTCACTTTTACTTCTCGAACGTACATCAAGCTATTCTTATTTTTCGGGAAGTCACAAATAAGATCATATTGCTTATGAATCTTTCAGTAAAGAATGTACCAAGAGTAATGCACTTCGTTAGTGTTGATGTATGGATGTATCACAATTTAATTGAAAACTGTAATTATATATATTATATATATATATATTAATATATAATGATATATATATATAATATATATAAAAAAAGTATTATATATGTATATATTACTATATATATATATACATTTATATATATATATTATATATAATATATATATTATATATATATATATGTGTGCTGTGTGTGTGTGTGTGTGTGTGGTGTGTGTGTGTATGTGTGTGATGTGTGTGTGTGTGTGATTGTGTGTGTGTGTGGTGTGTAATGATGTGTATGTGAATGTGTGTGTTGAATACGAATTTCTTGGATAATAGAGGTGGATGAGGAGAGAGGGGGGGAGAGTGGTATAAATAGAAGTTATGGTTGTGTGTGTGGCTGTAGTTATACTGGTAGATCGAAAAATAAGCAGACATAGACAGAAATAGTGGAAGAAAGAGAGGGAAAGAGAATAGGAACACAGAGAGTGTGTGTGTGACAGAGAGAGAGGGGGGGAGGCAGCAGGAGAAAGAGTAAGATAGAGAGAAAGAGAGCAAGAGACAAAGAATATACAGCAAAAACCGCTAAAGAGAAAAAGAGAGAAAATACAAACAAAGAAAGATCGAAATATAAAAAATATATAAAAAATACACATAAATCTAAAGAAAAGATGAGAAAGAGAGAAATAAAAATTAAAACTACGCATATCTTGTCCAATCATTTCTCTCCTCATCCTCTTCATCCATTTCGCCATCCTTTTCCCTTAGAAATCTCACCCATTTTTTTCCTTCCCCCCAACTGAAAATGCTTTAAGTTCCGGTGCTCATTAGAATCAGAAGTGGAGGATAAATAAGAAAGTTCCTCAAGTCTCACGGAGAGGGAATTGGCTGACGGAAAAGGCAGTGAAGTGTCTCGTCATTTAGAATTCTTGAAAAATGATTCCCTTTGCTTCTGCACTTGTATTGGATGGCACCGTAATGGCGTCCTCAAGGGGGCCCGGTCCTTTGCTTGTTGTTGGACACTGGTTCCTCTGACGGCTGGGTTGTGTTGTGTGTGTGTGTGTGTGTGTACTAGCTGCTCACTCATATTTCTATATATACCGATACTCGCTTGCATATATATATATATATATATTTCATATATATATCATATCATATGTCGCAGATATATGGTCATAACACCATATCGGATATTATATATCTGTGATTTTATCCCCCTCCACTCAGTATATATATATATTCTCCTCTAAGCTTATAATATATTTATATATTATATGTCCATACATATATACAAACTCACACAAAACTACCACACACACACACACGCACACACACACACACCACACCACAACAAACACACACCACACAGTCACACATATATACACAGCACATATATATATATTGATACTATATATATATAGTTGTTAGTATATATTTATATATATATTCCTAACATAAACTGTATATGTACTATACAACTATACATATAGATAGATAGATAGATAGATAGATAGAATAATACGAACAGATAGCATAGCATGTTTGTACTTCTGTGTGTGGTATATATATTCATTAAATATCATATATACTATATCTATATATATATACTCATATATATTCATATATATATATATGTATATATATACTATTTATATATATATATATGATACATATTGTATATAAGTTTATATATATACAATATATATACTATGTGCTGTGTGTAGTGTGTCGTGTGTGTGTGTGTGTGTGTGTGTGTGTGTGTGTGTGTGTGTGTATCTATATATCAAGTATAATATATATATATATATATATATTGTAGTATCATATATATAACTATATATATATAATATCTTATTTATTTATTTATGGTGTGTGTGTGTTGATATACTATATATATATATATATATATATATATTATATATATATATATATCTTCTATATATTATATATATATATATATGTATATGACTTATATATTTATTTATTTATTTATTATATGTGTGTCTCTGGTATCACTATATATATATATATATATATAGAATATATATATATATATATATATATATATATATATATATGTATAGGGAGAGTATATATATATATATATATGTATATATATATTTATTTATTTATTTAATTGTATATATATATTGTGATAAATATATATATTATATATATATATATTGTGAGTGATATATATATATATATATACACTCATGGTTTTTTGAGATTCAAATTTGTGTAAGATAGCCGTTATTAGTCAAGCATAGTGAGAATGAAACAAATAAAGCACGATCACGCAGAGACATTTCATACAATAAAGACTCTAAACTGTTGCAAATCCGATCTCTATCACACGCCCATAACCAACGAAGACGTAAAAAAGCAACATACTCTGCAATTCGAACAGAAACCCCTTTAAAGGCTCAAAGACGGCGGTGAAAGTCGCGCGAAGAAGCATAAAAAAACGCCCCTTTACTGACATACCAAAACCCAACAACTCACACCAATGCACAACATGTACGGAATAGCTGCTCGTTGACGCGTTCCACTTTTAAAAGGACTGGCAGATTTTTCACATCTAATGGGCATTAAAAAAAAAGAAGGGACGAAGGAAGATAGGAAGAATGGGTGTGGAGCCCATTGATCTTCGCTCTAGATACCATTGAAGGCTTGCGTATGTCTTACTTTTAGACATTGTTGGTTTATTATAGTGGTTGATTCTTAGATAATCGAAGTAATGAGGTTGTAAGAGTCCGAAGATAAAGGCTGTTGGAAAGAAGGACCTGGAAATGGAGAGAAGACATGGGAGGCAATATCAGTCATTCTGTGATAGATATTAAGGGGAGTTTCACTCTTTGGGTTCATATATATGGACGTGTGTGTGTGTGTAATTTTTTATATATATATATATATATATATATATATATATATATTATATATATATATATATATATATATATATATATATATATGTATATGTTAAGAATTATAATACTTTATAAGCTAATATATATATATAAAAATAATATAGTCGATAAAATGAATATGTATATATATTTATGTATATATATATATATATATATATATAGATATATATATATATATATATATATCTAAAATAATGTATGTATGGGAGTATACATAAATATGCCTGTGTGTGTGTAAATATTTACACACACACACTCACAACACACACAGCAACCACCACAACACGACAGATGAAACACATAACACACACACAGCACCCAGATACACACAGAACAACGACACACAGATCCAACACACGACAGATTAACAACACACGCACACACACACAAACATACACACACACACACACACACACACACGAAACCTTAATTTCCGCTGATTTCTGCAACACACACTCAAGGTTTAAAGATACAAGGGTAACCCACTAAGCTGGATGTGACGTCACTGATGACGTAGGTAGGCCCATTGCCAGGCGCATACCCTGTCATTCAACCTCTTATCTCTCTCTCTCTTTCTTTCTTTTTCACTCTCTCCTGTTTAGGCGTGTGAATTGATTAGCTTATCGACGCGAATGAAGAAGTTAAATAAGGAAGTTTATTATTCTCTTTTTATCCACACTTTCTTAAACAACTCTTTAAGGGGAATTCACAGAGAGACAATTTTTTCACAATAATTCAGCCAGAATATTGGAGAATATTGCTTCTTCAAAGTCTGCAGTTCTCTCTATAAGTATATTTGTAATAATTTTCTTGCTTATGAATAGAAATGTAAGTCGGTTTTATCAAAGGAATTCAACCTGTCAGATAGAAATAGGAATCGGTCCAGATAAATAAATAAATATATATATATTTTTTTTTTTCTAGGTCAGCCGAACAATTGAAGCGTCCTTCTTAAATTGATATAGCATTGTTTTACGAGGTAAAGTTGTACTATTCGCCCGCAATGACAGTTTTTCTTTTCAAAATCATGTCTCGTCAATGTTGCCTGACTCACGTAAACAAACACGATTCATTTTCTTTTTTTTTCTTTTCTTTATTTTTTTAGCACATATGATTTTCCGAAACTGATACAAATGTTTTTCTTCTTCTTTTTCTTCTTCTTCTTCTTCTTCTTTTGGATTTGACCCAAAGAACCAAAAAATCGACCAACACAATGTCCTTACTCATTTTCTCACAGATATCATTTTGAAGAAATCCCTTTTTCCTTTCCAAATTTAATCACCATTTTTTTTTTCCTGTACTTTTAGACAGTAACTAAGATACTAATTGTATTCATGTAGTGTCCTCCCAGGCCTCACCTCCTTTCTGCCATACACTGCGAACGCCGTTTCGCCCCGCCTCTTATAATGTACCGCACCTCCACCAAACGTAGAGAGGAAAAGGACTCAACACAGCACTCCGAAGCCACATACTTTTTTACTAATCCGCTTTTGTAGGGATACACCTCGTTCGTCTGGATCTTTTTGTTTGAAATCACGAATCCTGAACAACATAATGAACTAAAGACCCGTTTTTTTTTTTTTTTTTTTTTTTTTTTTTTTTTTTTTTTTTTTTTGTAAGGGACGCATCTTCTTTGACATTATAATTGAGTGCAGGAACTGGTATGGAATTTCTTTTTTGACTTCTGTAATCAGATGAATACTTAAAAGACAAAGAGTGAAAGAGTAAGAGAAGAGAAGATGTGAAGATGAAGTGAAGTGAAGAAGAAGTGAAGACACTTCAATCAACTACAGTACCACATGTGTCTTGTTAAAGAAAAAAAGAGATGATCATAATTTATAATTTCCTGTTGATGATGATCTCACCAACGGTAAAATGCAAATCTCCCTTTGATTGTGTATCGATGTCGGCTCTACAGGTATTCTACGTGCTCATATCTCTCAGGTCTAAGGATAGTACGCTTATCCTCCTTAAATATATAATATGTGTATCAATATAAGAGGAATAAATCACAATTAAGTTTTCTCTCGCCTTCTCCTAATCTCACTCTCTCTCCTTTACTTGTACTCTCTTCAATCTCTCTCTCTCTCTCCTCCTGCTGCTATTTCTCCTCTCTTACTGTTCTCCTTCGTGTTCTTCCTCCCTCCCTCCTACTCCCCGTTCTCTCCTCTCTTCTTTTCTTTCTCTCCTCTCTCTCTCTCTCTCTCTCTTCATCTCTCTCTCTCTTACTCCTCTCATCTTCTGTCTCTCTCTTACATCCTCTCTCCTCTCTTCTTCATTATTTTCCTCTCCTCCTCTTCCCGTCTTCACTCTCTCTTTCTCTCTCTCTTCTCCTCTCTCTCTCTCGCTCTATTATATATCTATATTATATATATACTATTCTATTATCTCCACTACATATATATATCATATAAATAAGCATACTACTCTATCATCATTCTATCATATATATATTATACATAGCATATTTACATATTCTATATATAAATATTATATATGTATCCTATATCATACTATATATTATATATCTATTATATATATATACTAGATATCTCTATATGCTATATCTTACAAATATATATATCACACACAACAATATATATTATTATATATCTTATATATATACTTACCTACTATACTCCTTTCTATATAATTATTACTCATATATATATATAAATACTATATATATATATATATATATACTCATAAATCTATAAATATATACCCCTATATTATTATATATGTTAATTATTATACCTTATATAATTTCACAACTATATTCTATATTATTCCTTATCATATAATATATAATCTCTATCTTATATCATATCATGTATAATGATTTGTATATATCTACTATATTTTCTACTCATATATGTCTATATACTATCCTCTTCTATCCTCGCTTCCCCCTCACTGTGTCTTGTTATAAAGAAAAATCGCTGAACGTCCAATTGGTTTCACACATCGTCAAAATCAACAGAGCATGCGCGGTGACCCGAGCCGAGATCAGGAACACGTCACAGCCTTAATCATATGTGGTCGCTTGATTACAGCTGTTCACAGAAGACCTTGGAGAGAGGCGGGGAATAATAGACCGTTTAATTGGGGAAGACTGGGAGGAGGGAGACAGCAGGAGGGTGTGCGTGTCACAGACGGACTAATGGGAAGGAGGGAGGGAGGGGAGGAGGGAGGGAGGGGGGGAGGGGAGAGTCGAGGGCCAAGGTCGGGCGCGCAGGCCGAGGAGGCGAACGAGGCACCGCGGTGGGAAGAGGAGGGAGGGAGAGGGCAAGGGCGGGAAGGGGCCGGAGGGAGGAGGGAAGGGGGAGGGAAGGGAAGAAGAGGACGAAGAGAGAGAGAGTGAGGGAGCGGAGAGGAAAGAGGAGAGAGTGAAGGAAAGAGAAAGAGAGAGAGAGAGGAGACCGACGACAACAGCTGCCAGAGATAGAGACAGAGACAGAGAGGGGAGAGACTGGGAGAGAGCCGACGAATAAAACTAGACTCCAGAAACCAGAGAGGGATGACGACGCAGAGACGCAGAGGAGAGAGAGTGAGTGTTAACAACAACTAACGAACAAAGAGATATACAATCACACTCCACCTCAACACACACAATACATCATAGTTATTATATTCTAATCTTATATATATATATATAAATATATATATATAATATATATTTATCATAAGATATATCATCGAATACACAGTAATAGACATAAACAAAAGTAGAAGGAAGAGAGCAACGACCCATTAGATAGACGTCATAATATAGAGATGGGAAAATAAATAGCAAGAGATAAAGAGAGATGAGAGCGAGAGAGAATGAGAGAGCAGAGAGGGCGCGAGGGCGAGAGCGCTAGCCTCGAGAGAGAGCGAGAGAGAGAGGACAGAGACGAGAGAGCACGAGAGAGAAAGAATGAGAGAGAGGAGAGGTAACAATAATGAGCGCAGAGAGACCCCGCCGAGAGAGATAAGCCCCAGAGACGACACGAGAGAGAGACCCAACCGAGACGGACTGAGAGCCGATCAGAGACGAGAACACCCCCCGACGCCTCCGCGCCCTCGTCCCCGACGAGGAGATAGAGAGAGAGAGAGAGAGAGACACCTTATCGAGCCATAGAACCCCAAATACGCAAGGGAAAAATGCAATACCGCAGGCTCCGGCAGAGATTTACTCAAGAAGCATGATGTTGCCAACAGATTGCACTGGCACTAACCAAAGGAGAAATTACCAATCTATCACCTAGTATTAGTCATAAACATGATTGCAATTGCATCCTTGAGTAAGATTCCAATCCCTCCCTCTATCCATGCTATCCAATATATCTCATTTGAATTAAACAGACTTTTTTATATCATACGTCTAGACTTTTCAATTGCAGTTGTTACTTCCGCTCATGTGTATCATCTATTATTTATTATTTATCATTTATTCATTTATTTATTTATCTATTTATTTATTTATTTATTTATTCATGCGGATCATTTATCATTTATTCGTTTATTTATTGATTTATTCATGCGTATCATCTATCATTTATCATTTATTCGTTTATTCATTTATTTATTTATCTATTTATTTATCTATTCATGCGGATCATTTATCATTTATTCATTTATTTATTTATTTATTCATGCGTATCATTTATCATTTATTTATTTATTTATATATATATCTATCTATTTATTCATGCGGATCATTTATCATTTATACATTTATTTATTTATTTATTCATGCGTATCATTTATCATTTATTCATTTATCTATCTATTTATCTATTTATTCATGCGGATCATTTATCATTTATTCATTTATTTACTGATTTATTCATGCGTATCATTTATCAGTTATTTATTTATCTATCTATCTATTTATTTATTCATTAATTCATGCGTATCATATATCATTTATTCATTTATCTATCTATTTATTTATTTATTCATGCGTATCATTTATCATTTATTTATTTATCTATCTATTTATCTATTTATTCATGCGTATCATTTATCATTTATTCATTTATTTATTTATTTATTCATGCGTATCATTTATCATTTATTTATTTATCTATCTATTTATTTATTTATTCATGCGGATCATTTATCATTTATTCATTTATTTATTTATTTATTCATGCGTATCATATATCATTTATTTATTTATCTATCTATCTATTTATTTATTCATGCGTATCATTTATCATTTATTTATTTATTTATTCATGTGTATCATTCATCATTT
>NW_028234405.1:47234899-47260022 GCF_977035675.1 Penaeus japonicus
TGTAGTTGAAACATCCGCAGTTTCATAATAAAAAAATAAAAAAACCTGTTCGGTGTTTATGGTAATGTTTTACTTTATTGTGTTCGTAATTTAATTTTAACGCATACCGACTTGTCCAGAAGCTCCCACTTACACACGTACACACACACACACACATATATATAGAGAGAGAGATGATAGATAGATAGATAGATAAATAGTCAAGGCAACAGATATTTAGCCTTTACATGCAAAACGGACTCTCACTTTAGCCACTGACCAAATCAACAAGCCGTTAAAGGAGATAATATTCAAATTAAAAACAAAACAAAAACTTTATTCCATAAATTACAACGGTTATTCTTAAATAGTATACTAGAAGCATGTGATAAGCTCAGCTCGTATAGAATTTCGGCAGTATAATGCTTATGCAACCGTAGATAAGTGAATAGATGAAACATGTAAAGTCATTTGCACCTCACGTGGCAACGTCTCGTGATCTGGCAACGCCGCATGCCCCGCAGGGATCACTCGAGGCTCGGTCCTCATCGCACGAGGGTCCACCCGCACGCTCTTCTCTCGCGGCCCTTTTTTCCCCTATACCCTCTTCCCAGAAGTCAAGAACCTACAGTCGAATCTCACGGCGTTTCCTTCCACTCTCAATCTTGCGTTTCCAAGGACCACCGAGAATCGCACGGCGCAGAGATTCGAAGAGAGAGAGAGAAAAGCCGGCACACGCCGCCTCGCCGAGTCGTTGAAGTTTCCCAGCCTCTGGTTTTCTGTATTTTCTCTCTCGCAAGGGGCGACCACGTGCCTCTAAAGGTTAGTTTATAAGTAATGAGGAATTATAAGTGTTTCAGGAAGGCTCAGAATGGATCGAGAGTTTATGAAGGTTCAGCTTCTACGGGAGTTTTCTGAGGTTCTGTGGACGACAAAAGGGATTTTTGGACAAGACAGCACTACATTTAGATAATTTCTTTTTTTCTTTCTTTCTTTGGTCACCGGGATAGATGAGCTCAGGTAGGGGTTGATATTTGAGTCGGTGGAAAACGTATTTATTTACCTTTATCTATTGATTAAGCTCGTGTAAAGCTAGATTTACTCATAACATTTTGTACTTGTGTTTCTCAAGCAATTTCCCTTTTTTGTTCTTCAGGCCCTATCATTTTACAAGAAACAATTTGATGAATTTTCTTCAATTCTCAAATACCTAACAGGCCCGAGGATTACAAAGTAAATTGCTAAGGAAACCAAAATGAATATAAAGTTTAATCAAATGATATTAATAAATCATTTTGGTGGCATCCAAGTCTAGGAGAGGCATATAATTATAGTAACCAAAACGATTTATATGAGAACATCACTATCTGACAACACAGAAAACAATACCAGAAAGTCAGAATAATTATTATTATTATTTTTTTTTAGAATAGGGCTATATCTAGTGATGCCAGGACCTAAAATCCCATTGCTCCAGAAAAGGCCATCACATTTTAATCTCATTAGTTTTAGAATTAAAAGTAATGAATTATGTTTCAAGTTGTATGATAGGGCCTTTATAACACAAAAGAAATTTCAGGGGAAGCAAAAATGAATAACAGCATTTATGCTAATATCTTACAAAGATTCATGAGTATCAAGTATGACCCGCTGTAAACTTCCTCTTAATGGGAGTAAAAAGGTTTCATTAGAAGGTGTATATTGTCAGCTGATGGCATAAATTCAAGCAATCGCTGCGGCCTCCAAACCTTGGCACTTGGGGAAAAGCCAAGGAATCTTCACAGCTGATGTTCTGGCATAGCAAATCCTACACTGGTTCCTTAGGAAGGTGTGGAAGCTGGTTCTTGACTGATGATTTGTGATAGAGGTTGGCTAGAATTGATTTTTTTTTTATGCTGGCCACTTTAATTGATGCCAATTTTGATGCTGTAGATGTTTTCTGTGGACTATTAGTATAATGTGTAAATAGTATGAACCATCAATCCATTCTAAAATGGTTTGCATCATTTAAACATAATCTCTAAATAAGTATCATTCTCTTTTGTGAACAAGGTTTTTTGACATTTTTTTTCTTTTTGTTTAACAGAAGGCTGCAATCAGTGTTCTATCAGAAAAATTCATGTGCTGAGATTACTGTTCTATTTCAAATATAGACTAATTATTGACTAGTTATCAGTACATGTTATGTTAAAAGAAATATATTTTTCCAGTTATATCTCAAAAAATTTAAATGGTCAGTTATACAGCTATAAGAAATGTATTGTGTGTATAATCATATAGTTATTAATTTAGATATATTATTTGATTAATAAAAAAATAAGTAGGTTGTGATCTAAATGTAACAGAAACACTTTAGGAGAGGCATCTCTTAAGTCACTTGTGTGTCTATCATAAGAAAATTTAAAAGTTATTGAATATAACATTTCACATCCTCCTGGCAGAGTCTTTGCTTATGGACCAAAGGTAATACAGATGCATATTGAGAGATAAGCCAGTTATTTGGAGGATCTGAATCCAATGCTCACAATTGAATTCAAAGATCTATTGATGTTTTGTGCAAAGTATCTAAGAAGTTCATAAGATGGCCTTGATGTGAAAGGGTTGAATGTGAGAAGTTGAGGCAATTGGCTGGACCGAAAGGAGTTTTGGGTGCAGTGGATGGTTACCATGCCAGAATCAATGTACCAGAAAGAAAAAAAATGGTGATTTTATAATCAGAAAAAATGAACACGGTGTGAATTCGATGGCCGTGGCACAAGACGACCTGAAGTTTATGGAAATGCATTTTTTTTTTTTTCTCTCTCTTTTTGAGACATGACTGCCAGTAGATTTTTTTCCAGTATACATGTCTTGGTGCGATATTGAAGCGGTTTCTATCACAGGACATTATTTTAGGTGATTCTACCAAAGACTTACATAATGCACATATAATAGCACCATACAAGAATACTGAATGAACTCCATTAAGACCCTGCCATCTTAATTTCGATGAGCAATTAATAAGGATTTCGCTGGGTTAATTGGAAGAGCAACTATGGTGTACATGGATGGCATAGGTGTCCCGTGCTCTACTTGGGAAGAACATATGTCTGTGGCATGTAATTTCCAGTAAAGGCAACAAATATCAAGTTGAGAAGCTTTGACGAACTTCCCCAAACCAGTTGTATTTAAGGAATTAGTAATTCCTAACATTTGATATGCAGCTTTGCTCTAGTAACGAGTCCACTGACTGAAATGACCAAGGGTTCTTGAAAAAAGAAAAAAAGGTTGTCTCAAATTGGTCTGAAGAAGTGTGGAGGGCATTCAACACCCTTAGAGATTTGCTGACTAAACAAGTAACTCTTTTATACCCACACTCTGATAAGACCGTGAATATGCCGTTATACTCCAGCAGTATAATAAGGGGCGGGGCATTTGAGACCAATTATATTTGTCAGTGGCACTCTAAATGAAAGTGAGGTAAGTATTAAAGTGTTGAAAAGGAAGCCCAACTAAGTGGTAGTCTATGGAGTCACAGTTAATTGGCCAATCATACTGGGGGTTCACAGTAAAGGTGGCTAGTGACCATTAGACCAGTGTCACTAGAAAATGTAATTATGTGGCCCAAATAAAGTTAGGATTGATCTATATGCTCATCCGCTACTGGGTCAAGTAAAAAGGTATCTCCGGGGCGGTTCAAATGAGTGTCTAAAGTTACATTATCTGCATGACTAAACTCACAGGATGACATTCTCCACCACATGCAACTAAATGTGTATGATCTGGAAGATAATTGTGTCGTTATTCCGGACTACTACTAAAGCACGGGAAAATATGCAAAATCCTGTACAGTTTATATAAGATGCCTGCTCTACTGCAATGGTTCTCTGATGTAAAGGGGAAATTTGAGTTTGTACACCTAGTTTTAGTAGGACTGTTTCCCATCTTAAATGAAGGAGATATATATGTGCTAACAGTGATTGATGTACTGACCTTATTTCTCATTGCTTTACCCATCAAAAGCAAAGGGGCTAGAATAGAAACATGCCACTCGAAGTTAGTAAAGTATACATTGTACATTGGAATGTGCAAAGGCCACTTGGAATCCCTGTCCTGTTGAGCCATATACAAATAGTTAGAATGGTACTAGGTAAGAGCTAAAAGTGGACACTAGTTGTTTCATATGTGAAATGTTCTGTTATGTCCAAAACAAATGATGGTCAATGATACAGCTATTAGAAATGTAGTATATGTATGATTATATAATTATTCATTTACATGTGTCATCTATTAAAAATTAAGCAGGCTATAATCTAAAAATTCTAACAAACTCTATACTACTACTAAATGGACATATTTAGTACATGGTGGTAGCTATAAAGAGTTCCTTAATAAGGTCCTTGATAATATGGAACTCGGCTACTTTGGACATCTCCAAGTCACGTGTGTGTCTTTCATAAATAAATATGTAGGATGTTTTTTAATGTCACATTGCACATCCTCCTGGCAGTCCTTGCATTTGGGCCAAAGAGATCCTAAGAGTATATGACGCGGTGATATTTGGGTAATACAGATATATATGAAGAGAGTTATTTGAAATACTTGAATAAAATGCTCAAAATTCAATTCAAAGAAATATTGTTTTGTGCAAAATGACTAAGAAGTACATAAGATGACCTTGCAAAGTTCAAACAGCTCGACTGAAAGGAGTATTTTAATAATGATTTTACAAGCAGGTAATTGAACACGGTATGAATTTGATGGCCAGGGCATCAGCTGACCTGAAGTTCCCGTATGTAAATGCATTTTTTTTCTGCCTCTTTGAGATCTCATGGCTACTAGTAGTTTTTCAGTATACATGTCTTTTGTGTGATATTGAAGCTGGAAATACGCAATTCTGGTTTCCATCAGAAGACCTTAATATTTTAGGTGATTGTGTATTTGCCTTGTATACATATATAGTCCAATACAAGAGTACTGAAGGCATTCCATTAGTTGGGCTGATTGGAAAAGCAATTATGCTGTACAAGGATGACAGTTGTCCTGGGCTCTTCTGAGGGGGGGGGGCACCTATTTAATCTTGAAAGCATTTTTGGTAGGTGAGTATTCAAGTGTTGAAAGGGAAGCCCTCCCCCAGCATTAATTTATGGTCTCACAGTAGATTGGACTGGAGAAGCGGTGAGGGCATTCAACACCCCTAAAGATTTGCTTAGTGAACACGTAGCTCTTTCATATCCAGACTCTGATGAGACCTTCCTTTTGAATACGGATGCTGGTGAACGTGCTATTGTGGTCCTATTCCAGCAGCATGATGGTAAGGGGCATTTGAAACCAATAAGCTTTTTCAGTGGCACTCTAAATGAAAATGAGGTAAGTATTAAAGTGTTGAAAGGGGAAGCCTTGCCTAAGCAGTAGTTTATGGTCTCACAGCTAATCGGCCTATGGCACTGGGGGTATAAAGCATAAATCACTTGTATAGCTTTTTAATTATGCAGGGCCAAATTCATGCATCATGTGGAAAATTCTTACCTATAGCAGGGAAACAATAGTGTAACTGATGCATTGACAAGGATAAGAAGTATAGATCATCTGATATATATGTCCAAAGAAGTACCATAATATTTAAAATCCTGTACAGGTTGTATAAGATTCAAGCCAATGAGAGGTGTGCCTGTTCTGCTGCAAAGGTTCTCTAATGTAAAGGAGAAACCTGAGCTTGTACACCTAGATTTAGTAGGACTGTTTCCCATCTCAAATGAAGGAGATAAACAGTGATTGATGTACTGACCTGATTTCTCATTGCTGTATCCATCAAAAGCAAAGGGGCTAGAGTAGAAACATGCCACTCGAAGTTAGTTAAGTATACATTGTACATTGGAATGTGCAAAGGCCACTTGGAATCCCTGTCCTGTTGAGCCATATAGAAATGGTTAGAATAATACTAGGTAAGAGCTCCAAGTGGCCACTAGTTTTTTCATATGTAAAATGGAAATGTTCTGTTATATGTTTAAAAAAATGATGGTCAATGATACAGCTATTAGAAATGTAGTATATGTATGATTATATAATTATTCATTTACATGTGGGACCAATTAAAAATTAAGCAGGCTATAACATAATACTAACAAACTCTACACTACTACTAAATGGACAGATTTTGCACATGATGGTGCCTATAAAGAGTTCCTTAATAAGGTCCTTGATAATATGGATCTCGACTACTTTAGACATCTCCGAGTCACGTGTGTGTCTTTCATAAATAAATATGTAGGATGTTTTTGAATGTCACATTGCACATCCTCCTGGCAGTCCTTGCATATGGACCAAAGAGATCCTGTATATGACGCGGTGATATTTGGGTAATACAGATATATATGAAGAGAGTTATTTGAAATACTTGAATAAAATGCTCAAAATTCAATTCAAAGAAATATTGTTCTGTACAAAATGACTAAGAAGTACATAAAATGGCCTTGCAGTGATAGAGTTATGGAATGGGAAAAGTTCAAACAGCTGGACTGAAAGGAGTATTTCAATAATGATTTTACAAGCAGGAAATTGAACATGGTATGAATTTGATGACCATGGCATCAGCTGACCTGAAATTCGCGTATGTAAATGCATTCTTTTTCTGCCTCTTGGAGACCTGATGGCTACTAGTAGAGTTTTTCAGTATACATGTCTTTTGTGTGATATTGAAGCTGGAGATGCTCAATCTTGGTTTCCATCAGAAGACCTCAATATTTCATGTGATTCTGTATTTGCCCTAAATGTCATTTGATTGATAAACATTAAGTAGGCTGTGATCTAAATGTAACAGAAACACTTTAGGAGAGACATCTCTGAGTCACTTGTGTCTTTTTCATAAGAAAATTTAAAGACTGAATATCACGTTTCACATCCTCCTGGCAGAGTCCTTGCTTATGGACCAAAGGTAATACAGATGCATATTGAGAGATAAGCCAGTTATTTGGAGGATCTGAATCTGATGCTCACAATTGAATTCAAAGACATATTGATGTTTTGTGCAAAGTATCTAAGAAGTTCATAAGATGGCCTTGATGTGAAAGGGTTGAATGTGGGAAGTTGAGGCTAATTAATTAGCTGGACCGAAAGGAGTTTTGTGTGCAGTGGATGGTTACCATGCCAGAATCAAAGTACCAGAAAAAATGGTAATTTTATAATCAGAAAAAAATGAACATGGTGTGAATTTGATGGCGGTGGTATCAGCCGACCTGAAGTTCATTTATGATTTTTTCTTTTTCTCTTTGAGAACACATGACTGCTAGTAGTTTTTTTTTTCAGTATTCATGTCTTGGTGGGTTAATGAAGCTGTTTCCATCAAAGGACTTTCATATTGTAGGTGATTCTTCCCTAGCCTTACATAATACACATATAATAGCACCATACAAGAGTACTGAATGAACTCCATTAAGACCCTGCCATCGTAATTTCGATGAGCAATTATTCAGGATTTAGTGGGTTAATTGGGAGAGCAACTATGGTGTGCATGGATGGCATAGCTGTCCCCTGCTCTGCTTGGGAAAAACATATGTCTGGCATGTAATTTCCAGTAAAGGTAACAGACATCAAGTTGAGAAGCTTAGAGACACTGAGGAACTTTCCCAAACCAGTTGTATTTAAGGAATTAGTAATTCCTAACATTTGATATACAGCTTTGCTCTAGTAACGAGTCCACTGACTGAAATGACCAAGGGTTCTTGAAAAAAAAAGAGGTCTCAAATTGGTCTGAAGAAGTGTGGAGGGCATTCAACACCCTTAGAGATCTGCCTACTAAACAAGTAACTATTTTATACCCACACTCTGATAAGACCATTATGAATATGAATTCTAGTGAATATGCTCTTATAGTCCAGCAGCATAATGATAAGGGGCATTTGAGACCAATTATATTTGTCAGTGGCACTCTAAATGAAAATGAGGTAAGTATTAAAGTGTTGAAAAGGAAGCCCCGCCTAAGTGGTAGTCTATGGAGTCACGGTATAATTGGCCAATCATACATGGGGGTTCACAGTAAAGGTGGCCAGTGACCATTAGACCAGTTTCACTAGAAAATGTAATTATGTGGCCAAAATAAACTTAGGATTGATTTATATGCTTATCCGCTACTGGGTCAAGTAAAGAGGTATCTCCGGGGTGGATCAAATGAGTGTCTAAAGTTACATCCATTATCTGCATGACTAAACTCTTACAGGATGGCATTCTCTACCATATGCAACTAAATGTATACGATCTGGAAGATAATTGTGTCGTTATTCAAGACTACTACTAAAGCACGGGAAAAATATGCAAAATCCTGTACAGTTTATATAAGATGTAAGCCAATGAGAGGTGTACCTGTTCTGCTGCAGTGGTTCTCTAATGTAAAGGAGAAATCTGAGCATGTACACCTAGATTTAGTAGGACTGTTTCCCATCTCAGATGAAGGAGATAAATATGTGCTAACAGGGATTGATGTACTGACCTGATTTCTCATTGCTATACCCATCAAAAGCAAAGGGGCTAGAATAGAAACATGCCACTCGAAGTTAGTAAAGTATACATTGTACATTGGAATGTGCAGAGGCCACTTGGAATCCCTGTCCTGTTGAGCCAATGTTCTCAAATATCTTGACATATGAAGGCTTAGAATGGTACTAGGTAAGAGCTGTTTCATATGTAAAATGTTCTGTTATATGTCAAAAAAAAAAAAAAAAAAAAAAAAAAAAAAAGATGGTCAATGAATGATACAGATATTAGAAATGTAGTTTATGTATGATTATATAATTATTCATTTACATGTGTCAACCATTGAAAATTAAGCAGGCTATAATCTAAAAATTCTAACAAACTCTATACTACTACTAAATTGACAGATTTTGTACATGGTGGCTATAAAGAGTTCCTTAATAAGGTCCTTGATAATATGGAACTCGACTACTTTAGACATCTCAGAGTCACGTGTGTGTCTTTCATAAATAAATATGTAGGATGTTATTGAATGTCACATTGCACATCCTCCCGGCAGTCCTTGCATATGGACCAAAGAGATCCTGTATATGACGCAGTGATATTTGGGTAATACAGATATATATGACGGGAGTTATTTGGAGTATTTGAATAAAATGCTCAAATAAATACATAAGATGGCAGTGATAGAGTTATGGGATGTGAAAAGTTCAAACAGCTGGACTGTAAGGAGTATTTCAATAATGATTTTACAAACAGAGAATTGAATATGGTATGAAATTGATGACCATGGCATCAGCTGACCTGAAATTCGTGTATGAAAATGCATCTTTTTTCTGCCTCTTGGAGACCTGATGGCTACTAGTAGAGTTTTTCAGTATACATGTCTTTTGTGTGATATTGAAGCTGGAAATGCACAATCCTGGTTTCCATCAGAAGACCTTAATATTCAAGGTGATTCTGTATTTGCCTTAAATGTCATTTGATTAATAAACATTAAGTAGACTGTGATCTAAATGTAACAGAAACACTTTAGGAGAGACATCTCTGAGTCACTCGTAAATAATAAAATAAAAATAAAAAGTTATTGAATATCACGTTTCACATCCTCCTGGCAGAGTCCTTGCTTATGGACCAAAGGTAATACAGATGCATATTGAGAGATAAGCCAGTTATTTGGAGGATCTGAATCTAATGCTCACAATTGAATTCAAAGACCTATAGATGTTTTGTGCAAAGTATCTTAGAAGTTCATAAGATGGCCTTGATGTGAAGTGATGTGGGAAGTTAAGGCAATTAGCTTGACCGAAAGGAGTTTTGGGTGCAGGGGATGGTTGCCATGCCAGAATCAAAGTACCAGAAAAAAGTGGTAATTCTATAATCAGAAAAAAATATTATGGTGTGAATTTGATTGCCGTGGCATCAGCCGATCTGAAGTTCATTTATGATTTTTTCTTTTTCTTTTTGAGAACACATGACTGCTAGTAGATTTTTTTTTCAGTATACATGTCTTGGTGCGATATTGAAGCGGTTTCTCTCAAAGGACATTATTTTAGGTGATTCTACCCAAGACTTACATAATACACATATAATAGTGCCAAACAAGAGTACTGAATGAACTCCATTAAGACCCTGCCATCGTAATTTCGATGAGCAATTAATCAGGATTTCGCTGGGTTAACTGAAGGAGGAACTATGGTGTGCATGGATGGCATAGGTGTCCCATGTTCTGCTTGGGAAGAACACCTATTCAGTCTTGAAGACATGCTCAGTAGACTGGAGTGTAATAACCTTTTTTTTAGAATCTGGAAAAATGTTTCTTCCAGAAAGAGTTAATATATCTGGTATGTAATATCCAATAAAGGTAACAGACCTTAAGTTGAGAAGCTTTGAGACACAGAGAACTTTCCCAAACTAGTTGTATTTAATTCCTTACACTTGATATACAGCTTTGCATTAATAACGAGTCTGCTGACTGAAATGATCAAGGGTTCTTGAAAAAAGAAGTAATTGTAAGGTTGTCCTAAATTGGTCTGAAGAAGTGTGGAGGGCATTCAACACCCTTAGAGATTTGCTTACTAAACAAGTAACTCTTTTATAACCACACTGATAAGACCGTTGTGAATACGGATTCTAGTGAATATGCTGTTATACTCCAGCAGCATAATGATAAGGGGCATTTGAGACCAATTATATTTATCAGTGGCACTCTAAATGAAAGTGAGGTAAGTATTAAAGTGTTGAAAAGGAAGCCCCGCCTAAGTGGTAGTCTATGGAGTTACAGTTAAATGGCTCATCATACATGGGGGTTCACAGTAAAGGTGTCCAGTGACCATTAGACCAGTGTCACTAGAAAATGTAATTATGTGGCCCAAATAAACTTAGGATTGATCTATATGCTCATCCGCTACTGGGTCAAGTAAAAAGGTATCTCTGGGGCGGTTCAAATGTGTGTAAAGTTACATTATCTACATGACCTAACTCTTACAGGATGGCATTCTCTACCACATGCAACTAAATGTGTACGATCTGGAAGATAATTGTGTCGTTATTCAAGACTACTACTAAAACACTGGGAAATATGGAAAATCCTGTACAGTTTGTATAAGATGCAAGCCAATGAGAGGTGTGCCTGTTCTGCTGCAGTGGTTCTCTGATGTAAAGGAGAAATTTGAGCATGTACACCTAGATTTAGTAGGACTGTTTCCTATCTTAAATGAAGGAGATATATTTGTGCTAACAGTGATTGATATACTGACCTGATTTCTCATTGCTGTACCCATCAAAAGCAAAGGAGCTAGAATAGAAGCATGCCACTCGAAGTTAGTAAAGTATGCATTGTACATTGGAATGTGCAAAGGCCACTTGGAATCCCTGTCCTGTTGAGCCATATACAAATAGTTAGAATGGTACTAGGTAAGAGCTAAAAGTGGACACTAGTTGTTTCATATGTAAAGTGTTCTGTTATGTCCAAAAAAAAATGATGGTCAATGATACAGCTATTAGAAATGTAGTATATGTATGATTATATAATTATTCATTTACATGTGTCATCTATTAAAAATTAAGCATGCTATAATCTAATTCTAACAAACTCTACGCTACTACTAAATGTACAGATTGTGTACATGATGGTAGCTATAAAGAGTTCCTTAATAAGGTTCTTGATAATATGGAACTCGGCTACTTTGGACATCTCCGAGGCACGTGTGTGTCTTTCATAAATAAATATGTAGGATGTTATTGAATGTCACATTGCACATCCTCCTGGCAGTCCTTGCATACGTACCAAAGAGATTCCTGCATATGACGCGGTTAATGGACGAAAGATAATATTGAGAGATATATTAATATTGTTAATGGACCAAAGATAATATTGAGAGATAGGCCTGTTATTTGGAGGATCTGAATCTAATGCTCACAATTGAACTCAAAGATCTATTGATGTTTTGTGCAAAGTAGCTAAGAAGTTCATAAGATGGCCTTGATGTGAAAGGGTTGAATGTGGGAAGTTGAGGCAATTAGCTGGACCGAAAGGAGTTTTGGGTGCAGTGGATGGTTGCCATGCCAGAATCAAAGTACCAGAAAAAATGGTAATTTTATAATCAGAAAAAATTAACATGGTGTGAATTTGATGGCCGTGGCATCAGCCGACCTGACTTTCACTTATGATTTTTTCTTCTTTTTGAGAACACATGACTGCTAGTAGTGTAGTGTAGATTTTTTCAGTATACATGTCTTGGTGCGATATTGAAGCGGTTTCCATCAAGACTTTCATATTT
The DNA here is from genome assembly GCF_977035675.1 of Penaeus japonicus. Lineage (NCBI taxonomy): Eukaryota > Metazoa > Arthropoda > Malacostraca > Decapoda > Penaeidae > Penaeus > Penaeus japonicus. The sequence goes on from NW_028234405.1 coordinate 47,247,109, forward strand.
TAGGTGATTCTGCCCTAGCTTTACATAATACACATATAATAACACCATACAAGAGTACTGAATGAACTCCATTAAGACCCTGCCATCGTAATTTCGATGAGCAATTAATTAGGATTTTGCTGGGTTAATCGGGAGAGCAACTATGGTGTGCATGGATGGCATAGCTGCCCCGTGCTCTGCTTGGGAAGAACACGTCTTCAATCTTGAAGACATTCTCAGTAGACTGGAGTGTAATAACCTTTTATGAAACTGGAAAAATGTTTCTTCCAGAAAGAGTTAATATATCTGTGGTATGTAATTTCCGGTAAAGGTATCAGACCTCAAGTTGAGAAGTTTTTAGACACTGAGGAACTTTCCCAAACCAGTTGTATTTAATTCCTTAAACCTGATATACAGCTTTGCACTAGTAACGAGTATACCGACTGAAATGATCAAGGGTTCTTGAAAAAAAAGTAATTGTAAGATTGTCCTAAATTGGTCTGAAGAAGTGTAGAGGGCATTCACCACCCTTAGAGATCTGCTTACTAAACAAGTTACTGTTTTATACCCACACTCTGATAAGACCGTTGTGATTACGGATGCTAGTGAATATGCTGTTATACTCCAGCAGCATAATGATAAGGGGCATTTGAGACCAATAAGATTTTCCAATGGCACTCTAAATGAAAGTGAGGTAAGTATTAAAGTGTTGAAAAGGAATCCCTGCCTACGCGGTAGTTTATGGAGTCACAGATAAGTGGCTCATCATACTGGGGGTTCACAGTAAAGGTGGCTAGTGACCATTAGACCAATGTCACTAGAAAATGTAATTATGTGGGCCAAATAAACTTAGGATTCATTTATATGCTCATCCACTACTGGGTCAAGTAAAAAGGTATCTCCTGGGCGGATCAAATGAGTATCTAAAGTTACATTATCTGCATGACTAAACTCTTACAGGATGGCATTCTCTACCACATGTAACTAAATGTGTACGATCTGGAAGATAATTGTGTCGTTATTCAAGACTACTACTAAAACACTGGGAAATATGGAAAATCCTGTACAGTTTGTATAAGATGCAAGCCAATGAGAGGTGTGCCTGTTCTGCTGCAGTGGTTCTCTGATGTAAAGGAGAAATTTGTTCATGTACACCTAGATTTAGTAGGACTGTTTCCCATCTTAAATGAAGGAGATATATATGTGCTAACAGTGATTGATATACTGACCTGATTTCTCACTGCTGTACTCATCAAAAGCAAAGGAGATAGAATAGAAGCATGCCACTCGAAGTTAGTAAAGTATACATTGTAAATTAGAATGTGCAAAGGCCACTTGGAATCCCTGTCCTGTTGAGCCAATGTTCTCAAATATCTTGACATATAAAGGGTTAGAATGGTACTAGGTAAGAGCTAAAAGTGGCCACTAGTTATTTCATATGTAAAATGTTCTGTTATATGTCAAAAAAAAAAAAAAAAAATCAATGATACAGCTAATAGAAATGTAGTTTATGTATGATTATATAATTATTCATTTACATGTGTCAACTATTAAAAATTAAGCATGCTATAATCTAATTCTAACAAACTGTACACTACTACTAAATTGACAGATTTTGCACATGATGGTAGCTATAAAGAGTTCATTAATAAGGTCCTTGATAATATGGAACTCGACTACTTTAGATATCTCTGAGTCACGTGTGTGTCTTTCATAAATAAATATGTAGGATGTTTTTGACTGTCACATTGCACATCCTCCTGGCAGTCCTTGCATATGGACCAAAGAGATCCCTGTATATGACGCGGTGATATTTGGGTAATACAGATATATATGAAGAGAGTTATTTGAAATACTTGAATAAAATGCTCAAAATTCAATTCAAAGAAATATTGTTCTGTACAAAATGACTAAGTACATAAAATGGCCTTGGAGTGATAGAGTTATGGAATATGAAAAGTTCAAACAGCTGGACTGTAAGGAGTATTTCAATAATGATTTTACAAACAGAGAATTGAATATGGTATGAAATTGATGACCATGGCATCAGCTGACCTGAAATTCGTGTATGAAAATGCATCTTTTTTCTGCCTCTTCGAGACCTGATGGCTAGTAGTAGAGTTTTTCAGTATACATGTCTTGTGTGTGATACTGAAGCTGGAAATGCGCAATCTTGGTTTCCATCAGAAGGCCTTAATATTTTAGGTGATTCTGCATTTGCCTTAAATGTCATTTGATTAATAAACATTAAGTAGGCTGTGATCTAAATGTAACAGAAACACTTTAGGAGAGACATCTGTGAGTCCCTTGTGTGTCTTTCATAAGAAAGTTTAAAGACTGAATATCACGTTTCACATCCTCCCGGCAGAGTCCTTGCTTATGGACCAAAGGTAATACAGATGCATATTGAGAGATAAGCCAGTTATTTGGAGGATCTGAATCTAATGCTCACAATTGAATTCAAAGTTCTATTGATGTTTTGTGCAAAGTAGCTAAGCAGTTCATAAGATGGCCTTGAAGTGAAAGGGTTGAATGTGAGAAGTTTAGACACATAGCTTGTCCGAAATGAGTTTTGGGTGTCAGAAAAAAAGTTATTTTTATAATCAGAAAAAATGAACTTGGTGTGAATTTGATGGCCGTGGCACAAGCCGACCTGAAGTTCATTTATGATTTTTTCTTTTTCTTTTTGAGAACACATGACTGCTAGTAGATATATATATATTTTTTTTTCAGTATACATGTCTTGGTGCGATATTGAAGCGGTTTCTATCACAGGACATTTTTTTAGGTGATTCTACCCAAGACTTACATAATACACAAATAATAGTGCCAAACAAGAGTACTGAATGAACTCCATTAAGACCCTGCCATCTTAATTTTGATGAGCAAGTAATTAGGATTTCGCTGGGTTAATTGGGAGAGCAACTATGGTTTACATGGATGGCATAGCTGTCCCGTGCTCTGCTTGGGAAGAACAATTATTCAATATTAAATACATGCTCATTAGACTGGAGTATAATGACCTTTATTTGAAACTGGAAGAATGTTTCTTCCAGAAGGAGTTAATATATCTGTGGCAATTTCCAGTAAAGGTAACAGACCTCAAATTGAGAAGCTTTGTGACACTGAGGAACTTTCCCAAACCAGTTGTAATTAATTCCTTATACTTGATATACAGCTTTGCACTAGTAACGAGTCCACCGACTGAAATGACCAAGGGTTCTTGGGAAAAAAAAATTGTAAGGTCTCAATTTGGTCTGAAGAAGTGTGGAGGGCATTCAACACCCTTAGAGATTTGCTTACTAAACAAGTAACTCTTTTATACCCAGACTCTGATAAGACCATTATGAATATGGATTCTAGTGAATATGCTCTTATAGTCCAGCAGCATGATGATAAAGGGCATTTGAGACCAATTATATTTGTCAGTGGCACTCTAAATGAAAGTGAGGTAAGTATTAAAGTGTTGAAAAGGAAGCCCCGCCTAAGTGGTAGTCTATGGAGTCACGGTATAATTGGCCAATCATACTTGGGGTTCACAGTAAAGGTGTCCAGTAACCATTAGACCAGTGTCACTAGAAAATGTAATTATGTGGCCCAAATAAAGTTGGACTTGATCTATATGCTCATCCGCTACTGGGTCAAGTAAAAAGGTATATCCGGGGCGGATCAAATAAGTGTAAAGTTACATTATCTGCATGACCTAACTCTTGCAGGATGGCATTCTCTATCACATGCAACTAAATGTATTCGATCTGGAAAATAATTGTGTTGTTATTCCAGACTACAATTAAAACGCGGGAAAAATATGCAAAATCCTGTACAGTTTATATAAGATGTAAGCCAATGAGAGGTTTGTCTGCTCTGCTGCAGTGGTTCTCTAATGTAAAGGAGAAATTTGAGCATGTACACCTAGATTTAGTAGGACTTTTTCCCATCTCAAATGAAGGAGATAAATATGTGCTAACAGTGATTGATGTACTGACCTGATTTCTCATTGCTGTATCCATAAAAATCAAAGGAGCTAGAATAGAAACATGCCACTCGAAGTTAGTAAAGTATACATTGTACATTGGAATGTACAAAGGCCACTTTGAATCCCTGTCCTGTTGAGCCAATGTTCTCAAATATCTTGACATATAAAGGGTTAGAATGGTACTAGGTAAGAGCTGTTTCATATGTAAAATGTTCTGTTAGATGTCAAAAGAAAATGATGGTCAATGGTACAACCATTAGAAATGTAGTATATGTATGATTATATAATTATTCATTTACATGTGTCAACTATTAAAAATTAAGCAGGCTATAATCTAATTCTAACAAACTCTATACTACTACTAAATGGACAGATTTTGTACATGATGGTAGCTATAAAGAGTTCCTTAATAAGGTCCTTGATAATATGGAACTCGACTACTTTAGACATCTCCGAGTCACGTGTGTGTCTTTCATAAATAAATATGTAGGATGTTATTGAATGTCACATTGCACATCCTCCTGGCAGTCCTTGCATATGGACCAAAGAGATCCTGTATATGACGCGGTGATATTTGGGTAATACAGATATATATGACGGGAGTTATTTGGAGTATTTGAATAAAATGCTCAAAATTCAATTCAAAGAAATATTGTTTTGCGCAAAGGAACTAAGAAGTACATAAGATGGCCTTGCAGTGACAATAGTTATGGAATGTGAAAAGTTCAAACAGCTGGACTGTAAGGAGTATTTCAATAATGATTTTACAAGCAGAGAATTGAACATGGTATGAAATTGATGACCATGGCATCAGCTGACCTGAAGTTCGCGTATGTAAATGCATTCTTTTTCTGCCTCTTGGAGACCCCATGGCTATTAGTTTTTTTTTTTTTTTTTTATAGTATACATGTCTTCTGTGTGATATTAAAGCTGGAAATGCGCAATCCTGGTTTCCATCAGAAGACCTTAATATTTTAGGTGATTGTGTATTTGCCTTATATACATATATAGTCCAATACAAGAGTACTGAAATTATTCCATTAGTTGGGCTAATTGGAAAAGCAGTTATGCTGTACAAGGATGACATAGTCGTCCTGGGCTCTTCTGAGGGTGGGGGGGGGGGGGTGACACCTATTTAATCTTGAAGGCATTTTCGGTAGGTGAGTATTCAAGTGTTGAAAGGGAAGCCCTCCCCCAGCAGTGATTTATGGTCTCACAGTAGATTGGACAGGAGAAGCGGCGAGGGCATTCAACACCCCTAAAGATTTGCTTAGTTGAACACGTAGCTCTTTCATATCCAAACTCTGATGAGACCTTCCTTTTGAATACGGATGCTAGTGGATGTGCTATTGTGGTGCTATTCCAGCAGCATGATGATAAGGGGCATTTGAGACCAAAAAGTTTTTTCAGTGGCACTCTAAATGAAAATGAGGTAAGTATTAAAGTGTTGAAAGGAGAAGCCTTGCCCAAGTAGTAGTTTATGGTTTCACAGTTGATCGGCCTATCATACTTGGGACTCAGTACAAATGGCCAGTGACCACAAACCACTTGTATTGCTCTTTACGTATGCAGGGCCAAATTCATGCATCATGTGGAAAAAAAATTACCTATAGCAGGGAAACAATAGTGTAACTCATACATTGCCAAGGATAAGAAGTGTAGATCATCTGATATATATGTCCAAAGAAGTACCATAATATTTAAAATCCTGTACAGGTTGTATAAGATGGAAGCCAGTGAGAGGTGTGCCTGTTCTGCTGCAAAGGTTCTCTAATGTAAAGGAGAAATCTGAGCTTGTACACCTAGATTTAGTAGGACTGTTTCCCATCTCAAATGAAGGAGATAAACAGTGATTGATGTACTGACCTGATTTCTCATTGCTGTATCCATCAAAAGCAAAGGGGCTAGAGTAGAAACATGCCACTCGAAGTTAGTTAAGTATACATTGTACATTGGAATGTGCAAAGGCCACTTGGAATCCCTGTCCTGTTGAGCCATATAGAAATGGTTAGAATAATACTAGGTAAGAGCTCCAAGTGGCCACTAGTTTTTTCATATGTAAAATGGAAATGTTCTGTTATATGTTTAAAAAAATGATGGTCAATGATACAGCTATTAGAAATGTAGTATATGTATGATTATATAATTATTCATTTACATGTGGGACCAATTAAAAATTAAGCAGGCTATAACATAATACTAACAAACTCTACACTACTACTAAATGGACAGATTTTGCACATGATGGTGCCTATAAAGAGTTCCTTAATAAGGTCCTTGATAATATGGAACTCGACTACTTTAGACATCTCCGAGTCACGTGTGTGTCTTTCATAAATAAATATGTAGGATGTTTTTGAATGTCACATTTCACATCCTCCTGGCAGTCCTTGCATATGGACCAAAGAGATCCTGTATATGACGCGGTGATATTTGGGTAATACAGATATATATGAAGAGAGTTATTTGAAATACTTGAATAAAATGCTCAAAATTCAATTCAAAGAAATATTGTTCTGTACAAAATGACTAAGAAGTACATAAAATGGCCTTGCAGTGATAGAGTTATGGAATGGGAAAAGTTCAAACAGCTGGACTGAAAGGAGTATTTCAATAATGATTTTACGAGCAGAGAATTGAGCATGGTATGAAATTGATGACCATGGCATCAGCTGACCTGAAATTCGCGTATGTAAATGCATTCTTTTTCTGCCTCTTGGAGACCTGATGGCTACTAGTAGAGTTTTTCAGTATACATGTCTTTTGTGTGATATTGAAGCTGGAGATGCTCAATCTTGGTTTCCATCAGAAGACCTCAATATTTCATGTGATTCTGTATTTGCCCTAAATGTCATTTGATTAATAAACATTAAGTAGGCTGTGATCTAAATATAACAGAAACACTTTAGGAGAGACATCACTGAGTCACTTGTGTCTCTTTCACAAGAAAATTTAAAGGTTATTGAATATCACGTTTCACATCCTCCTGGTAGAGTCCTTGCTTATGGACCAAAGGTAATACAGATGCATATTGAGGGATAAGCCAGTTATTTGGAGGATCTGAATCTAATGCTAACAATTGAATTCAAAGATCTATTGATGTTTTGTGCAAAGTAGCTAAGAAGTTCATAAGATGGCCTTGATGTGAAAGGATTGAATGTGAGAAGTTAAGGCAATTACCTAGAACGAAAGGAGTTTTGGGTGCAGTGGATGATTGCCATGCCAGAATCAAAATATCAGATAAAAATGGTGATTATATAATCAGAAAAAAAAATGAACATGGTGTGAATTTGATTGCGGTGGCATCAGCCGACCTGAAGTTCATTTATGATTTTTTCTTTTTCTTTTTGAGAACACATGACTGCTAGTAGATTTTTTTTCCACTATACATGTCTTGGTGCGATATTGAAGCTGTTTCTCTCAAAGGACATTATTTTAGGTGATTCTACCCAAGACTTACATAATACACATATAATAATGCCAAACAAGAGTACTGAATGAACTCCATTAAGACCCTGCCATTGTAATTTCGATGAGCAATTCAGGATTTAGCTGGGTTAATTGGGAGAGCAACTATGGTGTACATGGATGGCATAGCTGTCCCGTGCTCTGCTTGGGAAGAACATATGTCTATGGCATTTAATTTCCAGTAAAGGTAACAGACATCAAGTTGAGAAGCTTTGACAAACTTCCCCAAACCAGTTGTATTTAAGGAATTAGTAATTCCTAACATTTGATATGCAGCTTTGCTCTAGTAACGAGTCCACTAACTGAAATTATCAAGGGTTTTTGAAAGAAGTAATTGTAAGGTTGTCCTAAATTGGTCTGGAGAAGTGTGGAGGGCATTCAACACCCTTAGAGATTTGCTTACTAAACAAGTAACTCTTTTATACCCACACTCTGATAAGACCGTTGTGAATACGTATTCCAGTGAATATGCTGTTATACTCCAGCAGCATAATGATAAGGGCATTTGAGACCAATTATATTTGTCAGTGGCTAAACTCTCAAAGGATGGCATCCTCTACTTCATGCAAGTATCACGGCATTGCACCAGGCATGGAGAAGTCTATGTTAGACTAGAGAGGTTAAGAGAAAACTTTTTGCATGTCCAAAGAAGTCCCATGATATTTAAAATCCTGTACAGTTTGTATAAGATGCAAGCCAATAAGAGGTGTGTCTGCTCTGCTGCAGTGGTTCTCTAATGTAAAGGAGAAATTTGAGCATGTACACCTAGATTTAATAGGACTGTTTCCCATCTCAAATGATATTTTTCAGTGGCACTCTAAATGTGAAAGTGAGGTAAGTATTAAGTGTTGAAAAGGAATCCCTGCCTAAGCGGTAGTTTATGGATTCACATCATACTAGGGGTTCACAGTAAAGGTGTCCAGTGACCATTAGACCAGTGTCACTAGAAAATGTAATTATGTGACCCAAATAAAGTTAGGATTGATCTATATGCTCATCCGCTACTGGGTCAAGTAAAAAGGTATCTCCGGGGCGGATCAAATGAGTGTCTAAAGTTACATACATTATCTGCATGGCTAAACTCACAGGATGGCGTTCTCTACCACATGCAATTTAATCTTATGTGTATGATCTGGAAGATAATTGTATTGTTATTCCAGACTACTACTAAAACACGGGGAAATATGGAAAATCCTGTACAGTTTGTATAAGATGCAAGCCAATGAGAGGTGTGCCTGTTCTCTTGCAGTGGTTCTCTGATGTAAAGGAGAAATCTGAGCATGTACACCTAGATTTAGTAGGACTGTTTCCCATCTCAAATGAAGGAGATAAATATGTGCTAACAGTGATTGATGTACTGACCTTATTTCCCATTGCTTTACCCATCAAAAGCAAAGGAGCTAGAATAGAAACATGCCACTCGAAGTTAGTATAGTATATATTGTACATTGGAATGTGCAAAGGCCACTTGGAATCCCTGTCCTGTTGAACCATATAGAAATGGTTAGAATGGTATTTGGTAAGAGCTAAAAGTGGCCACTAGTTTTTTTCATATGTAAAATGTTCTGTTATGTCAAAAAAAAAAAAAATTGATGGTCAATTATATACTTATTAGAAATGTAGTATATGTATGATTATATAATTATTCATTTACATGTGTCAACTTTTAAAAATTAAGCAGGCTATAATCTAATTCTAACAAACTATACTACTACTACTACTACGAAATGGACAGATTTTGTACATGATGGTAGCTATAAAGAGTTCCTTAATAAGGTCCTTGATAATATGGAACTCGACTACTTTAGACATCTCCGAGTCACGTGTGTGTCTTTCATAAATAAATATGTAGGATGTTATTGAATGTCACATTGCACATCCTCCTGGCAGTCCTTCCATATGGACCAAGGAGATCCTGTATATGACGCAGTGATATTTGGGTAATACAGATATATGTGAAGAGAGTTATTTGGAGCATTTGAATAAAATGCTCAAAATTTCAATTCAAAGAAATATTGTTTTGTGCAAAATAGCTAAGAAGTACATAAGATGGCCTTGCAGTGAAAGAGTTGTGGAATGTGAGAAGTTCAAACAGCTGGACTGTAAGGAGTATTTTAATAATGAATTTATAAGCAGGAAAATGAATATGGTTTGAATTTGATGGCCATGGTATCAGCTGACCTGAAGTTCACGTATGAAAATGCATTTTTTTCTGCTTCTTAGAGACCTCATGGCTACCAATAAAGTTTTTCAGTTTACATGTCTTTTGTGTGATATTGAAGCTGGAAATGCGCAATCCTGATTTCCATCAGAAGACCTTAATATTTTAGGTGATTCTGCATTTGCCTTAAATATCATTAGATTAATAAACATTAAGTATGCTGTGATCTAAATGTAACAGAAACACTTTAGGAGAGACATCTCTGAGTCACTTGTGTGTCTTTCACAAGAAAATTTAAAAGTTTTGAATATCACGTTCACATCCTCCTCTCGCAAAGTCCTTGCTTATGGACCAATTAAGGTAATACAGATGCATATTGAAGGATAAGCCATTATTGGGATCTGAAAAATCTAATGCTCAACAATTGTTATTCAAAGATCTATTTGATGTTTTGTGCAGAAGTATAAGAAGTTCATAAGATGGCCTTGATGTGAAAGGGTTGAATTGGGTATCTAGAAAGAGTGAGTAAGAAGTTATTTAGTAAAAGTTAAGTTGAGGAATAAAGTTAAAACATATAGTAGAAAAAAGTAGTTAGTGTAGTTAGTAGGTAAGTAGTAGTAAAGTGGAGAAAAGTTGAGTTAAGGAAGTATAGTAAGATGTTAGTAGAACGAAGAGAAAGGGTTAAATTAGTTGAAGTTAGTAACGAAATAAGTTAAGTAGTTTAGTAGTAGTTGATGAAGAGTAGTAGTAAGTGAAAGGAAGTTGAGAAAAAGTAAAGGTTAAAAAGAGTATGTAGAGAGAATTAAATAAAGAGACAAAAAAGAAAAAGAGTAAGTAAGTAAAAGTAAACTGTATAAAAAAAAGAGGAGTTGGGGGTAAAGTTAGTAAAGTACATAGTTAAAGCTAAATAAGTAAGTAGAGCGTACGTCCACAGTTAAGAACAAAAAGTTGAGGCAATTAGCTAGACCGAAAGGAGTTTTGGGTGCAGTGGATGGTTGCCATACCAGAATCAAAGTACCAGAAAAAAGTGGTGATTTTATAATCAGAAAAAATGAACTTGGTGTGAATATGATGGCGGTGGCATCAGCCGACCTGAAGTTCATTTATGATTCTTTCTTTTTCTTTTTGAGAACACATGACTGCTAGATTTTTTTTTTTCCAGTATTCATGTCTTGGTGTGTTAATGAAGCGGTTTCCATCAAAGGACTTTCATATTTTAGGTGATTCTACCCAAGACTTACATAATACACATAAAATAGCACCATACAAGAGTACTGAATGAACTCAATTAAGACCCTGCCATCTTAATTTCGATGAGCAATTAATCAGGATTTAGCTGGGTGAATTGGGAGAGCAACTATGGTGTGCATGGATGGCATAGCTGTCCCATGTTTTGCTTGGGAAGAACACCTCTTCAATCTTGAAGACATGCTCAGTAGACTGGAGTATAATGATCTTTTTTGAAACGGAAAATGCTTCTTCCAGAAAGAGTTAATATATCTGTGGTATGTAATTTCCAGTAAAGGTATCAGACCTCAAGTTTTGGAGAAACTTGAGACACTGAGGAACTTCCCCAAACCAGTAGTATTAAAGGAATTAGTAACTCCTTACACTTTGAAATTACCATCGCACTAGTAACCAGTCCACTGACTGAAATGACCAAGGGTTCTTGAAAAAAAAAGAAAATAGTGTAAGGTCTCAAATTGGTCTGAAGAAGTGTGGAGGGCATTCAACACCCCTAGAGATTTGCTGACTAAACAAGTAACTCTTTTATACCCACACTCTGATAAGACCGTTGTGAATACGGATTCTAGTGAATATGCTGTTATACTCCAGCAGCATAATGATAATGGGCATTTGAGACCAATTATATTTTTCAGTGGCACTCTAAATGAAAGTGAGGTAAGTATTTAAGTGTTGAAAAGAAAGCCCTGCCTAAGTGGTAGTTTATGGACTCACAGTTAATTTGTCGATCATACTGGGGGCTCACAGTAAAGGTGTCCAGTGACCATAAGACCAGTCACTAGAAAATGTAATTATGTGGCCCAAATAAACTTAGGATTGATCTATAAGCTCATCCGCTATTGGGTCAAGTAAAAAGGTATCTCCGGGGCGGATCAAATGAGTGTCTAAAGTTACATACATTATCTGCATGACTAAACTCTTACAGGATGGCATTCTCTACCACATTCAACTAAATGTGTATGATCTGGAAGATAATTGTGTCGTTATTCTAGACGACTATTAAAACACGGGAAAAATATGCAAAATCCTGTACAGTTTGTATAAGATGCAAGCTAATGAGAGGTGTTCCTGCTCTGCTGCAGTGGTTCTCTAATGTAAAGGAGAAATCTGAGCATGTACACCTAGATTTAGTAGGACTGTTTCCCATCTCAAATGAAGGGGAAAAATATGTTAACAGCGATTGATGTACTGACCTGATTTCTCATTGCCACTCGAAGTTAGTAAAGTATACATTGTACATTGGAATATGCAAAGGCCACTTGGAATCCCTGTCCTATTGAGCCATATAGAAATGGTTAGAATGGTACTAGGTAAGAGCTAACAGTTTTTTCATATGTAAAATGAAAATGTTCTGTTATATGATCAAAAAATGATGGTCATTTATACAGCTATTAGAAATGTAGTATATGTATGATTATATAATTATTCATTTACATGTGGCACCAATTAAAAATTAAGCAGGCTATAATCTAATTCTAACAAACTATACTACTACTACTAAATGGACAGATTTTGCACATGATGGTAGCTATAAAGAGTTCCTTAATAAGGTCCTTGATAATATGGAATTCGACTACTTTGGACATCTCCGAGTCACGTGTGTGTCTTTCATAAATAAATATGTAGGATGTTATTGAATGTCATGTTGCACATCCTCCTGGCAGTCCTTGCATGTGGACCAAAGATATCCCTGTATATGACAGAGTGATATTTGGGTAATACAGATATATATGAAGCGAGTTAATTGGAATATTTGAATAAAATGCTCAAATAAGTGCATAAGATGGCCTTGCAGTGAAAGAGTTATGGAATGTGAAAAGTTCAAACAGCTGGACTGAAAAGAGTATTTTAATGATTATTTTACAAGCAGGAAATTGAACATGGTATGAATTTGATGACCATGGCATCAGCTGACCTGAAGTTCGCTTATGTAAATGCATTTTTTTTCTGCTTCTTGGAGACCTCATGGCTACCAGTAAAGTTTTTCAGTATACATGTCTTTTGTGTGATATTGAAGCTGGAATTGCGCAATCCTGGTTTCCATCAGAAGACCTTAATATTTAAGGTGATTCTGTATTTGCCTTA
>NW_028234405.1:47260122-47290122 GCF_977035675.1 Penaeus japonicus
AGTATTTCAATAATGATTTTACAAGCATAGAATTGAATATGGTATGAAATTGATGACCATGGCATCAGCTGACCTGAAGTTTGCGTATGTAAATGCATTTTTTTCTGCCTCTTGGAGACCTCATGGCTACTAGTAGAGTTTTTTCAGTATACATGTCTTTTGTGTGATATTGAAGCTGGAAATGCGCAATCCTGGTTTCCATCAGAAGACCTTAATATTTAAGGTGATTCTGTATTTGCCTTAAATGTCATTTGATTAATAAACATTAAGTAGGCTGTGATCTAAATGTAACAGAAACACTTTAGGAGAGACATCTCTGAGTCACTTGTGTGTCTTTCATAAGAAAATTTAAAAGTTATTGAATATCACATTTCACATCCTCTTGGCAGAGTCCTTGCTTATGGACCAAAGGTAATACAGATGCATATTGAGAAATAGGCCAGTTATTTGGAGGATCTGAATCTGATGCTCACAATTGAATTCAAAGATCTATTGATGTTTTGTGCAAAGTAGCTAAGAAGTTAATAAGAAGGCCTTAATGTGAAAGGGTTGAATGTGAGGCAAGTTGAGGCAATTAGCTGGACCGAAAGGAGTTTTGGGTGCAGGGGATGGTTACCATGCCAGAATCAAAGTACCAGAAAAAAAAATGGTAGTTTTATAATCAGAAAAATTAAACATGGTGTGAATTTGATGGCCATGGCATCAGCTGACCTGAAGTTCATTTATGGAAATGTATTTTTCTTTCTTTCTTTTTCTTTTTTTGAGAACACATGACTGCTAGTAGTGTAGTGTAGCTTTTTTTAAGTATACATGTCTTGGTGTGATAATTGAAGCGGTTTCTCTCAAAGGACATTATTTTAGGTGATTCTACCCTAGCCTTACATAATACACATATAATAGCACCATACAAGAGTACTGAATGAACTCCATTAAGACCCTGCCATCTTAATTTCGATGAGCAATTAATTAGGATTTCGCTGGGTTAATTGGGAGAGCAACTATGGTGTGCATGGATGGCATAGGTGTCCCGTGTTCTGCTTGGGAAGAACACCTATTCAACCTTGAAGACATGCTCAGTAGACTGGAGTATGATAAACTTTTTTTAGAATCTGGAAAAATGTTTCTTCCAGAAAGAGTTAATATATTTGTGGCATGTAATTTCCAGTAAAGGTATCAGACCTCAAGTTGAGAAGTTTTTAGACACTGAGGAACTTTCCCAAACCAATTGTATTTAATTCCTTACACCTGATATACAGCTTTGCACTAGTAACGAGTCCACTGACTGAAATGACCAAGGGTTCTTGAAAAAAGTAATTGTAAGGTTGTCCTAAATTGGTCTGAAGAAGTGTGGAGGGCATTCAACACCCTTACAGATTTTGTTTACTAAACAAGTAACTCTTTTATACCCACACTCTGATAAGACCATTATGAATATGGATTCTAGTGAATATGCTGTTATACTCCAGCAGCATAATGATAATGGGCATTTGAGACCAATAATATTTTTAATTGGCACTCTAAATGAAAGTGAGGTAAGTATTAAAGTGTTGAAAAGGAAGACCTGCACAAGTGGTAGTCTATGGAGTTACGGTATATTGGCCAATCATACATGGGGGTTCACAGTAAAGGTGTCCAGTGACCATTAGACCAGTGTCACTAGAAAATGTAATTATGTGGCCCAAATAGTTAGGATTGACCTATATCCTCATCCGCTACTGGGTCAAGTAAAAAGGTATCTCCGGGGTGGATCAAATGAGTGTCTAAAGTTACATACATTATCTGCATGACTAAACTCACAGGATGGCATTCTCTACCACATGCAACTAAATGTGTACGATCTGGAAGATATTTGTGTTGTTATTAAAGACTACTACTAAAACATGGGAAAATATTTAAAATCCTGTACAGTTTGTATAAGATGCAAGCCAATAAGAGGTGTGCCTGTTCTGCTGCAGTGGTTCTCTGATGTAAAGGAGAAATTTGAGCATGTACACCTAGATTTAGTAGGACTGTTTCCCATCTTAAATGAAGGAGATATATATGTGCTAACAGTGATTGATGTACTGACCTGATTTCTCATTGCTTTACCCATCAAAAGCAAAGGAGCTAGAATAGAAACATGCCACTCGAAGTTAGTAAAGTATACATTGTACATTGGAATGTGCAAAGGCCACTTGGAATCCCTGTCCTGTTGAGCCTATGTTCTCAAATATCTTGACATAAAGGGTTAGAATGGTACTAGGTAAGAGCTAAAAGTGGCCACTAGTTTTTTCATATGTAAAATGGAAATGTTCTGTTATATGTAAACAAAAAATGATGGTCATCTATACAGCTATTAGAAGTGTAATATACGAATGATTATATAATTATTCATTTACATATGTCAACTATTAAAACTTAAGCAGGCTATAATCTAATTCTAACAAACTATACTACTACTACTAAATGGACATATATTGTGCATGATGGTAGCTATAAAGAGTTCCTTAATAAGGTCCTTGATAATATGGAACTCGACTACTTTAGACATCTCCGAGTCACGTGTGTGTCTTTCATAAATAAATATGTAGGATGTTTTTGAATGTCACATTGCACATCCTCCTGTCAGTCCTTGCATGTGGACCAAAGAGATTCCTTTATATGACGCAGTGATATTTGGGTAATACAGATATATATGAAGAGAGTTACTTGGAGTATTTGAATAAAATGCTCAAAATTCAATTCAAAGAAACATTGTTTTGTGCAAAGTGAATAAGAAGTATATAAGATGGCCTTGTAGTGATAGTTATGTAATGTGAGAAGTTCAAACAGCTGGACTGAAAGGAGTATTTAAATGATGATTTTATAAGCAGGAGATTGAACATGGTATGAATTTGATGACCATGGCATCAGCTGACCTGAAGTTCGCGTATGTAAATGCATTCTTTTTTCTACCTCTTGGAGACCTGATGGCTACTAGTAGAGTTTTTCAGTATACATGTCTTTTGTGTGATATTGAAGCTGGAAATAAGCAATCCTGGTTTCCATCAGAAGACCTTAGTATTTAAGGTGATTCTGTACTTGACTTAAATGTCATTTGATTAATAAAAAAATAAGTAGGCTGTGATCTAAATATAACAGAAACACTTTAGGAGAGACATCTCTTGAGTCACTTGTGTGTCTTTGATAAGAAAATTTAAAGGTTATTGAATATCACGTTTCACATTCTCCTGGCAGAGTCCTTGCTTATGGACCAAAGGTAATACAGATGCATATCAAGAGATAGGCCAGTTATTTGGAGGATCTGAATCTAATGCTCACAATTGAAGTGAAAGACCTATTGATGTTTTGTGCAAAGTAGCTAAGAAGTTCATAAGATGGCCTTGAAGTGAAAGGGTTGACTGTGGGAAGTTGTGGCAATAAGCTGGACCGAAAGGAGTTTTGGGTGCAGTAGATGGTTGCCATGCCAGAATCAAAGTATCAGATAAAAGTAGGACTGTTTCCCATCTTAAATGAAGGAGATATATATGTGCTAACAGTGATTGATGTATTGACCTAATTTCTCATTGCTGTAACCATCAAAAGCATAGGAGATAGAATAGAAACATGCCACTCGAAGTTAGTAAAGTATACATTGTACATTGGAATGTGCAAAGGCCACTTGGAATCCCTGTCCTTTTGAGCCTATGTTCTCAAATATCTTGACATATAAAGGGTTAGAATGGTACTAGGTAAGAGCTAAAAGTGGCCACTAGTTTTTTCATATGTAAAATGGTAATGTTCTGTTATATGTTAAAAAAATGATGGTCATTTATACAGATATTAGAAATGTAGTTTATGTATGATTATATAATTATTCATTTACATGTGTCAACCATTTAAAATTAAGCAGGCTATAATCTAAAAATTCTAACAAACTCTATACTACTACTAAATGGACATATTTAGTACATGGTGGTAGCTATAAAGAGTTCCTTAATAAGGTCCTTGATAATATGGAACTCAATCACTTTAGATATCTCCAAGTCACGTGTGTGTCTTTCATAAATAAATATGTAGGATGTTTTTGAATGTCACATTGCACATCCTCCTGGCAGTCCTTGCATTTGGGCCAAAGAGATCCTTGTATATGATGCGGTGATATTTGGGTAATACAGATATATATGAAAAGAGTTATTTGGAGCATTTGAATAAGATGCCCAAAATTCAATTCAAAGAAATATTGTTTTGTGCAAAGTAACTAAGAAGTACATAAGATGGCCTTGCAGTGATAGAGTTATGGAATGTGAAAAGTTCAAACAGCTGGACTGAAAGGAGTATTTTAATAATGATTTTATAAGCAGGAAATTGAACATGGTATGAATTTGATGACCATGGCATCAGCTGACCTGAAGTTCGCGTATGTAAATGCATTTTTTTTCTGCCTCTTGGAGACCTGATGGCTATTAGTAGAATTTTTTCAGTATACATGTCTTTTGTGTGATATTGAAGCTGGAAATGCGCAATCCTGGTTTCCATCAGAAGACCTTAATATTTTAGGTGATTCTGTATTTGCCTTAAATGTCATTTGATTAATAAACATTAAGTAGGCTGTGATCTAAATGTAACAGAAACACTTTAGGAGAGACATCTCTGAGTCACTTGTGTCTCTTTCATAAGAAAATTTAAAAGTTATTGAATATCACGTTTCACATCCTCCCGGCAGAGTCCTTGCTTATGGACCAAAGGTAATACAGATGCATATTGAGAGATAAGCCAGTTATTTGGAGGATCTGAATCTAATGCTCACAATTGTATTCAAAGATCTATTGATGTTTTGTGCAAAGTAGCTAAGAAGTTCATAAGATGGCCTTGATGTGAAAGGGTTGAATGTGGGAAGTTGAGGCAATTAACTTTTGGGTGCAGTGGATGGTTGCCATGCCAGAATCAAAGTACCCGAAAAAATTGGTGATTTTATAATCAGAAAAATGAACTTGGTGTGAATTTGATGGCCGTAGCCTACACAAGCCGACCTTAAGTTCATTTATGGAAGTGCATATTTATTCTCTCTTTTTTTTTTTTTTTTTTTTTGAGAACACATGACTGCTAGTAGTGTAGTTTCTTTTAAGTATACATGTCTTGGTGTGATAATTGAAGCGGATTCCATCAAAGGACTTACATTTCTAGGTGATTCTACCCCAGCCTTACATAATACACATATAATAGCACCATACAAGAGTACTGAATGAACTCCATTAAGACCCTGCCATCTTAATTTCGATGAGCAATTAATTAGGATTTAGTGGGTTAATTGGGAGAGCAACTATGGTGTGCATGGATGGCATAGGTGCCCCGTGCTCTGCTTGGGAAGAACACGTCTTCAATCTTGAAGACATTCTCAGTAGACTGGAGTATAATAACCCTTTTTATAGAATCTGGAAAAATGTTTCTTCCAGAAAGAGTTAATATATCTGTGGTATGTAATTTCCAGTAAAGGTATGACCTCAAGTTGAGAAGCTTTGGGACACTGAGGAACTTTCCCAAACCAGTTGTAATCAATTCCTTACACTTGATATACAGCTTTGCATTAGTAACGAGTCCACTGACTGAAATAATCAAGGGTTCTTGAAAAAAGAAGTAATTGTAAGGTTGTCCTAAATTGGTCTGAAGAAGTGTGGAGGGCATTCAACACCCTTAGAGATTTGCTTACTAAACAAGTAACTCTTTTATACCCAGACTCTTATAAGACCGTTGGTAATACATATGCTAGTGAATATGCTGTTATACTCCTGCAGCATAATAATAAGGGGCATTTGAGACCAATTATATTTGTCAGTGGCACTCTAAATGAAAGTGAGGTAAGTATTAAAGTGTTGAAAAGGAAGCCCCGCCTAAGTGGTAGTCTATGGAGTCACAGTTAATATGCCCATCATACTGGGGGTTCACAGTAAAGGTGTCCAGTGACCATTAGACCAGTGTCACTAGAAAATGTAATTATGTGGCCCAAATAAAGTTAGGATTGATCTATATGCTCATCCGCTACTGGGTCAAGTAAAAAGGTATCTCCGGGGCGGATCAAATGAGTGTCTAAAGTTACATACATTATCTGCATGACTAAACTCAGGATGGCATTCTCTACCACATGCAACTAAATGTGTACGATCTGGAAGATAATTGTGTCGTTATTCCAGACTACTATTATAACACGGGAAAATATGCAAAATCCTGTACAGTTTGTATAAGATTAATGCCAATGAGAGGTGTGTCTGTTCTACTGCAATGGTTCTGCTGCAGTGTTTCTCTGATGTAAAGGAGAAATCTGAGCATGTACACCTAGATTTAGTAGGACTGTTTCCCATCTCAAATGAAGGAGATACATATGTGCTAACAGTGATTGATGTACTGACCTGATTTCTCATTGCTGTACCCATCAAAAGCAAAGGAGATAGAATAGAAACATGCCACTCGTAGTATATTATATTATACATTGTAAATTAGAATGTGCAAAGGCCACTTGGAATCCCTGTCCTGTTGAGCCAATGTTCTCAAATATCTTGACATATAAAGGGTTAGAATGGTACTAGGTAAGAGCTAAAAGTGGCCACTAGTTATTTCATATGTAAAATGTTCTGTTATATGTCAAAAAAAAAAAAAAAAAAAAAAAAAATGGTCAATGATACAGCTATTAGAAATGTAGTTTATGTATAATTATATAATTAATCATTTACATGTGTCAACTATTAAAAATTAAGCAGGCTATAATCTAATCCTAATAAACTATGCTACTACTAAATGGTTAGATTTTGTACATGATGGTAGCTATAAAGAGTTCCTTAATAAGGTCCTTGATAATATGGAACTTGACTACTTTAGACATCTCCGAGTCACGTGTGTGTCTTTCATAAATAAATATGTAGGATGTTATTGAATGTCACATTGCACATCCTCCTGGCAGTCCTTGCATATGGACCAAAGAGATTCCTGTATATGACGCGGTGATATTTGGGTAATACAGATATATATGAAGAGTTATTTGGAACATTTGAATATAATGCTCAAAATTCAATTCAAAGAAATATTGTTTTGTGTAAAGTAGCTAAGATGGCCTTGCAGTGATAAGAGTTATGGAATGTAAAAAGTTCAAACAGCTGGACTGAAAGGAGTATTTTAATAATGGTTTTACAAGTGAAAAAATGAACTTTCTATGAATTTGATCATGGCATCAGCTGACCTGAAGTTTGCGTATGTAAATGCATTTTTCTTCACCTCTTGGAGACCTCATGGCTACTAGTAGAGTTTTTTTTTCAGTATACATATCTTTTGTGTGATATTGAAAGTGGAAATGCACAATCCTGGTTTCCATCAGAAGACCTTAATATTTTAGGTGATTTTGTATTTGCCTTATATACATACATAGTCCAATACAAGAGTATCTGAAGGCATTCCATTAGCTGGGCTAATTGGAAAAGCAATTATGGTGTACAAGGATGACATAGTTGTCCTGGGCTCATCTTGGGGGGGGGGGGGGACCTATTTAATCTTGAAGGCATTTTTGGTAGGTAAGTATTCAAGTGTTGAAAGGGAAGCCCTCCCCCAGCAGTGATTTATGGTCTCACAGTAGATTGGACTGAAGAAGCGGTGAGGGCATTCAACACCCCTAAAGATTTGCTTAGTTGAACACGTAGCTCTTTCATATCCAGACTCTGATGAGACCTTCCTTTTGAATACGGATGCTAGTGGACGTGCTATTGTGGTGCTATTCCAGCAGCATGATAATAAGGGGCATTTGTGACCAATAAGATTTTCCAATAGCACTCTAAATGAAAGTGAGGTAAGTATTAAAGTGTTGAAAGGGGAAGCCTTGCCCAAGCAGTAGTTTATGGTCTCACAGCTAATCGGCCTATCGTACTGGGGGTTCACAGTAAAGGTGGCCAGTGAGCATAAATCACTTGTATAGCTTTTTAATTATGCAGAGCCAAATTCATGCATCATGTGGAAAATTCTTACCTATAGCAGGGAAACAATAGTGTAACTGATGCTTTGTCAGAAGTTTAGATCATCCGATAAGTATATTTATCATTTTTTATTACTTTTTTTTTTGTGTGTGTGTTTGTGTGTGTGTGTGCTGGCTGTGACACGATGTGACAACAAGAAATCAGTTAATGTGGTGTCTCTAGAAAATGTAATCATGAGGCCCAAAATAAAGGTAGGATTGATCATTATTCTCATCTGCTGCTGTGTCTGGTAAAAAAAAAGTGAGTGTCTAAAGTTACATAGTCCGTTCCTCTCAAAGGGTGGGATCCTCTACTTCATGCAAGCAAATGTGTACAATCAGAAAAACAATCATGTCATTATTCCAGATTAGTACTAAACCACGGCATTGCACCTGGTATATTGTTTACCTTTTCAGGTCATGGAGAAGTCTATGTTAGACTAGAGAGGTTAAAATAAATACCTTTTTTTCTGGCATGTCCAAAGTAGTATCATAATATTTAAAATCCTGTACAGTTTGTATAAGATGCAAGCCAATAAGAGGTGTGCCTGCTCTGCTGCAGTGGTTCTCTAATGTAAAGGAGAAATTTGAGCATGTACACCTAGATTTAGTAGGACTTTCCCATCTCAAATGAAGGGGATAAATATGTGCTAACTTATTGATGTACTGACCTGATTTCTCATTGCTGTACCCATCAAAAGCAAAGGAGCTAGAATAGAAACATGCCACTAGGAGTTAGTAAAGTATATATTGTACATTGGAATGTGCAAAGGCCACTTGGAATCCCTGTCCTGTTGACCATATAGAAATGGTTAGAATGGTACTAGGTAAGAGCTAAAAGTGGCCACTAGTTTTTTTCATATGTAAAATGAAAATGTTCTGTTAATATGTTCAAAAAAATGGTCATCTATACAGCTATTAGAAATGTAGTATATGTATGATTATATAATTATTCATTTACATGTGTCAACTTTTGCAAATTAAGCAGGCTATAATCTAATTCTAACAAACTATGCTACTACTAAATGGACATATATTGTACATGATGGTAGCTATAAAGAGTTCATTAATAAGGTCCTTGATAATATGGAACTCGACTACTTTAGACATCTCCGAGTCACGTGTGTGTCTTTCATAAATAAATATGTCGGATGTTATTGAATGTCACATTGCACATCCTCCTTGCAGTCCTTGCTTTTGGGCCAAAGACATTCCTGAATATGACGTGGTGATATTTGGTTAATACAGATATATAAGAAGAGAGTTTATTGGAATATTTGAATAAAATGCTCAAAATTCAATTCAAAGAAATATTGCTTTGTGCAAAGTAACTAAGATGGCCTTGCAGAGATAAGAGTTATGGAATGTAAAAAGTTCAAACAGCTGGATTGAAAGGAGTATTTTAATAATGGTTTTACAAGTGAAATAATGAATTTTCTATGAATTTGATGATCATGATCAGCTGACCTGAAGGTCACGTATGCAAATGCATTTTTCTTCCCTCTTGGGGACCTCTTGGCTTCTGATAGTTTTTTTTTTTTTTTTTTTTTTTTTTTTTTTTTTTTTTTTTTTTTTTTTTAGTATACGTATCTTTTGTGTGATATTGAAGCTGGAAATGCGCATTCCTGGTTTCCATCAGAAGACCTCAATATTCTAGATGATTTTGCATTTGCCTTATATACATACATAGTCCAATACAAGAGTACTGAAGGCATTCCATTAGTTGGGCTAATTGGAAAAGCAATTATGGTGTACAAGGATGACAGTTGTCCTGGGCTCTTCGAGGGGGGGGGGCACCTATTTAATCTTGAAGGCACTTTTGGCAGGTGAGTATTCAAGTGTTGAAAGGGAAGCCCTCCCCCAGCAGTATTTTATGGTCTCACAGTAGATTGGACTGGAGAAGCGGTGAGGGCATTCAACACCCCTAAAGATTTGCTTAGTTGAACACGTAGCTCTTTCATATCCAGACTCTGATGGGACCCTCCTTTTGAATATGGATGCTGGTGAATATTCTGTTGGGTCCTATATTCCAGCATGATCATAAGGGCATTTGAGACCAAGAAGATATTTCAGTGGCACTCTAAATGAAAATGAGGTAAGTATTAAATTGTTGAAAGAGGAAGCCTTGTCCAAGCAGTTTATAGTCTCGCAGTTAATCGGCCTATCGTATTGGGGGTTCACAGTAAAGGTGGCCAGTGACCATAAATCACTTGTATTGCTCTTTAAGTATGCCAAATTCAATGCATCATGTGGAAAATTCATACCTATAGCAGGGAAACAATAGGATAACTGATGCTTTTGTGTGTGTGTGTGTGTGTGTGTGCTGGCTGTGACACGATGTGGAAACAAGAAATCAGGTAATGTGGTGCCTAGAAAATGTAATCATGAGGCCCAAAATAAAGGTAAGATTGATCATTATTCTCATCTGCTGCTGTGTCTGGTAAAAAAAAGTGAGTGTCTAAAGTTCCCTAGTCCGTTCCATGGCTAAACTCTCAAAGGATGGCATCCTCCCAATTTCATGCAAGTAAATGTGTACAATCGGAAAAAAACAATCATGTCATTATTCCAGACTAATATTAAATCACGGCATTACACCTGTCACATTGTTTACCTTTTTAGGTCATGGACCTAAACCTCTCTAGTCTATGTTAGACTAGAGAGGTTAAAAAAAAAGTTTTCTTTTTTTGTTCTGACATGTCCAAAGAAGTACCATATTTAAAATGCTGTACAGTTTGTAAAGATGCAAGACAAAGAGAGGTGTATCTGTTCTGCTGCAGTGGTTCTCTGATGTAAAGGGAAATTTTGAGCATGTACACCTAGATTTGGTAGGTCTGTTTCCCATCTTAGATGAAGGAGATATATATGTGCTAACAGTGGTTGATGTACTGACCTTATTTCTCATTGCTTTACCCATCAAGAGCAAAGGAGACAGAATAGAAACATGCCACTCGAAGTTAGTAAAGTATACATTGTGCATTGGAATGTGCAGAGGCCACTTGGAATCTCTGTCCTGTTGAACCATATAGAGATGGTTAGAATGGTTCTAGGTAAGAGCTAAAAGTGGCCATTAGTTTTTTCATATGTAAAATGTCCTGTTATGTCAAAAAAAAAAAAAAAAAAAAAGGTCAATTATATAACTATTTGAAATGTATATGTATGATTATATAATTGTTCATTTACATGTGTCAACTTTTAAAAATTAAGCAGGCTATAATCTAATTCTAACAAACTCTATACTATAAATAGTCAGATTTTGTACATGATGGTAGCTATAAAGAGTTCCTTAATAAGGTCCTTGATAATATGGAACTCAACCACTTTAGACATCTCCAAATCACGTGTGTCTTTCATAAATAAATATGTCGGATTTTATTGAATGTCACATTGCACATCCTCCTGGCAGTCCTTGTATATGGACCAAAGAGATCCTGTATATGACGCGGTGATATTTGGGTAATACAGATACATATGAAGAGAGTTATTTGAAATACTTGAATAAAATGCTCAAATTTCAATTCAAAGAAATATTGTTTTGTGCACAATGACTAAAGTAGCTAAGATGGCCTTGAAGTGATAGAGTTATGGAATGTGAAAAGTTCAAACAGCTGGACTGTAAGGAGTATTTCAATAATGATTTTACAAGCAGAAAATTGAGCATGGTATGAATGTGATGACCATAGTATCAGTCGACCTGAAATTCGCGTATGTAAATGCATTCTTTTTCTGCCTCTTGGAGACCTCATGGCTACTAGTAGAGTTTTTCAGTATACATGTCTTTTGTGTGATATTGAAGCTGGAAATGCGCAATCCTGGTTTCCATCAGAAGACCTTAATATTTTGGGTGATTCTGTATTTGCCTTATACACATATATAGTCCAATACAAGAGTACTGAAGGCATTCCATTAGTTGGGCTAATTGGAAGAGCAGTTATGTTGTACAAGGATGATATAGCTGTCCTGGGCTCTTCTGAGGGGGGGTGGGGCACCTATTTAATCTTGAAGGCATTTTTGGTAGGTGAGTGTTCAAGTGTTGAAAGGGAAGCCCTCCCCCAGCAGTGATTTATGGTCTCACAGTAGATTGGACTGGAGAAGCGGTGAGGGCATTCAACACCCCTAAAGATTTGCTTATTGAACACGTAGCTCTTTCATATCCAGACTCTGATGGGACCTTCCTTTTGAATACGGATGCTAGTGGATGTGCTATTGTGGTCTTATTCCAGCAGCATGATGATAAGGGGCATTTGTGACCAATAAGATTTTTCAGTGGCACTCTAAATGAAAATGAGGTAAGTATTAAAGTGTTAAAAGGGGAAGCCTTGCCCAAGCAGTAGTTTATGGTCTCACAGTTAATCGGCCTATCGTACTAGGGGTTCACAGTAAAGGTGGCCAGTGAGCATAAGCACTTGAATTGCTTTTTAAGTATGCCAAATTCATGCATCATGTGGAAAATTCTTACCTATAGCAGGGAAACAATAGTGTAACTGATGCTTTGTCAGAAGTTTAGATCATCCGATAAGTATATTTATCATTTTTTATTACTTTTTTTTTTGTGTGTGTGTTTGTGTGTGTGTGTGCTGGCTGTGACACGATGTGACAACAAGAAATCAGTTAATGTGGTGTCTCTAGAAAATGTAATCATGAGGCCCAAAATAAAGGTAGGATTGATCATTATTCTCCTCTGCTGCTGTGTCTGGTAAAAAAAAAGTGAGTGTCTAAAGTTCCATAGTCCGTTCCATGGCTAAACTCTCAAAGGATGGCATCCTCTACTTCACGCAAGTAAATGTGTACAATCAGAAAAAACAATCATGTCATTATTCCAGACTACTACTAAACCACGGTATTGCACCTGGCACATTGTTTACCTTTTCAGGTCATGGAGAAGTCTATGTTAGACTAGAGAGGTTAAAAAAAAATACCTTTTGTTCTGGCATGTCCAAAGAAGTACCATAATATTTAAAATCCTGTAGTTTGTATAAGATGCAAGCCAATAAGAGGTGTGCCTGTCTGCTGCAGTGGTTCTCTAATGTAAAGGAGAAATCTGAACATGTACACCTAGATTTAGTAGGACTTTCCCATCTCAAATGAAGGGGATAAATATGTGTTAACAGTGATTGATGTACTGACCTGATTTCCCATTGCTACACCCATCAAAAGCAAAGGGGCTAGAATAGAAACATGCCACTCGAAGTTAGTAAAGTATATATTGTACATTGGAATGTGCAGAGGCCACTTGGAATCCCTGTCCTGTTGAGCCATATACAAATGGTTAGAATGGTACTAGGTAAGAGCTAAAAGTGGCCACTAGTTTTTTCATATGTAAAATGAAAATGTTCTGTCAATATGTTAAAAAAAATGATGGTCATCTATACAGCTATTAGAAATGTAGTATATGTATGATTATATAATTATTCATTTACATGTGTCAACTATTAAAAATTAAGAAGGCTATAATCTAATTCTAACAAACTATGCTACTACTAAATGGACAGATTTTGTACATGATGGTAGCTATAAAGAGTTCCTTAATAAGGTCCTTGCAAATATGGAACTCGACTACTTTGGACATCTCCGAGTCACGTGTGTGTCTTTGATAAATAAATATGTAGGATGTTATTGAATGTCACATTGCACATCCTCCTGGCAGTCCTTGCATATGGACCAAAGAGATTCCTGTATATGACGCGGTGATATTTGGGTAATACTGATATATATGAAGAGAGTTATTTGGAGTGTTTTAATAAAATGCTCAAAATTCAATTCAAAGAAACATTGTTTTGTGTAAAGTAACTAAGATGGCCTTGCAGAGATAAGAGTTATGGAATGTAAAAAGTTCAAACAGCTGGATTGAAAGGAGTATTTTAATAATGGTTTTACAAGTGAAATAATGAATTTTCTATGAATTTGATGATCATGATCAGCTGACCTGAAGGTCACGTATGCAAATGCATTTTTCTTCCCCTCTTGGAGACCTCATGGCTACTGATAGTTTTTTTTTTTTTTTTTTTTTTTTTTTTTTTTTTTTTTTTTTTTTTTTTTTTAGTATACGTATCTTTTGTGTGATATTGAAGCTGGAAATGCGCATTCCTGGTTTCCATCAGAAGACCTCAATATTCTAGATGATTTTGCATTTGCCTTATATACATACATAGTCCAATACAAGAGTACTGAAGGCATTCCATTAGTTGGGCTAATTGGAAAAGCAATTATGGTGTACAAGGATGACAGTTGTCCTGGGCTCTTCGAGGGGGGGGGGCACCTATTTAATCTTGAAGGCACTTTTGGCAGGTGAGTATTCAAGTGTTGAAAGGGAAGCCCTCCCCCAGCAGTATTTTATGGTCTCACAGTAGATTGGACTGGAGAAGCGGTGAGGGCATTCAACACCCCTAAAGATTTGCTTAGTTGAACACGTAGCTCTTTCATATCCAGACTCTGATGGGACCCTCCTTTTGAATATGGATGCTGGTGAATATTCTGTTGTGGTCCTATTCCAGCAGCATGATCATAAGGGGCATTTGAGACCAAGAAGATATTTCAGTGGCACTCTAAATGAAAATGAGGTAAGTATTAAAATTGTTGAAAGAGGAAGCCTTGTCCAAGCAGTTTATAGTCTCGCAGTTAATCGGCCTATCGTATTGGGGGTTCACAGTAAAGGTGGCCAGTGACCATAAATCACTTGTATTGCTCTTTAAGTATGCCAAATTCATGCATCATGTGGAAAATTCATACCTATAGCAGGGAAACAATAGGATAACTGATGCTTTTGTGTGTGTGTGTGTGTGTGTGTGCTGGCTGTGACACGATGTGGAAACAAGAAATCAGGTAATGTGGTGCCTAGAAAATGTAATCATGAGGCCCAAAATAAAGGTAAGATTGATCATTATTCTCATCTGCTGCTGTGTCTGGTAAAAAAAAGTGAGTGTCTAAAGTTCCCTAGTCCGTTCCATGGCTAAACTCTCAAAGGATGGCATCCTCCCAATTTCATGCAAGTAAATGTGTACAATCGGAAAAAAACAATCATGTCATTATTCCAGACTAATATTAAATCACGGCATTACACCTGTCACATTGTTTACCTTTTTAGGTCATGGACCTAAACCTCTCTAGTCTATGTTAGACTAGAGAGGTTAAAAAAAAAGTTTTCTTTTTTTGTTCTGACATGTCCAAAGAAGTACCATATTTAAAATGCTGTACAGTTTGTAAAAGATGCAAGCCAAAGAGAGGTGTGCCTGTTCTGCTGCAAAGGTTCTCTAATGTAGAGGAGAAATTTGAGCTTGTACGCTTAGATTTAGTAGGACTGTTTCCCATCTCAGATGAAGGAGATAAATATGTGTTAACAGTGGTTGATGTACTGACCTGATTTCTCATTGCTTTACCCATCAAAAGCAGAGGAGATAGAATAGAAACATGCCACTCGGAGTTAGTAAAGTATACATTGTGCATTGGAATATGCAAAGGCCACTTGGAATCCCTGTCCTGTTGAGCCATATAGAAATGGTTAGAATGGTACTAGGTAAGAGCTAAAAGTGGCCACTAGTTTTTTTTCATATGTAAAATGTTCTATGTAAAAAAAAAAAAAAAAAAAAAAGATGGTCAATTATACAGCTATTAGAAATGTAATATATGTATGATTATATAATTATTCATTTACATGTGTCAACTATTAAAAATTAGGCATGCTATAATCTAATTCTAACAAACTCTATACTACTGCTAAATGTACAGATTGTGTACATGACGGTAGCTATAAAGAGTTCCTTAATAAGGTCCTTGATAATATGGAACTCAATCACTTTAGACATCTCCAAGTCACGTGTGTGTCTTTCATAAATAAATATGTAGGATGTTATTGAATGTCACATTGCACATCCTCCTGGCAGTCCTTGCATTTGGGCCAAAGAGATCCCTGTATATGACGCGGTGATATTTGAGTAATACAGATATATATGAAAAGAGTTATTTGGAGCATTTGAATAAGATGCCCAAAATTCAATTCAAAGAAATATTGTTTTGTGCAAAATGACTAAGAAGTACATAAGATGGCCTTGCAGTGATTGAGTTATGGAATATGAAAAGTTCAAACAGCTGGACTGTAAGGAGTATTTTAATAATGATTTTACAAGCAGAGAATTGAATATGGTATGAAATTGATGACCATGGCATCAGCTGACCTGAAGTTCCTGTATGTAAATGCATTTTTTTTTCTGACTCTTTGAGACCTCATGGCTACTAGTAAAGTTTTTCAGTATACATGTCTTTTGTGTGATATTGAAGCTGGAAATGCGCAATCCTGGTTTCCATCAGAAGACCTTAATATTTAAGGTGATTCTGTATTTGCCTTAAATGTCATTTGATTAATAAACATTAAGTAGGCTGTGATCTAAATGTAACAAACACTTTAGGAGACATATCACTGAGTCACTTGTGTGTCTTTCATATGAAAATTTAATAGTTATTGAATATCACGTTTCACATCCTCCTGGCAGAGTCTTTGCTTATGGACCAAAGGTAATACAAATGCATATTGAGAGATAAGCCAGTTATTTGGAGGATCTGAATCTGATGCTCACAATTGAATTCAAAGTTCTATTGATATTTTGTGCAAAGTAGCTAAGAAGTTCATTAGCTGGCCTTGATGTGAAAGGGTTGAATGTGGGAAGTTGAGGCAATTAGCTGGACCGAAAGGAGTTTTGGGTGCAGTAGATGGTTGCCATACCAGAATCAAAGTATCAGATAAAAATGGTGATTTTATAATCAGAAAAATTAAACATGGTGTGAATTTGACGGCCGTGGCATTTATGATTTTTTCTTTTTCTTTTTGAGAACACATGACTGCTAGTAGATTTTTTTTTTCCAGTATACATGTCTTGGTGCGATATGGAAGCGGTTTCTATCACAGGACATTTTTTTAGGTGATTCTACCCAAGACTTACATAATACACAAATAATAGTGCCAAACAAGAGTACTGAATGAACTCCATTAAGACCCTGCCATCTTAATATCGATGAGCAAGTAATTAGGATTTCGCTGGGTTAATTGGGAGAGCAACTATGGTGTACATGGATGGCATAGCTGTCCCGTGCTCTGCTTGGGAAGAACAATTATTCAATATTAAAGACATGCTCATTAGACTGGAGTATAATGACCTTTATTTGAAACTGGAAGAATGTTTCTTCCAGAAAGAGTTAATATATCTGTGGTAATTTCCAGTAAAGGTAACAGACCTCAAATTGAGAAGCTTTGGGACACTGAGGAACTTTCCCCAACCAGTTGTAATTAATTCCTTTTACTTGATATACAGCTTTGCACTAGTAACGAGTCCACTGACTGAAATGACCAAGGGTTCTTGGGGAAAAAAAAAATTGTAAGGTTGTCTCAATTTGGTCTGAAGAAGTGTGGAGGGCATTCAAAACCCTTAGAGATTTGCTTACTAAACAAGTAACTCTTTTATACCCAGACTGATAAGACAATTATGAATATGGATTCTAGTGAATATGCTCTTATAGTCCAGCAGCATAATGATAAGGGCATTTGAGACCAATTATATTTGTCAGTGGCACTCTAAATGAAAGTGAGGTAAGTATTAAAGTTTTGAAAAGGAAGCCCCGCCTAAGTGGCAGTCTATGGAGTCACGGTATAATTGGCCAATCATACATGGGGGTTCACAGTAAAAGTGTCCAGTGACCATTAGACCAGTGTCACTAGAAAATGTAATTATGTGGCCCAAATAAAGTTAGGATTGATCTATATGCTCATCCGCTACTGGGTCAAGTAAAAAGGTATCTCCGGGGCGGATCAAATGAGTATCTAAAGTTACATTATCTGCATGATTAAACTCTTACAAGATGGCATTCTCCACCATAAAGTTACATACATTATCTGCATGACTAAACTCTTACAGGATGGCATTCTCTACCACATGCAACTAAATGTGTACGATCTGGAAGATAATTGTGTCGTTATTCCAGACTACTATTAAAACACGGGAAAAATATGCAAAATCCTGTACAGTTTGTATAAGATACAAGCCAATGAGAGGTGTGCCTGCTCTGCTGCAGTGGTTCTCTGATGTAAAGGAGAAATTTGAGCATGTACACCTAGATTTAGTAAGACTGTTTCCCATCTTAGATGAAGGAGATAAATATGTGTTAACAGTGATTGATGTACTGACCTGATTTCCCATTGCTACACCCATCAAAAGCAAAGGAGCTAGAATAGAAACATGCCACTCGAAGTTAGTAAAGTATATATTGTACATTGGAATGTGCAGAGGCCACTTGGAATCCCTGTCCTGTTGAGCCATATACAAATGGTTAGAATGGTACTAGGTAAGAGCTAAAAGAGGCCACTAGTTATTTCATATGTAAAATGAGGGTCAATGATACAGATATTAGAAATGTAGTTTATGTATGATTATATAATTATTCATTTACATGTGTCAACCATTGAAAATTAAGCAGGCTATAATCTAAAAATTCTAACAAACTCTACACTACTACTAAATGGACAGATTTTGTACATGATGGTAGCTATAAAGAGTTCCTTAATAAGTTCCTTGATAATATGGAACTCAACCACTTTAGACATCTCCAAATCACGTGTGTGTCTTTCATAAATAAATATGTAGGATGTTATTGAATGTCACATTGCACATCCTCCTGGCAGTCCTTGCATTTGGGCCAAAGAGATTCCTGTATATGACGCGGTGATATTTGGGTAATACAGATATATATGAACAGATTTACTTGAAGTATTTGATTAAAATGCTCAAAATTCAATTCAAAGAAATATTGTTTTGTGCAAAGTAACTAAGAAGTACATAAGATGGCCTTGCAGTGATAGAGTAATAGAATATGAAAAGTTTAAACAGCTGGACTGTAAGGAGTATTTCAATAATGATTTTACAAGCAGAGAATGGAATATGGTATGAATTTGATGACCATGGCATCAGTCGACCTGAAGTTCACGTATGTAAAAGCATTTTCTTTCTGCCTCTTAGAGATCTCATTGGTACTAGTAGAGTTTTTCAGTATACATGTCTTTTGTGTGATATTGAAGCTGGAAATATGCAATCTTGGTTTCCATCAGAAGACCTTAATATTTAAGGTAATTCTGTATTTGCCTTATATACATACATAGTCCAATACAAGAGTACTGAAGGCATTCCATTAGTTGGGCTAATTGGAAGAGCAGTTATGGTGTACAAGGATTGACATAGTCGTCCTGGGCTCTTCTGAGGGGGGGGGGGGCACCTATTTAATCTTGAAGGCATTTTTGGCAGGTGAGTATTCAAGTGTTGAAAGGGAAGCCCTCCCTCAGCAGTATTTTATGGTCTCACAGTAGATTGGACTGGAGAAGCGGTGAGGGCATTCAACACCCCTAAAGATTTGCTTAGTTGAACACGTAGCTCTTTCATATCCAGACTCTGATGAGACCTTCTGAATACGGATGCTAGTGGATGTGCTATTGTGGTCCTATTCAAGCAGCATGATGATAAGGGGCATTTGAGACCAATAAGATTTTCCAATAGCACTCTAAATGAAAGTGAGGTAAGTATTAAAGTGTTGAAAGGGGAAGCCTTGCCCAAGCAGTAGTTTATGGTCTCACAGCTAATCGGCCTATCGTACTGGGGGTTCATAGTAAAGGTGGCCAGTGACCATAGATCACTTGTATTGCTCTTTAAGTATGCAGAGCCAAATTTATGCATCATGTGGAAAATTCTTACCTATAGCAGGGAAACAATAGTGTAACTGATGCATTGTCAAGGATAAGAAGTTTAGATCATCTGATAAATATATTAATCTATTTAATACTTTTTTATTTTATTTTCATTTATTTATTTATTTATTTATATATTTATTTTCTGTGCGTGTGTGCTGGCTGTGACACGATGTGGAAACAAGAAATCAGGTAATGTGGTGTCTCTAAAAAATGTACTTATGTGGCCCAAAATAAAGGTAGGATTGATCATTATTCTCATCTGCTCCTGTGTTTGGTAAAAAAAAAGTGTCTAAAATTACATAGTCCGTTCCATGGCTAAACTCTCAAAGGGTGGGATCCTCTACTACATGCAAGTAAATGTGTACAATCAGAAAAACAATCATGTCATTATTCCAGACTACTACTAAACCACGGCATTGCACTAAACACATTGTTTACCTCTTCAGGTCATGGAGAAGTCTATGTTAGACTAGAGAGGTTGAAAAAAAAATATTTTGTTCTGGCATGTCCAAAGAAGTACCATAATATTTAAAATCCTGTACAGTTTGTATAAGATACAAGCCAATGAGAGGTTTGTCTGCTCTGCTGCAGTGGTTATCTAATATAAAGGAGAAATTTGAGCATGTACACCTAGATTTAGTAGGACTGTTTCCCATCTCAAATGAAGGGCAAAATATGTTAACAGTGAGTGATTGATGTACTGACCCGAATTGTCACTGTTTTACCCATCAAGAGCAAAGGAGCTAAAGTAAAAAGATACTACTCAAGGACAGTAAACTATACATTGTAAATTTGAATGTGCAAAGGCCACTTGGAATCCCTGTCCTGTTGAGCCATATAGAAATGGTTAGAATGGTACTAGGTAAGAGCTAAAAGTGGCCACTATGTTTTTCATATGTAAAATGTTCTGTTATATGTCAAAAATAAAAGGTCAATTATACAGCTATTAGAAATATAGTGTTTGTATGAATATATAATTATATAAATATGTGCATATATGTTGGATGTTATTGAATATCACGTTGCACATCCTGGCAGTCCGTGCATAGGGACCAAAAAGTCTCAGTATATGACACTGGTATTTGGGTAATACAGATACATATCGAGAGAATTTTTTCTTTTTCTTAGTATCTGAATTAAATGCTGATAATTCAATTCAAAGAAATATTGTTTTGTGCAAAGTAACTAAGAAGACATAAGATGAAAGAGTTGTGAAATGTGAAAAGTTCAAACAATGAGCTAGACTATAAGGAGTATTGGATGCAGTGGATGGTTGCCATACCAAAATTAAAGTACCAGGAAACAATGATTTTATAGGCAGAAAATTGGAACATGGTATGGGTTCTACGGCCATGGCATCAACCGACCTGAAGTTCATGTATATAAATGCATTTTTTTTTTTTTTATCAACTTCAAACTGGAAAAAAATGTTACTTCCATAACAAGGTTAAGTGTCTTTGGCATGTAATTTCCAGTAAGGGTATCAGACCTCAAGCTTGAGGCACTGAGGAACTTTCCCAAACCAGTAGTACTAAAGGAATTAGTAATTCCTTACACTTGAAAATTACCATCGGAAATTGATATATAATTTTATACCAGTAACCAGTCCACTGACCAAAATGATAAAGGGCTCTTGAAAACAGCAATTTCAAAGTTGTCCTAAATTGGTCTGAATAGGCATGGAGGGCATTCAATGCCCTTAGAGATTTGTTTATTAAACAAATAACTCTTTCATACCCAGACTCTGATAATACATATGCTAGTGAATTTACTGTTGAATCTGTATTCCAGCATTATGATATGGAGCATTTGAGACCAGTAAGATTTTTCAGTGGCAAATGAAAGTGAGGTAAGTATTCAATTAATGAAAGGGAAGCCCTACCCTAGCAGTAGATTATGGTCTCATGGCTAATCGGCTAATCGTACTGGGGTTCCTTGTAGAGGTGGCTAGTGACCATAAACCACTTGCATGGTTCTTTAATTATGCAGGGCCAAATTCATGCATTTTGCGGTGGCAAATGGCAGTTGTCACCATTTTTTCATAAATTTTGTGTCCAAAAATTTTGATGGTTAACTATACACTATTAGAAATGTAGTGTATGTATGATTGTGTGATTATTCATTACATGTATTAATTATTAAGAATTAGGGAGGACAGAACGTACATCAGGGTGGCTATAAAGAGTTCCTGTTTAAGATCCTTGATAATATGGATGAACTAGACTACTTAGACATCTCTAAGTTATTTGTCTTTCGAAAAAAAATAGATAAATGAAATCAATAAAAACAAGTAAATGATGTTATGTTGGATGTTATTATCATGTCTCCTTGACAGCGCATGTACACCTAAATTCAGTAGGTCTGTTTCCCATCTCAAATGAAGGGACAAAATATATAAACATTGATTGATGTACTGACCCGAATTGTCATTGCTGTACCCATCAAAAGCAAAGGAGCTAAAGTAAAAAGATGCTACTCAAGGACAGTAAAGTATACATTGTAAATTAGAATGTGCAAAGGCCACTTGAAATCCCTGTCCTGTTGAGCCAATGTTCTCAATTATCTTGGCATATGAAGGGTTAGAATGGTACTAGGTAAGAGCTAGAAGTGGCCACTACTTTTTCCCACATGTAAAATGTTCTGTTATATGTCCAAGAAAATTTGATGGTAATTATACAGCTATTAGAAATGTTGTGTTTGTATGATTACATCATTTATATAAATATATGCACATATGTTGGATGTTATTGAATATCAAGTTGCACATCCTGGCAGTCCTTGCATAGGGACCAAAAAGTCCCAGTATATAACACTGGTATTTGGGTAATACAGATACATATCGAGAGAAGCCATTTTTTTTGAGTATCTAAATTAAATGCTGATAATTCAATTCAAAGAAATATTGTTTTCTGCAAAGTTACTAAAAAGTACATAAGATGAAAGACTGAGAGAGATGTGAAAAGTTCAAACAATTAGCTAGACTGTAAGGAATGTTGGATGCAGCGGATGGTTGCCATACCAAAGTTAAAGTACCAGGAAACAATGATTTTATAGGTAGAAAATTGGAACATGGTATGGGCTCTACGGTCATGGCATCAACCGACCTGAAGTTCATGTATATAAATGCAAATTTTTTAACCTTCACTTCAAACTGGAAAAAAGTTACTTCCATAACAAGGTAAAGTATCTTTGGCATGTAATTTCCAGTAAAGGTAACAGACCTCAAGTAGAGAAGCTTGAGGCACCGAGGAACTTTCCCAAACCGGTAGTACTAAAGGAATTAGTAATTCCTTACACTTGAAAATTACCATCGGAAATTAATAAACAATTTTACACCAGTAACCAGTCCACTGACCAAAATGATAAAGGGCTCTTGAAAACAAAGCAATTTCAAAGTTGTCCTAAATTGGTCTGAATAGGCATGGAGGGCATTCACCGCCCTTAGAGATTTGTTTATTGAACAAATAATTCATACCCAGACTCTGATAATACAGATGCTAGTGAATTTACTGTTGGGTCTGTACTCCAGCATGATGATAAAGGGCATTTGAGACCAGTAGGATTTTTCAGTGGCACTCTAAATGAAAGTGAGGTAAGTATTCAATTAATGAAAGAGAAGCCCTACCCTAGCAGTAGTTTATGGTTTCATGGCAAAGTGGTTAATCGTACTGGGGTTCCTAGTAGAGGTGACCAGGGACAATAAACCACTTGTATGGTTCTTTAATTATGCAGGGCCAAATTCATGCATTTTGCGGTGGCAAATGGCGGTTGCCACCATTTTTTTCATAAATTTTGCGTCCAAATTTTTTTATGGTTAACTATACACTATTAGAAATGTAGTGTATGTATGATTATATGATTATTCATTACATGTAATAATTATTAAGAATTAAGGAGGACAGAACGTACATCAGGGTGGCTATAAAGAGTTCCTTAATAAGGCTCTTGATAATATGGAAGAACTAGACTACTTAGACATCTCCAAGTTATTTGTGTCTTTAAAAAAATAAACAGATAAATGAAATCAATAAAAACAAGTAAGTGATGTTATGTTGGATGTTATTACCGTGTCCCCCTGACAGCGCCCTTGCATATTAACCAAAGAAATC
The DNA here is from genome assembly GCF_977035675.1 of Penaeus japonicus. Lineage (NCBI taxonomy): Eukaryota > Metazoa > Arthropoda > Malacostraca > Decapoda > Penaeidae > Penaeus > Penaeus japonicus. Next base: position 47,283,902 of record NW_028234405.1, read on the forward strand.
CCTGTTTACAACATTGTGGCATTTAGGTAATACCGAGAGATGCCATTTATATGGAGTATCTGAATTAAATGTTTAAAATTCGATTTAAAGAACCATTGATTTGCAAGGTAACCAGAAGGTACATAAGATGATCTTGCAGTGAAAGAGTTGAGGAATGTGAAAAGTTTAAACAACTGGAGTGACGGATGCGGTGGATGGTTGCCATATCAAAAAGAGAGTACTAGAAAATTGGAACACGGTGTGAATTTTATGGTCATTGAAGCTGGAAATGCCAGGTTTTCATCAGAAGCCTTTCATATTTGAGGTGATTCTGTCTTTGACTTACATGCACATTTAGGCCAATGCAAGAATGCAATGCAATGAAAAGAACTTCAATAAGAACCAACGATCTTATTTTCAGTGAGTAAATGAATCAGGTTTTAATTGTGCTAATTGGAAGAGCAGTTACGGTGTACATGGAATGGCATAGTTGTCCTTGGCTCTTGTTGGGAAGGACACCTGTTAAATCTTGAAGGCATTCTAGGTAATATTGAAAGGGAAGCCCTGCCCAAGCAGTAGTTTATGGTCTCGCAGTTAATTGGTTTATCAAAGTAAAGGTGGCCAGTGACTATAGACTACTTGTGTGACTCTAACTATGCAGGGCCAAATTCATGCATTATGCGGTGTCCAAAAATTTTGATGGACAACCATACAACTAATTGAAATGTAGTGTTTGTATGACGATATAATGATTCATTAACATATGGCAAAGTCACTGACCGAGATGGCAAAAGTTTTTGATAATTAGGGAATCATATGGTTCTAAATGGGTCTGAATCTTACCCAGATTTTGATAAGACCTTGGCTTTGAATATGGATGCTAGTGAATTTGCTATTTTGGCCGTACTCCGGCAGGAATATGATAAGTGGCATTTGAGACCAATAAGATTTTTCCGTGGCACTCTAAATGAAAGTGAGGTAAGTATTCAAGTGTTGAAAGGGAAGCCTTGTCCAAGTAGTAGTTTATGGTTTCCTGTAAAGCTGCCCAGTGACCATAGACCACTTGTATGGCTGTTTAAGTATTCATTGAGTTTCTAAATATGTGACAACAGATCGGAATGTAGTGTTTGTAAATGAAATCTTTGAAAATATCTACAGGTTGTTACAGATTGATTGCCATTCTACAAATCTATTTCATCCATTCAGTAATGGGTTAGTCGAATGTGTTAATAGAGCAGTAATGGAATGGCATGCAATGCTCCCATTAGCAGCATTTGCATACAACTCTGCATATGACAGAACAGTCCATGAGTCTCCTCATTTGATGTATAACAAATATCCTTTGATCCCTTATTAAAAATAAAACAAAAACATAATGGTCCCTGGTATAATGTATTTGCATTAAGCATAAGACTTTCATTGCAAGGTAAGTCTAGTGTCGGTGTCAGCTATAGAGGGTGCATTATTTATCCTATATAGATCACTTGAGCAATAAATTATAGATCAGAATGTGCAAAGGCCACTTGGAAACCCTGTTCCGTTGAGCCATTACTCTCATATATCTGAGCATATGAATGGTGAGAATGCTCTGTGTTACATTTACTATGTAAGAGCTAAAAATGGCTATTAGTTTGTATGTTTTTTCATCAAATATTCTTTTTATATGTCCCAAAATTTTGATGGTCAACTGTACAGCCATTGGATATAAATGTATGTATAATTATATAATGATTCATTTACATGTCATTTAATTATTGAAAATTAATCAGGCTGTAATGTAACTATAACAAACTATTCTCCTAGCAGGACAGAACATGTACATACATCAGGGTCGTTCTGAGGAGGTCCTTGATAAGGTCCTTGTTAATATGGAACAACTAGACTAGTTTAGGCATGTCTGACCCTCTGTGAAAAAAATAAAATCGAATGTCATTGAACATCACGCCACAATCCTAGTAGAATCCTTACATATGGACTAAAGAAATCCTAATGGTATTTGGAAAATAAAAATACATAGCGAGAGATAAACCAGTTATTTGGAGAATCTGAATCCAATGTTCACAATTCAGTTCAAAGAACTATTGTTTTGTGCAAAGGAACCAAGAAGTACATAAGATGGCCTTGCAGTGAAAGAGTTGTGGAATGTGAAAAGTTCAAACAGCTGGACTGTAAGGAGTGTAGTGTTGGGTACGGTGGATGGTTGCCATAACAATATTAAAGTACCAGGAAACAAACATTTTATAAGTAGGAAATTGGAACATGGTATGAATTTGACGGCCATGGCATCAACCGACCTGAAGTTCATGTATATAAATGCCTTTTTTTTTTTTTTTTTTTTTTTTTTTTTTTTTTTTTTTTAACCTTTAAACTGGAAAGAATATTTCTTCCATAACGAGGTAAAGCATCTATGGCATGTAATTTCCAGTAAAAGTAACAGACCTCAAGTTGAGAAGCTTGAGGCACTGGGGAACTTTCCCAAACCAGTAGTGCTAAAGGAATTAGTAATTCCTTACACTTGAAAATTACCATCGGAAGTTGATATACAGCTTTGCACTAGTAACCAGTCCACTGTCCAAAATGATAAAGGGCTCTTGAAATAAAATTTCAAAGTTGTCCCAAATTGGTCTGAATAAGCGTGGCGGGCATTCAACACCCTTAGAGATTTGTTTATTGAACAAATAACTCTTTCATACTCAGACTCTGATAACACAAATGCTAATGAATTTACTGTTGGGTCTGTATTCCAGCATTATGATATGGAGCATTTGAGACCAGTACGACTTTTCAGTGGCACTCTAAATGAAAGTGAGGTAAGAATTCAATTAATGAAAGGAAAGCCCTACCCTAGCATTATTTATGGTCTCATGGCTAATCGTTCTTGGATACCTAGTAGAGGTGACCAGGGACCATAAACCAGTTGTATGGTTCTTTAATTATGCAGGGTCAAATTCATGCATTTTGCAGTGGCAAATGGCGGTTGCCACCATTTTTTTCATAAATTTTGTGTCCAAAACTTTTGATGGTTAACTATACATTATTAGAAATGTAGAGTATGTATGATTATATGATTATTCATTACATGTATTAATTATTAAGAATTAGGGAGGACAGAACGTACATCAGGGTGGCTATAAAGAGTTCCTTAATAAGGCTCTTGATAATATGGAAGAATTAGACTACTTGGACATCTACAAGTTATTTGTCTTTCTAAGAATAAATAGATAAATGAAATCAATAAAAACAAGTAAGTGATGTTATGTTGGATGTTATTACCATGTCCCCCCTGACAGCGTCCTTGCATATTAACCATAGAAATCCCTGTTTACAACATTGTGCCATTTAGGTAATACCGAGAGATGCCATTTATATGGAGTATCTGAATTGAATGTTTAAAATTCGATTTAAAGAACCATTGATTTGCAAGGTAACCAGAAGGTACATAAGATGATCTTGCAGTGAAAGAGTTGAGGAATGTGAAAAGTTTAAACAATTTCAAAATGAAAGTACTAGAAAAGTGGAACTGGTGTGAATTTGAATCTGGAAATGCCTGGTTTTCATCAGAAGACTTTCATGTTTGAGGTGATTCTGTCTTTGACTTGTCAACATGCACATTTAGGCCAATGCAAGAATACAGCAAGAACTTCATTAAGGACCAACGATCTTATTTTCAATGAGCAATTAATCAGGATTTAATTGGGCTAATTGGAAGAGCAGTTACGGTGTACATGGAATGACCTAGTTGTCCTTGGCTCTTGTTGGGAAGAACACCTGTAAAATCTTGAAGGCATTCTAGGTAATATTGAAAGGGAAGCCCTGCTCAAGCAGTAGTTTATGGTCTCGCAGTTAATTGGTTTATCATAGTAAAGGTGGCCAGTGACTATAGACTACTTGTATGACTCTAACTATGCAGGGCCAAATTCATGCATTATGCGGTGTCCAAAAATTTTGATGGACAACCATACAACTAATTGAAATGTAGTGTTTGTATGACGATATAATGATTCATTAACATATGGCAAAGTCACTGACCGAGATGGCAAAAGTTTTTGATAATTAGGGAATCATATGGTTATAAATGGGTCTGATTCTTACTCAGATTTTGATAAGACCTTGGCTTTGAATATGGATGCTAGTGAATTGGCTATTTTGGCCTTACTCCGGCAGCATGATGATAAGTGGCATTTGAGACCAATAAGAATTTTCCGTGGCACTCTAAATGAAAGTGAGGTAAGTATTAAAGTGTTGAAAGGGAAGCCTTGTCCAAGTAGTAGTTTATGGTTTCCAGTAAAGCTGCTCAGTGACCATAGACCACTTGTATGGCTCCTTAAGTATTCATTGAGTTTCTAAACATGTGATAACAGATCGGAATGTAGTGTTTGTAAATGAAATCTTTAAAAATATCTACAGGTTGTTACATATTGATTGCCATACTACAAATTTATTTCATCCATCCAGTAATGGGTTAGTCGAATGTGTTAATAGAGCAGTAATGGAATGGCATGCAATGCTCCCATTAGCAGCATTTGCATACAACTCTGCATATGACAGAACAGTCCATGAGTCTCCTCATTTGATGTATAACAAGTATCCTTTGATTCCTTATTAAAAAAAAACATAATAGTCCCTGGTATAATGTATTTGCATTAAGCATAAGACCTTCATTGCATAGGAAGTCTAGTGTCGGTGCCAGCTATAAAGGGTGCATTATTTAGCCTATCTAGATCACTTGAGCAATAAATGATAGATTAGAAATTGCAAAGGCCACCTGGAAACCCTGTTCCGTTGAGCCATTACTCTCATATATCTGAGCATATGAATGGTGAGAATGCTCTGTGTTACATTTACTATGTAAGAGCTAAAAGTGGCCATTATTATTAATATTTTTATCAAATATTCTTTTATATGTCCCAACATTTTGATGGTCAACTGTACAGCCATTAAATAGAGATGTATGTATAATTATATAATGATTCATTTACATATGTCACTTAATTGAAAATTAATCAGGCTGTAATGTAATTATAACACATTACTACTTCTAGCAGCCATTGGATAGAAATTTATATATAATATAATGATTCTTTTACGTATGTAATTCAATTATTGAAAATTAATCAGGGTGGTTCTGAGGAGGTCCTTGATAAGGTCCTTGTTAATATGGAACAACTAGACTAGTTTAGGCATGTCTGACCCTCTGTGAAAAAAAAAATCTAATGTCATTGAACATCACGCCACAATCCCAGTAGAATCCTTACCTATGGACTGAAGAAATCCTAGTGGTATTTGGAAAACACAAATACATAGCGAGAGATAAACCGGTTATTTGGAGAATCTGAATCCAATGCTCACAATTCAGTTCAAAGAACTATTGTTTTGTGTAAAATAACTAAGAAGTACATGAGGTGGCCTTGCAGTGAAAGAGTTGAGGAATGTGAAAAGTTCAAACAGCTGGAATGTAAGGAGTGTTTGGTACGGTGGATGGTTGCCATAACAAAATTAAAGTACCAGGAAACAAAGATTTTATAGGCAGGAAATTGGAACATGGTATGAATTTGACAGCCATGGCATCAGCCGACCTGAAGTTCATGTATATAAATGCTTTTTTTTTTTTTTTTTTTTTTTTTTTTTAACCTTGGAAAGAAAATATATCTTTCATAACGAGGTAAAACATCTATGGCATGTAATTTCCAGTAAGGGTTGAGAAGCTTGAGGCACTGAGGAACTTCCCCAAACCAGTAGTGCTAAAGGAATTAGTAATCCCTTACACTTGACAATTACCATCGGAAATTGATATACAGCTTTGCACTAGTAACGAGTCCACTAACCAAAATGATAAAGGGCTCTTGAATACAAAGTAATTTCAAAGTTGTCCTATATTGGTCTGAATAAGCATTGCGGGCATTCATGCATTCAACACCCTTAGAGATTTGTTTATTGAACAAATAACTCTTTCATACCCAGACTCTGATAATACAAATGCTAGTGAATTTACTGTTGGATCTGTACTTCAGCATTATGATATGGGGCGTTTGAGACCAGTAAGATTTTTCAGTGGCACTCTAAATGAAAGTGAGGTAAGTATTACAATTAATGAAAGGAAGGCCTACCCTAGCAGTAGATTATGGTCTCATGGCAAATTGTTTTTTCGTACTGGAGTTCCTAGTAGAGGTGGCTAGTGACCATAAACCACTTGTATGGTTCTTTAATTATGCAGGGCCAAATTCATGCATTTTGCAGTGGCA
>NW_028234405.1:47295122-47297622 GCF_977035675.1 Penaeus japonicus
TGAACGAGCTATTCTCTTAAAACAAATGCCTAAATTCAGTGCAATCTCGAAAGCGGAAAAAATCAATGATAATTTTTATCCCTAAAAGAAAAAACATTATCTAAAGAAATACCTCCCTTAACCACACTTATCGATTACTCATTCACAAAAAAAAGTCATCACAAACCACACATCTGATACATAAGATTACGATCAACTTAGAGAACAAAGTAAACTATCCCAGTACATTACTAACAATAGACTACATCCACATACAGAAAAAACAAATGGATGTGGGAAGCCTTAGCGTGAGGCATTCGTTAATTACGAAAATATATTCGACTCTATAAAGATAGAAACAGAAATAGAAGTAATTCATCAGGTGTCGAGATCTACTGTAAAATATTGGAACATATTTACGACCATTGAATGACTCAGACCGTCAAACTCCATACATAAATACACAAGCTTTTAAAAATCCCAGTTAGAAAAAGTTGCTAGGTAGAGCGATACCATTTCATCAGGAGGATTTAGCAACTAGAGACGATGTTATTTTTGTTGAGTCTGCTAATGAACTTCAACAACTGATAAGCGATTTGAAAAGGAAGAGTTTGCCATTTGGACTTAGAGTGAAAAGGAAAAAAAGACCAGAGTCGTGGTCAACTATCGATCTGAAATTGAACAAATACAAAAACAAGTTGAGCCCTTAACTACTCTTTCGGAATATTCATATTAAATCCCAATAATTCTCTGACGACCTTTATCCTCCACCAACATACCTTGAAGGAAAATAGACAATATTTCCGTTTTATGTATAAGCGTCGTATAAACAGCACGTGGACCTGTAGTCCTTAGAGAACCACATCGACCTGCTATTATGTTAGTGGAATTCCTCGTATAATGGAGGTAGCGTAGGTCGGTTCTCCAGTAATTCTCGTGTGTGTGTGTGTGTACGTATGTATGTATGTACATGTACCTGTGCTTGTGAAAAGCGAAGAAATACACTTTTAGCTCATTCATGATTATCATAATAACAATTATCATCTAATGTGCAGACCGATAAAGCTGATCAGTGCTGTTACTATTTTTACTCGCTGGGTCGAAGGGGAGGGCCAAAGTAGTGCCAATTGCGCCTGGCATCCGGCGTATTAAGAATATATCGGTGCCGACCGGATGTCTGGCTCTCGGGGCGCTTCCTAACCTCCCTTCGACTCTTGGCCGATAAAGATGTAATTTATCATGTCAGCCTTTATGTGCTTCTATGATATAAGTGTGGTTATCATTTCGTATATCTTTATCATTATCTTTATTGTTGGTTACATATGATTATTTATAATTTATTTCGGTATGGCTTTGATTATAACTCAAGTTTGTATTGATTTTTTTTCGACTACCAGTTCCCAAACGATCCCGGTTTGTGAGGGCTGCACTTCCCTTTCTTTTCAATTTGTTTTCATCTTTCCACTTCCCTTTCTTTTCAATTTGTTATCATCTTTTTTTTCAAAGAAGATGGAAAGGAGGTAGCTCGGTGCCAGAACCGGTAGCTGATGAGTGAGTGTGGTTCCTGAAGCCACTGTGTGCGAGGATTTGTGAAGTTTTAACGGCTGGTGGCAATGTTGTCTGCCGCGTCCTCACATAGGTGCAAACTAATCCCAGGGGTTTTGGTCTTAGCTGAATAACTTTTTTGAAAATTAAACCTAGGTTGATGTGTGTGTATACATATATGTATATATATGTATATATATATATATATGTATGTATATATATATGTATATATATATACATATATGTATATATATATATACATATATGTATATATATATACATATATGTATATATATATATATATATAATTATTATATATATACTGTATATATATGTGTGTGTATGTATGTATGTATGTATGTATATGTATATGTATATGTATATATATATATATATATATATATGTTTTCTCTCTCTCTCTCTCTCCTCCTTTTCTCCTTCTCTCCTTCTCACCCTCCCTCCCTCCGTTTTTCCTTTCTCCTTTTCTCCTTCCTTCCTTCCTTCCCTCTCCTCCCTTCCTCCCTTTTCCTCCCACTACCGTATATCACAAATAGAATCCACGTCTGTTTTTATTATATCCATCGCCGTTGGAATTCCGAACAACTTCCGCTAACCTCCACGCCGCTGTAAACTTCCCGATTAACGACGCAGAAGTTTTAGTTGTGCCAGAGTATCGAGTCCCCAAGCAACATTGCAGAGTGAGAGCCAATCAAATTTACTCCCCCCCTTACACACACCCCTCCAAGCCCCACCCAAAAAAAAAAAAAAAAAAAAAAAGCCTATGTACACGTCAACATTTCAAGACGACAGATCAAAGACCATTGAGAAGATAGTAAGTCTTAATAAAGGCAATGTATATGAAAGATGAAGGATCAGAGCTAAATGATATTACTGTCGGTTATCAAATGATGATCAGTACTAACATAGTTAAAGCATATTCGCATTTACAAATAAAGATAAATAGAGAATCTGAACA
>NW_028234405.1:47327622-47335122 GCF_977035675.1 Penaeus japonicus
AGTGTCCACTGTGGAAAGGAACCTGTGGTATATTAAGCCTTTAATGCACCGACACTTTGTAGTTGATAGAAAACAGGGATGGTGTATTTTGGTTTCGTTTTTCTTAGTGTGTGTGGAGAGAGAGAGGAGAGAGAGAGAGAGAGAGAGAGAGAGAGAGAGAGAGAGAGAGAGAGAGAGAGAGAGAGAGAGAGAGAGAGAGAGAGAGAGAGAGAGAGAGAGAGAGAGAGAGAGAGAGAGTGGGTGAGTGAGAGAGAGAGAGAGAAAGAGAGTGAGTGACAGAGGGAGAGAGAGAAAGAGAGAAAGAGAGAGAGAGAGAGAGAGAGAGAGAGCGAGGAAGATAGATAAAGAAAAAGAAAGAAAGAGGGGGAAGGTGGGAAAGAGAGACAGAGAGAGAAATGAATATAGAGGAAGAGAAAGAAAGAGAGAAAAGGAGAAAGAGAGAGAGTGAGAAAGGAATATAAAGAAATAGAAAAAGAGAAAAAAAAAGAAAGATATAGAAAATAAAAGAAAGAGAAAGAGAGAGAGAGAAAGAGAAAGAGAAAGAGAAAAAGAGAGCTTACAAAGTGCTATATTGTTTTATAATCTTATAACGGTGTTTCTGAATAAAGTGCAATTATTCACATTAATTACAGTAGATGAGTATATTAGTAATGGAGATGCGAATTCATATAAACTCTAATAATCCTCATTAGACTGATTAACACGTTTTTGATTATGAATTGCTGAAATAAATACGTTTCGTGAATTGGATTCTGCTACTGAAATTATCAATTTACCTTTTATTTGTTATTTCTTATTTATTTTTATTTTACAAAGACGTTTATGTCCTTTAAGTGTATCTTATTTTTGTTTTTCTTTATAGCCCTTTTTCAGTTTCACTTTCAGCTTGAAATATCCAAGAATAGGAGTCTTTACAGTAATTATAAAGAAATTATTCATTAGAAAAATTCCCAAGTAATGACTCAATATCTCTATACACCTGGTAAGCGTTATATCAAATTACTTAAACACACACACACACACACACACACACACACACACACACACACACACACACACACACACACACACACACACACACACACAGCAGAAACACAAAGATCACAAAATGCAACGCAAAACAACAAACTGAATGCTATGAACAATAGGTTAGGTAGGCCTACTTTAAAACACTATGAACTACTACGAACGATCATCAAATAACATACGTTGAACACCAGATTATTTTCAATTGACACCGAATTAAATTGTATAAGAACCGAACTGTTGCTTTGAACACCGTATATATATATATATATATATATACGTAAATATATATATATATATATATATATATATATATATATATATAATAAATTATATATATATAATGTAATAAACTGCATTCTACTTAGGGGATGGGGGATGGGGGGGGGGGATAGGAACAAGACACAAACAAGAAAATAATTAAGTCATAACACCCGGATCGTTACACGCAACTTAATGACACTTCCAGGAATTAAACGGTTGTAAACATAGTTGTAAAACGTGGAATTCCGTCGACGCTGTCTCGACGCCTGTTTCAAATTGCTTGCTTGCTTGCTCTGTGGGGGGGAGGGGGGGGAGGAGATCGTAGCTTGTTATGTTTTAAAGAGAGTTATACAATTTAACGAATTAACCTGAATTATATTCGTGATTTTACATTTTTATTCAAAAGGAGTGGGTACTGTAGAAGACAGCTACGCTAATAATCAGTCCTTATTACTTCAATTTTCTGATGGTAATGTCAATAATTACTTTACGCTTATTAGTTACATGCACAAAATACATGCGCATGATAATAAAGACTAATAACGTCATGATCTAATTAAGACCTTATTAGCTGAATAGCTTAATTGCCGTTGCTTGGTTAGGCACCAAACAGCAATTCATAATGAAGAGAGATCAGCACTGTTGGATGTCACGCTCCGGCAAAATTTTCTCTGATTGTTTTTTTTTATCTTTATTTTTTTTATTGCATTAAATGCACTCACACACACGCATGCAAGCATACCTATTCACCTTATATATGCATACATATATATATATATATATATATATATATATATATATATATATACATATACAGTATATATTCGTATGCTTGTGCGTGTGCGTGTATGTGTGTGTGTGTGTGTGTGTGTGTGTGTGTGTGTGTGTGTGTGCGTGTGCGTGTGCGTGTGTGTGTTTAAGTGTGCGTGCGTGCGGGTGTGAAGAAATGAGAGAGAGAGAGAGAGAGAGAGAGAGAGAGAGAGAGAGAGAGAGAGAGAGAGAGAGAGAGAGAGAGAGAGAGAGAGAGATTTATACACATATCTAAACACACAAACAAATACACATATCGATCCATCACTATAACCAAATATGGATACATGCATGTTTGTTCATATCATTCACGTAAAAGCATTTTTTTCCTTCATATTTCTTTCTCATAATCCATCTAATCATTACATTAACCTACAAGCTACACATCTCCCAAAACTTTATAAAGAAAATAAACATATTTTCCAATTCCACTTTCTTCCCCTTATACCCCACTTCCTCCTTCAATTATTTCTTTTTTTCTCCTTCCCCCCCCTTTTTTTTTCCTTGAGTCCCCCTTGAAATTAATAGAAAACGTAATCTTTTCTTTTCTCTCAGTCCCCCCATCCCCGTTTTTTTTTTTCCTTGAGTCCCCCTTGAAATTAATAGAAAACGTTTGCCGGACCCAAACGTTTTCCGAACCGCCCGGAGTAAACGTTTAGCTATGTCGTTCTCATAGGGGGATTAATTAGATATAATTTGGTTGATGGAATTGAATTAACCTTACATTGAACATCAAAGTTCGGCCAAAAATATGAAGTGGATCCACGTTTAATCGCATCGCATCCGGCTTATGGAACGGAACGCTATGTTGATACTATTTTTTTTTTTTTAATATTTGTATTTAATATTTAATATATGTAATAATTGAATACATGTATACTTATCAACATTATTTAAAATCAATACCACATGATTTTAAAAAGCACCTAGAAAAAAAAATATATGTAATATTTATACATAGACATACATATACATACATACACACACACATATATATATATATATATATATATATATATATATATATATATATATATATATATATATATATATATGCGTAGCAAAAACGTAGACAAAAATACATCGAAAGAACACTCTTGCTATCATTATCATTGCTATTTTCATCAATATTCTATCATTACTATTACCATTATTTTCTTTTTCTTCCTCTTAATCTTATCCTCATCAATATTATCACTATCACTGTTAGTGCATTATATGAAAGACTATAAATGTATTATAATATATCATTATCTATAAAATAGTGAACACTGTACTTTGATATGGCAACACTGTCATTATTTTCGACCAAGTAACGGTCGTTAGTCACGTTGTCACAGATACCGTATGGACACATTTGTCACCTGTTTTTTTTTCTGTCATTATGTCACGAATGGATTTATGTGAGTTTGTGTATCCTCATCTAATAGATGAGTTACAGTGAGCATCTATACTATAGTGTATATAGTGTATACTATAGTGATGCTCACTATATAAGTATAGTGAGCATCCACATCTGAAATCCTTTTCATAATTGGTGTCAACATAACTATCATTATTGTTATTACCATTGTTATCATTATTATTAGTTTCTTTATTATTATTATCATTACTAGAATTTCTTATTTCATTGATGTTAAAGTTATTGGTATTGGTATTCATAGTTATCACTAATTGGTTGTATTTTTTACCTGTTTCCTTTTTGGGCCTAATATTCTCAGCTTGATTATCCTTATCATTTATACCATCATTATTATCATCACAAATATTATTATTATCATCACTATCACAAGTATGACTAATATCATCATCACATCAACAACTGCAGCTCCTCTTATCTAATGATTTTCACAGTTAAGCAGAATTTAAATTTGAATTTCGCGCGCAAGTGACAAGTTGCCACGCGCCAATTTCGTACGCCTTTTTATTTCAATGTATAAGATAATGTGATATTTCTATTTCTTTCGCGTTTTGTAAAGTTTTAGTGATGAATATCTAGTGATCCTATTATATGAGTGTGTATTTTTTCAAGCTTAAACATTGGAAAAGTTAATTAAAAATGATTTATTTCCTCGTAGGTAGTAACTGGAAGCCGGATACTGGTCTTTTTCTTCTGGAAATTATATTAACTTTGTCGACACTGTTGTCTTTATGGTGATTTTGCATACTAGTGTAATTCATTTGTCATTTGCAGAGTGTTGTGGTGAAATATGAAGTCTGATGTGTATTTGATATTGGTGAAAGTGTAAAATCATTTTTATATTTTTGAGATTGGTGAACAGGTTTATGGACTGTGTTTCCACACGTTTTGATAATTATTTTCTGCATTTATCTAGTGTTAGCAGTTAAACTATCTTTTAATGTTGTTTTTATGACCATTATGAAAGGAAATTATATTCTAATTTTCTTTGTTCTCATTATATTGTAATTGAGGGCTTTTGAAGTCATTTCCAATTGCCTGTTAACATTATCCTTAATATCTATAACCTCGACTTGTTATATCCTATGTTATCCTATCCTATCCTCTCCTGCTAACTCTGTATCAGGTAACCTAGTTATATTAAAGTTTATATTTTCAGCTTTTATTATCCTTCACTCCAAAATACTCCAAAAAAGAGGTTGTAAAATTACTGAAGCTATAAATTCCTATCTAGTGCTGAAAGTTAGGTTGATGTTATTTATTAAGAAGCCCTTAATATTGAATGAAATTGTGGCATGATATATTCATCACTATGATGAATACCAGTGTTGGTATCATCACTATAACTGTAATGATGATATTGTTGTTGATAATGTAATAAAATAAATGTTTCCTTATCCTTCGTTGTGATAATTATCTTTGTCGGGATGGTTATAGATAATAAGCAAAATGAAATAAATAGGGAAATTATATAAACAAATGTAACAAGCTGATGATGTATATTAAGGTCTTCTAATCTTATTCATCCGTGAGAATTACATTTTTTTTCTAGATTTGAAATACCCTCAAACTAATTTCTAGAAACTTTTACTATCCAAAACAAAATTATCTACATATTTCCGATGTTTATTTATACTCAAGGAGAGATGTTTTGAAAAGTTCAACCTTCGTATTAATAACATTAATTTAAACCAGAATTTAAAACATTTTTTTATCATAATTATATTTCACTTTCTTTTTCTGCAAAACCATAAATTCATATGGTTGAATTTAACATTTCTAACGATACAAATTACGACGTCGAAATATATCTACGTATGAATAAATTTACAAGTATTATTTTAACGACATCTGATTATCACTAATGCTATTCTACAGTGTTTGAACTCCATTTTTTTAACTGGCGTTACCGGTTACGTAATGTTCGTTTATGTCAACCGTTTCCGGTCACTCGCTCATGATAACAAACCATTTATGTGTAGGCTGTTGTTTGGTTTAAGTGCAGTTTCATCCTTGTTTAATGTTGATTAAAGAACCAACGACTATCAGGTAATTCTTTGTTATCTCTTTTTTTTTCCCATGAGAGTTTCTGATCATAATAACCCATCATGTCTATTACAATAGAATGAGTAAGATGGGAATTATCATCATTATTATTATCAACGTATGACTACTGTTATTATTCGTGTTGGTTTGGGTGTTATTCTGTTATTGCTATTGGTATCAGTAACAAACCACCAATCTTTAAGAATATTCTTAGTTTTTTCCCTTTTTCTTTCCATTTCCTTATCATGTATTTTTCTTCTTAGCTTTCCTTCAGCTGTATCCGTTAGCCTGAGACACTAAAACGGGATATATAAACAAGGGCAGACAGAGGGACACTCTAGGCCTATAGTTCCTTCGCTTTTCTTCCCTCCTCTAAGGACACTCCTCTGCCTTTATTTCGTGTTCTCGTGTTCTCGAGACTCTCAGAAGGAACACGGTCAAGGGCAGAACAGGAGTGGACAGAGTAGAGCGACAGAGTTCACATCTTTGACCTATAGCATTTGGCTGAAGGAAAGTTTGTTTGTCGGCCACCAAGAGAGAACATAGGAGAACGTCTATGTTTTTCTTCAATGTAAACGTTTACACTCTCTCTCTCTCTTTCTTCTCTTCCCATTCCTTCTCTTTCTTTGTTCCTTTCCCTCTTTTCATCATATTTCCCCCCCTTCCCATTCGTGTTCCCTTTCTTCCACTCTCCCCCCTCTCTCTCTACCTCTCCTGTCTTTTCCTTCCCTCTCTTTCCTTCACAGTTCTTCCCTTCCAACTCTTTCGCTCTCCCGCTTGTCGCTCCTTCTCTCTATCTCTCAAGCAGCCTTTGTCTGCTTGCTGTTCAGGCGTGTCAGCTGAGCGACGCCAGGAGAGGTGCAGCAAAGATCTTGTCTCAGTTTTGATGATGGGTGCGCCAAGGTGCCATTATCTCTGCTTTCCCTTATAGCTTCGTATTTAAAGTCGAAATGATTATCGCGGCATATGTAAGCTTTATTCCGTCGCGCAAGGTTTCCCCTCGCTATTTTTATGCCTTTGCTTTTATCGCGCACGGCAAAATGTTGTGAATATATAATGCATACTTGGCAGAATACATGGCACAACCGAGACTCGTATTACATAAACATATCCATACTTTATCTTCGTGGGGCGACATTGCCTCCACCCGTTTTCTTTATTGGTAAGGGACACTAATCTAATTACCATTCCATTCAAAAATTGTATATTTTTTTCTCATTATCTTTTACCAGAATGTGATTTTTTCTTCCGTCCTTTCTCTCTCTCTCTCTCTCTCTCTCTCTCTCTCTCTCTCTCTCTCTCTCTCTCTCTCTCTCTCTCTCTCTCTCTCTCTCATCTCTCATCTCTCTCTCTCTCTCTCTCTCTCTCTCTCTCTCTCTCTCTCTCTCTCTCTCTCTCTCTCTCTCTCTCTCTCTCTCTCTCTCTCTCTCTCTCTCTCTCTCCCTCTCCCAGAAAACAAATCACGCTACCTAAGGCATTAGTCTAGTCTAAGGATGATGAAAATTTCCACTCGTCTCAACTCATGCAAAACTTGTACAATAACCAACCGGTCTTTCGTCAGCACATTTTTTTTTCTTATTCTTTTTTTTTTCTTTTTTTTTGCGTTACACAGGGGAAGCGGAGCTTACGAACAAATATTTTTCCACATAAAACGTTTGCATAATGTATGCAAGGAAACGCTGCAACCGGAATATGAAACTTTGAATAACCATGAGATTTTTTTTTTCCTTTTTTTTTCCTTTTTTCTTGGAAGAAATACACAAACTAGACCTTTCCTTCTAGAAAAGAAAGAAAGAAAGAAAAAATCCACCAGGAAGCTTGCATAATAACGTTTTAAGAATACTGATCACGGATTATATAACTAATCAAGCAGATTGGCTGATCAATTACCACCCCTTTTTTCGTTGCGTCGAGTGCCTATGGAATTATGCTAA
>NW_028234405.1:47355122-47357622 GCF_977035675.1 Penaeus japonicus
AGATAGAGAGAGAGAGAGAGACAGAGAGAGAGAGAGAGAGAGAGAGAGAGAGAGAGAGAGAGAGAGAGAGAAAGAGAGAGAGAGAGACAGAGAGAGGGAGAGAGAGAGAGAGAGAGAGAGAGAGAGAGAGAGAGAGAGAGAGAGAGAGAGAGAGAGAGAGAGAGAGAGAGAGAGAAAGAAAGAGAATAAAAGAAAGAGAGAGAAAGAAAGAAAGAGAATAAAAGAAAGAGAGAGAGACTGAAAGAGAGAGAGAGAGAGAGAGAGAGAGAGAGAGAGAGAGAGAGAGAGAGAATGAGAGAGAGAAAGTGTGTGGGAGACACAGAGAGAGACGTTACTCCTTTCTAACGTTATTCAGGTTGGAGTAAGAGAGTCGGCATAATTAAACAGAGCACTTGTTGATCTCTTGATTTTCTCTACTCCTGTTTCTCTCTTTGTCTCTTTCTCTCTCTCTTTCCCTCGCCCTTTCTCTCTCTAACTTTCTTTCTCTCTCTGTCTGTTGTCTCTGTGTCTATTTTTTCTTTCTCTCACCGTGTGCATGTCTGTCATTGTCATTTTCTCTTTCTCTCTCTCTTTTCCTTTTTCCCCGCCCTCACTATTTCTCTCCCCCTCTCTTTCTCTTCTTCTTCCTCTCTATATCTTCTTTTCTCCCCTCTCCCCTCTCTCCCCCCCCCCCCGAATCGTTTAATATATAAAGAGATTCTTGTATATGTACTCACACCCTAATCATATGACTTAAATAACTGCAATGAAATGAATATAATATATAAATGTATTCAGTTTTATATTATTGAATGTATATAATTTAGTTGGATTCATAATAAATACAAAACAAATACAGAGATCCATGGTACAATAAGATAGAAATAAGATAGACACTTATTAAGAGAGATAAAATATGGCACAAAACCACATTCAATAAAGAAAAAATATATAGATAAATAAGGCAGCAGTTTCCAAATCTTCTAGAGTACATTGTCTCATTTTTCACGAAGCTTATTCATGTAGGTTTTGTTTTTCATATTGTTTCGTCTCTGGACACGCACTCTGAACATTTGGAGATGGGATGTCACTGAGTATGAATTGGGAACAGGTAAGCAATTCTCTCTCTCTCTCTCTCTTTCTCTCTCTTATAAGAAAGTAATAACAGTAAAATGGATGAAAATAAAATATAAAACACAACCGTTGAATACTCATCCCTTAATATATCTATTCACAGAAAGTTTCATATTTCATTCACAGTAAAATCCAAAACGAGATTAATAATCATTGATTCCTCAGTGCAATCTGTGTTTATGTATGTCGACACACACACAGATGTGTGTATATATATATATATATATATATATATATATATATATATATATATATACATGTGTGTATGTATCTATATCTATCTATCTATTTATCTTATATATACATATGCGTGTATGTGCATATGTATGTATGTGTGTAAATCTATCTATATCTAACTATATCTGTATCTATCTATCTATATACACGAATACCGATCGAAAGGTATGCAACCTTAAACTATAAAATAAACACCGTACCATTAAAATCAAGGAAACTATAAATCCCTTCAAAACAAATCCACTGGTTCTCCACGCAGCAAAGCACAGTAAACTTCCCACTGCAGAAAACATTATTTCAAATCATCACAAAGTGCCTCATATGGCTTATTTTGATTCGGGATGTTGTTGATATGAGGATGACAGTCTGACATTGCTCATGTCATTGTCGTACGTTGCACCTTGCACGCGAGGACTTCAACATTGCGACACAGACGAATAAAACGTGTATTTCGGGGGTCGTATCGAAATATGTCAGATTGAGGTCTTAAAACTCTCTGAAAAGCCTGATGAGTTTCGGATTTTTGTCACTTGGAAGCTTTGTTGCATTATCTTCACTTAGGAGACTTGCAAGAAAAAGGTTGATGAACAATTATAAAACACTTAATTCATTATATTAGGGCTTCATGTCGAAATGCCAAGGAAATGTTTCTTTTATCGTTTATTTATTATTTATTTCGGCTGGGGTTGGGTCACTATTAAGGTCTTAATAGTGATTATTTTTTTCACATCAAGAATATTATGTAATAAAAGGATATGATCCAACTTATTCCAAAACTTGTGCACAATTATAAAAAAGTGTTAGTGTACTATATGATATTCAGTTATTTAGAGCAGCTAAAACCTATGGCTTGGAACATTATCAACAACCATTAATTCGTGCAATCTTTTTGATTCAGAGGATGAGAAAAATCATATTGCAAATCAGCCTTGCTCATCAATCTGCATGCAACACTGAAAGGTCTATAAGAAAAGTGTAAATGAATTTCAGTAATTCCCTTTTATTCTCTGTTTTTATTTATTTATTCCTCTGGTATTAACGAATGGTGGTGTCTATCACTATAGATCTATTAAACAAATATCCTTTACTTAATCCTAATTGGTGACCCAGATAATGTTATTCCTATAAATTCGGTGTTAGTAGTTGATCT
>NW_028234405.1:47362622-47365122 GCF_977035675.1 Penaeus japonicus
ATCAGGAATGCCATTATGATATACTGATTCTTAAAACATTTACTGAATCAGCATAGAGATTATAACTGGATTGATCCCTATGCCACTGTGATAAATATCTTTAATCTAAAAAAAAAAAATTACTTTGTGAAGTGATTATCCTTTCACATAGAATATATCCATTTGTTTATAATAACGGTGTTGCTTTAATACAAGCGAGAAGAGTACATATTAGGTACGAAATTTTTAAACAGAGCAAAAGGCCTCACTTCTGAATCGTGTTGTCATATCGTGTTATATAAATATTTTGTTCCCCATATCGTATAACTTTGATTACTTTATGCCTATGGGCTTTCCCTTAAATTGATTGTTTCAATTACAATAGACACTAAGCTATCCAGGAATTTCTTTTTATGGACTTTTAAAAACGGGGCACGATGTTTTTTTTTTTGTTTTTGTTTTGTTTTATCGTAATTTATATCTTTTTTACGGTAATTTATATATATAGATATATATTTTTTACCGAATTTATATATATCTTTTACCGTAATTTTTATTTGTTTTACCATAATTTACATTTGTTTTACCGTAATTTATTAATATTTATAATGAAGATGTATATGTGATTGAGGATCATGATAAAAGACTATGGGACAGACAGAAAGGGAGTGAAGGAAGGTAGAATATGTTATATATAGTATACTTCGTATACAGTAAATAGTGAAGGATTTTAACGCGCTCTCCACCTGCGCACGTCCTAGCTGGGGATAAAAAAAAAAAAAAAAAAAAAAAAGAAAGAAAGAAAGAAAGAAAAAACTTACCTCTTTTTATTTTTTACAAGATTACGCCTCCATGCTTGTACCAGTACCTGTTTATACACACACACACACACAGACACACGCACACAAACAGAAACACACACACACTAACACACAAACACACAAACACACACACACACAAACACACACACACACAAACACACACACACAGAAACACATACACACACACACACAAACACACACACACAAACACACACACACACACACACTAACATGTTATGAAACCGACGCCATTTTCGCAACCAGTCTTCAAAGAGAGGAAATATGAAAGCATGTTAGACACGGATTCCAGATTTTGATGAATTCTACACTAAATCTTCTCTTATATTTTCCTGCGTAAGACAGGATCTCATTTCTTATCATCTCAGCCTAATTAATCCTTGAGGAGGAGAGGTCTGGAAGACGAGAAGAGAATATAGGCTGTGATAGAGAAAGACGGGAAGGAGGGAGGGAGGGAGGGAGGGGAGGAGAAAGGGGAGAGAGGAGGGCGTAGAAAGGGGTGGAAATGTTAGGATTAAATCGATAGGGATTATTATCCTTTGCTGATGGAATCTTACTTTGTTCAATATCCCTTTTTTAAAGATGATAGTGCATATGATCAATATGATCAATATTGATTCTGATCTACTGTTGCAATGATACGAATTAACTTTTACATTCATCACACACACACACACACACACAAAAAACAAAACAAAAAAAAAAAAAAAAAAAACACTCACAGTCTGCGAATTGACTGTCATCTATTTCCATAAAAAAGACGCCAAGACAAATGTCTGTCTCTAGCCGCGTGTCAGGCACCCGGGGAAGGGAATTAGCTCTCTGACACTGGCCATTAAACCCCAGTTGAGAGCCGGGCCTTCCGACATATATTTTTTCTCCAATCATGACTCTGACAAGTTGCTGTGTCGGATGTTTTAATTACTTCATATCGGGGTTGTCTGCGGTTAGTTACTATGGTGGCAGCTGTCGTTTGTTCCTATATAGAGGCTTATACACGTCTGTTTCGTATATATGTGTTTCCGTGTATATATATATAGATAGAATATATTATATTTTATATATATTATATATTATATATATATATTTGAATATTACATATATATATATAATATATATATATATATAGATATATATATATTATACATATATATTTACATATATACATATTTATCTATCTAATCCATCTATCTATCTATCTATCTAATCTATCTATCTATTTATCTATCTATCTATCTATATATTATATATATCTATATACTGTATATATACTGTACATAGATAGTATATAATAATATATATATATACATATATACATATATATATATATATATATATATATACACAGTATATATACAGTATAATTATTAAATACATATATAAAGAAATGTATATGTGTAGAGAAATATGTGTAGATAGATATGTGGGAGGCGAGAGGGTTAAGAGTAAAAGAAAGGTAGAGAGACAGGCAAAAGAGACCCAGAAGAAAAGGAAGGCAGAGAACAGAACAGGGAAGTAAAGACAAACAAACAAACAGAGAAAAACAAATCGACAGACAGGGAAAAGTAGGATGCGCACTTGTAGATATACAAGCACCGTAACAGCATTAAAGGCAAGCAATTCGCTGTGCAAGCACTGCAGAGTTTCAGAAGATAGTATTTAAAGGGACGATACCCCCCCCC
>NW_028234405.1:47368360-47373360 GCF_977035675.1 Penaeus japonicus
CCCCCCCAAAACCCAAACCCCCCCAACCCCCACGTTTTTGTGAAAAATTAAAAAATGAAGGAAAAAAAATTAATGGGGAAAAAAAAAAGAATTCTTGTAAACTAATGAAACCAGAAAAAAGAAAGGAAGCAATCAAAATCAAATTAAGAATAAAGGATAAAAATAACAACAAAAATAAAATGACAAAGATAATAATCCCTAAAAAATAACCCACGACCCCCCCAATATTCCTTTTAAACCACCCCAAAAATTTTCAAAAATTATTGCAAATTACCTCGACTTTAAAAATTAAATTTCCCTATTTGGGATTGTTTGGGGAAAAATTGCTTTGTTATTCTGAAAGGGTGTTTAAGTTGCAAAGGGAAATTTTAGATTTCAAAAAAGTTAATTTTTAGGGAAAAAAGGGAAAAATTGCAAAGTCGTTGACTTCAGGGGCCTTTACATTTTATTTGAAAATTTTGAAAAAAAGTATTGTGTGGAATGAAGAAATGATAGGAAAAAAATGAAAAGAAAAAATTTTGATATGAGAAAAAAAAATAAATGGAAATTTTAAAAATTAAAAGAACGCAAAGGGTGAAGAAAGGTTTTTTTGTTTAAAAATTGGGCCCTTAATGGGTTAAAAAAAAAAAAATTTAAAATTAAAAAAATATTTCCAAAGGGCATTTTAATGGCTTTAAAAAACATAACAACCTTTTAAACCCCAACCCAAAAATCAAGTTAAGTACTTCATCCTAAACGAGTTTAAAGTTTAAAGTTTAAAGTTTTAAAAATATGAAATAAAATAAAAAAAAAAAAAAGGGGTTTTAAAAAAAAAAAAAAAAATTTTTATGCCAAAACCAAAATAAGACCCCAAGGGATTTAAAGGGAAAAAGATTTTCTTTTCCCGTCCCGGTTTTTTGGGGGGGGGGGGCTTTTAAAGGGTTTTTTTCCCTTTTCCCCCCCCCTTTCCCCCCCCTTTTTTTTCCCCCCTCCTTCCCCCCAACCCCCCCTTCCCTCCCCTTTCCCCCCACCCCCCCCTCCCCCCCTCCCCCCATCCCCCCACCCTTCCTCCCACCCCTTTCAACCCTTTTCCCCCCCCCCCTCTTTCCCCCCCCTCCCCCCCTCCCCCCTCCCTCCCCCCCCCTCCCCCTCCCCCCCCCCCCCCTCCCCCCCCCCCCCTCCCCCTCCCCCCCCTCCCTCTCCCTCCCACCCTCCCTCTCCCTTCCTCCTTCCGTTCTTTTCTTTTAATTTTTACTCCGTTAATCATATTTTCCTTTTTCTCTCCTTCAGTCAATTGTCTCTCTCTCCTTCTAATAGTAAAAATCTTACAGCTTATATCATGCTTCTTTGATTTTTATAATTTTTATTTCTTTCATTTTATTTTTTAATTTTTATTAATTTTATTTAATTTTTAAAATCAATGTTTTCCCTGATTAGGGGGTTTTTTGCTTCTTTTCCCAAATTTTTTTTTTATAGTTAAATTTTTCTAAAAATTTCTTTTTTGTTTTTGATGATGCTGTTATTTTAAATTGGGATCATTACCCTCAAACATTATTAATTTTTTTTTATTTTTTTTAATTGGGATTGCAATTTTTTTGGGAAAATTTTAATGATTTTTAGATGAAATAAAGGGAAAAAATTAAGAAAAGAAAAAAAATTTAAAAACCAAAAACCCCCAAAACACACAAACACACACACGCACACACACACACACACAAACACACACACAAACACACAAACAAACACACACACACACACATACGAACACCCCTCCCTTAACAATAACTTAATTAATATACAGATTTTTAAATATTTTATTTTTTTACATCTAATATTCCAAAGATAATCAAAATCATTACTCCACTACATAAAACAAAAAAAAATCATGAGTAGATCACATTACAGTTAAGTAGCTTACACTTATATCCGAAATTATAATCCCACTTACAGGGTTCTAGACCGATTATGTAACGGATAAAAAAGAAAAAAAAACATGATTAAATCCACGAGTAACTGCCAGATACACTTTCAAAAAGCCAATATATATATATATATATATACATATATATATATATATATATATATATATATAATATATATATAAAAAGAACAAAAATAGGGGTAACTATGGTAAAAAAAAAAAAAGTGATACGAATCGAAATAAAAAAACACGGCATCTAGGAAACAGAAATGGGAAAAAAACCAAGACGCCCTTATTATTATCCAAAATAACAGAAGCAGAAAGATCGAGAAGGCAATTGGATAACAGGCTTACATAATTTCGCCGGCTTATGATGTAAGCTAACACCGAAGGGGGGTTTCATATAAGCTTATATATCAAGCAGGGGGGGGGGAAGGGGGGAGAGGAGTGTATGCGTTTATTTCCAAACGCGATCATTTCAAATGAACTTCAATATTACTGTACTTCATCCAATCCTTCCAGCTGTGTAGTGGTAATAATGACTTCCAAATTATTATAAAGGTTTTCGTTTTCCTGGAAGGTAATAATAACGAAAGAGTGTTGGGGAGTAGAGTGGGGTTGGGGGGTGGGGGGGGAAATGAGGCGGGGGAGGCGTTAAAAGGCACGGGCATTCCGCTTATAAAGCTTCCATTCGGTTGCTCAGGAGGGGCGCTCCTCTCTCCTCTCTACTCTCTCTCTCTTCTCTTTCCCTCTCTCTCTCTCCTCTCTCTTCACTCTCTCTTTCTCCCCTCTCTCTCCCCTTTCCCCCCCCCTCCTCTCTCTCTCTCTCTCCCACTCTCTCTCTCTCTCTCTCTCCTCTTTCTCTTCTCTCTCTCTTCTCTCTCATTTCTCTACTTCACCACTCTCTCTCTCTCTCTCCCCTCTGTCCTCAACTCTCTCTCTATCCCTCTCCCTCCTCTTTGTCCTCCTCTCCATTACCCGCTCTCACTCTCCACTCTACCTCTATCTTCTCTGCCTCTACTCCCCCTCTCTCTCCACTCACTTCTCTGCTCTCTCCTCTTTGCTACAGACTCTACTGACTCTCTGCTCATCTCTCTCTGCCTCTTATGCTCTCTATTTCTCACTCACTTCTCTCTCTCTCTCTCGTCTCTTCTCTGCTCTCGTCTCTCTCTCTCTATCTCTCTCTTTTCTGCTCTCTGCTCTATCCTTTCCCTCTCTCTGTATGAATGTCCTGAATATGGAATGCATACGTATAGATAGATCTCTCAATCTTTGTATGAGAAGAATTGTTCATGTTTTCATTTTGACCTTCCACCGCCTGTGACCATAGTTCTACTGAAATTTTATCATATATGTGGCGATGTGGTAGCAGAGGAAGTCGAGGGAGGTTTAGGTGTTTACACACGAGAAGGTTGTCACATGCAACGGAGGTATGCAACGAATGGAGGGAGGAACCAAATACATTCCGAATGAGATCCGTAAATATGGTTGTGAATGTGAAAAGAAAATTTGAGTTATCACGATCCACTGAACATTTACCTTCCCTGTAAGATTTTTACTGACCTTCTTTTGCTCTTCATGAAGCGTGCAGTGGAGGGCTGGATGGTATGGCTACAGTGTCTTTGACAACTCTTTGCAAGATTGGATAGGCTGGTTTATGACGGAGACCACTGAGGCTTCAGGGATGGTATTCTCGGCCACATAATGGAAGATACTTGGACCTTTAGGAGGGTGTTGTGCAGAGACAGTGATTGACTAATACTGATGTGTTGAGTGTGCTTGTTTGCCTATGTTGAGACTCGCATTACGCTTAAGAATATTGATGCCGAGGGGAGAAAAAAATTACATGAGGATAGAATCAAGAATAGGGACAGTAAGCTCTAGAATAATAATAGGGAAAAAAATGTGAGGATCCTATTGAAAACGTGCCTATGATGATTCGAGTTGATTTCAACTGACGATAATGAAGTTCTAGCAAATACATTTTCATTGTACCTTTGACATCAGGATCTGAAAAGCGATGATTGTATATTGGATAAGATAAATAGAATAAATAGAATAAATATGTTTATTTATATATCTAGTATTAATATATGATATATTGATGCTAGGTAGAATATAGATGGCTATTATATAGTATGGATTAGTATATATTATAGTTTCTAGTAGTATATATGAAGAATCAGCCGTTTTTTCTCTAAATGTCAAAGATACATAAGCAAGATAAAGATCGTTAAAAGTCAGCAGCGAATAGAGAGATGAGACCATATGAAAAGCATGCCATCACCCTATCCCCCAAAAGTAAAAACAGCACACACACACACACACCACACTTACCACACACCACACAACACACACACACACCACACAGACACACACACACACAAACTGAGAATAGTGAGAGTGTTGTGGTACAACGAATGATCTTCCAGGCTCATAATTCACCTTTCGGCATGCTAGTTTATCCTGAATCGCTTTGTGGTTCATAGATGAATCACGTAATTTCTAAGTTGCTGTCAGGTGCCATACTGATTTTATAAGCTAAAGTTAGAACATACCTTTTTATTCAGAACGGATTGCTGTGGAATCTGTCTCTCTCTCTGCTCTGGTCTCCTCTGAGTTGTCTCCTCTCTGTCTACTGCTTGACGATCATTTCTGGCCTGCCCTCCGTTCTCTGACTCTCTCACTCTCCTCTTTCTCTCACTCTCACGCTCACTCGTTCTCTCTTCTCCCTCTCTCTCACTCTCGTTCTTCTCTCTCCTCTCTCTACTACCGTTTTCTCTCTCTTACTCTCTCTCTTTCCCTCTAAGCTCGCTCGCTCTCGTATCTGCTCATCCTTCTAAGCTTCCTCAGCTGCTCTCCCTCTCTCGACCATATTGTAGCAGTCTCGCTCCCTTTTCTCTCTCCGCTTAACTTCTCCTCTCTCTCTCTTTACCTCTCTCTCTTTCTATCTCTCTCCATCACTTCGCTCTCTCTCTCCTCCCATCTCTCCTCTCTCAAATCTCTACTCTACTTTAACTTACTCTCCTTCTCTTTCACCATCTCTCTCTCGCTCTCAGTCTGCATCTTTCCCCTCTCTCAATCCTCTCACGTCATCCTC
>NW_028234405.1:47419745-47427245 GCF_977035675.1 Penaeus japonicus
TTTGTTTTTATATTATTTGGGTGTCTATTGGAAGAAGAAGAAGGCGGTGTAGGAGAAGGAGGAGATGAAGGAGAAGGAAAAGAAGAAGAAGAAGAAGGCGGTGAAGAAGAAGGCGAAGAAGAAGAAGATGAGGAGGAGGAAGGAGACAAAATAGAAAGTTAAGAAAAAAAAAATAGAGAAAATGATGCTAAGAAGAACGAGAATTTCGAAGCAGAAAAGAAAGAAAGAAAAAAGAAATAGAAATAAAAAATAAAAAGAAGTAGAAAAAGAAGAAGAAAAGGATTAACGGACCCAATCCAGAGCTCCAGATAAACGCTCATTCTGAAATCACAGACAATGTGCTTTTACGTTTAGAAAGTCTCCAAGCCTTACCGGTCTGTACTTACATCATTCTTTTTTTCCGGAATTGCTTGTTAAAGTGTTTGTGACGTTTGTTACACTTATATGATCCACCCTCTTACACTTATAGATCCACCTCTTACACTTATAGATCCACCTATTACCCTCTTACACTTATATGATCCACCTTTTACACTTATATGATCCACCTATTACCCTCTTACACTTATATGATCCACCTCTTACACTTATAAATCCACCTCTTACACTTATAAATCTACCTCCTACACTTATACCTCCTACTCTACACCTCTCTCCTCTCTATCCCTCTATCCCTTTTCCCCACTAATCTCCCCATTCATCACATCCTTTATCCATTTCAGTCTTTCCCTTTTTCTCCAATCACAAATCTCTAAAAACAACGCTCTTACCTACTTCCCTTCACCCTCTTACGCAACCTATCCCCTCTGTTCTAAACCACATTTCATGATATCCTTTTCCCCTCTTTTCCTCTAAACAGGTAAGTCTCCCCTCTATAGCAGCTGACCTCGCCTCTAACCTCGCCTCCAACCTCGCCTTTGTGGTTCTCTGTTCTTGTATCATCATTTATTTAGTCACACGCCTTTCGCTCGATGCAAGTACCTCCTCTTTGTAACTTTTTTTTTTTTTTTTTTTTTTGAGATTTCGTGCAATGTGTAACGAGTATCTTGGGATCTCTGGGTTTTAGATTTTTGTATTTTTTTGTTTTGTTATTTGTTCCTTTTTTTATCATTATTAGTATCTTTTTTTTATTTTTTTTATTGATGAGGGTCTTTTTTTCTTTTCTTTTTTTAACTGTGTATCTTACGAAGTCTCTCCATTTTTCTTTATACTTTTATTGCCGTTTTCTGATAATCATTACTGTTATCATTGTTATCATTATTATTTTTATCAATACTGGAATTATTATTATTATTATTATTATCATTATCTTTGTTATGCTTATCATAATTGGTATTATCATCCACTTTATCCTTATAATCATTACCATTAATGTCTTTATCATTATCTTTATGATTATTATTGTCATTATCATTATTCGTGTTGTAGTTGTTGTTGTTTTTGTTCATCATCACTTCTATTACTATCATCAATATCATTACCGTTGTTATAATTATCTTTATCATCACTATTGCCATAAACATCATCATCAATATCATCACATTATCATCTTGTTCATCATCATAAGCATCATCGCCATCACTATAACTTCCATCACCATCTTCTTCACCATAACCACGTTCATTATCACATACTCATCATCAACATCATATCAACATCATCACTCATACTACACTTTCATCACGATTTCCTTTCCCCCCACCCTTCAGTTATGTACCAAAAAACTCTACTTTCTATCCGCTGATTAAAAAGTCTTTCATAACAAATGCTTTAAATACCAGCATCTAGTTGGAGTTTGATCTGCGTTAGCTGCAATTCAGAATGAACCACATATGTAGATTTTTGTTGCATGACATTTATCTATTAAAAAACTGTGATTTTCATTATTTTATTAGATTAGATAAGAGAGTTGGTGTCGAAAATGGTTATACTCCATTATCATCATTGTTGCTTTTGTTATTAATTATCATATTAAGATCTATTTATCCTTATCGTTGTCATTATCAGTGATCTAAAAACTATTAAAAACCAAAATATGAGTATATATTAGAGTCCTACAAAACCACAAAACACAAAATATTATGTTTATCATCATCATTGTCCCTATTATTGTTATCATTATCCTTATCATTATCATGATTATTATTGATATTATTATCATTGCGATTATCATTCCTAACGTTATTATCCTTACTACTTTATAATTACCATTATTAATGATATTGCCAATACAATCACCACTATTATCAATATAATTTCCGTCATAATTGTCACTATCATTATCATTATCACCATCATCATTATCACTATTGTTATTGTTATTATTATGATTTTTTATTGTTATTGTTAATGCTGTTGTTGTCATTATTATTATTATTACTATTGTTTTCACCATCATTATCATCATCTTCCTGTATGTGCGTGGATATTTATTTAAGTGTACGTGTGAGTATCTGTGTGTGTGTGTGTGTGTGTGTGTGAGTGTGTGTCTTTGTGAGTGTGTGTGTGTGTGAGTGTGTGTCTTTGTGAGTGTGTGTGTGTGTGTGTGTGTGTGTGTGTGTGTGTCTGTGTGTGTGTGTGAACAGCATGATAGAAAATATGTATATAAAATTATATATTCCCCAACAAAAAAGGGATTATAATAAATGGACATAAAAATATAAAAGCATCAAATCATACAGGGCAGAGTATTACGGAACATTTTAAAATCTTAGAATCGGATCTTCTGTCCTATATCAAAAGAGGATTGATTAGGTCCCATGACACGGAGCAGAGATTCCAATAGGCTAAATGGGATTTATATATTTCTTTTAATTCTCTCTCTCTCTCTCTCTCTCTCTCTCTCTCTCTCTCTCTCTCTCTCTCTCTCTCTCTCTCTCTCTCTCTCTCTCTCTCTCTCTCTCTCTCTACGATTATCTATCTATCTATCTGTCTGTCTATGTATCTATCTATCTCTATCTCTCTCTCTTTCTCTCTTTCTCTCTCTCTCTTATTCTCTCGCTCACCCACTGCCTCGCTCACATTTTTTCACTCACCCTCTCGCTCGCTCTCTCTCTCTCTCTCTCTCTCTCTCTCTCTCTCTCTCTGGTGTGGGGGTGTGGGGGGGGGGGGGGTGGGGATTATCATGGTTGGTGGTGGTGGGTGTGGGGGTGTGGGGTGTTTGTGGGTGTTGGGTTTTGTTGTGTGTGGGGGATATAAGATAGTAAATAGAAAGAGAGATGGAGATAGATAAAGAGAAGAGAGAGATCTATCTATTTATCTATCTATTTATCTATCTCTATCTCTATCTGTCTATCTGTATATGTATTTATCTATCTCTATCTTTCTCTCTTTCTCTCTCTCTCTCTTATTCTCTCGCTCACCCACTGCCTCTCTCTCATTTTCTCACTCACCCTCTCGCTCTCGCTCTCTCTCTCTCTCTCTCTCTCTCTCTCTCTTTCTCTCTCTCTCTCTCTCTCTCTCTCTCTCTCTCTCTCTCTCTCTCTCTCCTTCTCTTCCTCTCTCTCTCTCTCTCTCCTCCTCTCCTCCTCTCTCTCTCTCTCTCTTCTCCACACTCTCACTCTCTCTCACTCTCTCATCTCTCTCTCCTCTCTTCTCTCATCTCTCTCCTCACTCTCTCTCTTCTCTCTCCTCTCTCTCTCTCATCTCACTTTCTCTCACTCTCCTCCTCACTTTCTCTCACTCTCTCTCTACTTCACTCTCTCGCTCACTCTCTCTCTCACTCTCTCTCACTCTCTCTCATCTCTCTCTCTCTCTCTCTCTCACGATCTCTCTCTCTCTATCTCTCTCCCCTCTCCCTCTCTCTCCTCTCCATCCATCTCCCTCTCTCTCTCTCTCTCTCTCTCTCTCTCTCTCTCTCTTCTCCAATTCCTCTCTCACGTCTCTCCCTCTCCCTCTCTCACTCTCTCTCACTCTCTCTAACTCGATCTCTCTCTCTCACTCTCACTCTCTACTCTTCTCTCTCTCTCTCTTTCTCTCACTCTCTCTCACTCTCTCTCTCTCTCGACTCTCCTCCCTCTCTCTTCCTCTCGTCTTCTCTCTCGCTCTCACTCTCACTCACTCTCACTCTCTCTCTCCTCTCACTCACTCTCCTCTCTCTCTCTCTCTTCTCATTCTCGCTCTCTCTCTCTCTCTCTCTCTCTCTCTCACCTCCACACCCTCTCCATCTCACACATCACTCCGTCCACTCTCTCTCTCTCTCTCTCTCTCTCCCACCCCCACTCCCTCTCTCTCTCTCTCTCTTTCTCTCACTCTCTCTCCGACTCTCTCTCTCATCTTCTCTCTCTCCTCTCCCACTCTCTCTCTCACTCTCTCTCTCTCCCTCTCTCCTCTCTCTCTCTCTTATCTCTCACCTCTCTCTCACTCAATCTCTCTCTCTCTCTCCTCTCTCTCACTCTCCTCTCTCTCCCTCTCCTCTCTCTTCTCTCTCTCTCCTCTCTCTCCTCTCCCTATCTCCCTCTCTCTCTCTCTCTCATTCTCTTTCTCTCAACTCTCTCTCTCTCTCACTCTCTCTATCTCTATCGCTTCCTTTCTCTCCTCCTTCTCGCTCTCGTCTCTCCTCTCTCTACTCTCCTCTCTCTCGTCTCTCTCTCTCCTCTCTTTCTCACTCTCTCTCTCTCTCTCTCATCTCTGCTCCGCTCTCTCTCTCTCTTCTCTCTCTCCTCTCTCTCTCCCTCTCGCTCATCTCTCTCTCTCTCTCCCCTCCGCTCACACTCTCTCTCTCCTCTCTCTCTCCTCATCTCCACTCCTTCATCCTCTCTCTCTCTCTCTCTTTCGTCTCACTCTCTTCTCACTCTCTCTCCTCTCTCTCTCTCTCTCTCTCTCATCTCTCTCCCTCCTCCTCTCTCTCCCTCTCTCTCTCATCTCCTCTCTCTCTCTCCTCTCCTCGTCTCTCTCTCTCTCTCTCTTTCTCGCTCTCACTCTCTCTCTCACTCTCTTTCTCTCTCCTCTCTCACTCCTCTCTTCTCTTTCTCTCTCTCTCTCTCTCTCTCTCTCTCTCTCTCTCTCTCTCTCTCTCTCTCTCTCTCTCTCTCTCTCTCTTTCTCTCTCCTTCTTTTTCTCTGTCGTCTTTTTTTTTCTTTTTTCTTTCTTAATTAGCATACCAGCTCATCAAACTCGATTCTTATCAAAAGCCACGTCAGAAAACAAAAGTAGAACATCATTCACACCCATTTTTTTTTTTTCATTCTTTTTTATTCAAATCAAATCGAAATCATAATTAAAAAAAAAAAGAAAAAAAAAAGAAAAATAAAAAATGAAATAGATAAAGATAAAACGATATCAAAAATGGTCTCAAACCGTATCGGGATTCGGCAGGGAAATAAAAGGAAACTCCTGCTCCAAATTAAAGGATTAATCTTTTCCACTGGATACAGTTATAGTTGCTGATGCAGAGGAACACGAAGAGAAAGGGAATCTGTGTTAGTGGAGGAAATCGTCGTTTTTTTTTTTTTTTTTTTTTTTTTTTTTTTTTTTTGGGTGGAGGGGAATTATCATTTATTGTTATATTTCGCTTTAGTGTTTTTGTTGTTGTTGTTGTTTGTTGTTTGTTGTTTGTTGTTATCTTGTTATTTTTTGTTATATGTTTTTTTTTTTTTTTTTTTTTTGGTGATGGTGTCGAATGGGTTTAATTGTTTTATTTGATACCTGTGTGTGTGTGTGTGTGTGTGTTTGTGTGTATATGTGTGCGTGTGTGTGTATATACGTGTGTGTGTCTGTGTGTACGCGTGTATATATATAAGCATGTGGAAGGAAGCACATATCTCTTACGATAAATATATACAAGACTGTATACACGAGCGTGCAAGCGTACCCACACGCCCGAACACCCATGAATAGGAAAATAAACCAAATCTGCAAATCAAATCAGAACCTCCACCCTCTCTCTCTCTCTCTCTCTCTCTCTGATCTAACACAAAGCAGACCGACCTCTTCAACAGCTAACACAAGAGGTGGATCAGAGAAAGCGAAGGCATGAAACCAGCTTACGATTTCCCAATACCACTTTCAGTCCATAGCTATGATAACTTGTCAAAAGCGAGAGAAATCGGTTTCAAAGCGACAGACGAACTCACGTACGAACAAATGTCTGGTTTACGAAATGGAATTCGTAACACGAATATCCGGGTTCGTCAGCAATATATAACTGTAAGATATAACTGCGGGTTCTTGTGCACTCTGATGCGGGGGAAAGGTCGTCGATTTTGAATTATAGGAAGGTGTTTCGAGTAGATTTTTTTTTTTTTTTATGAGCTATGAGGTGTTGGGTCTTTTCGGATGATAGTGTGGATTGATGTGTAATTGCGTTGAGTGTATATAAAGATGTGTGTGTGTGTGTGTACATATATATATATATATATATATATATATATATATATATATATATAATAATATATATATCTATAATACATATATGTATATGTATGTATATATGTATAAAAAAAATTTTGGTAAATATATTTATAAACTATATATATGTTTATGTATAACCCCATATGTATATAAACTAAGTGTGTGTAGATGTATATATATATATAATATATATATATATATATATATATATATATATATATATATATATATATATATAAAAACATATAAGTAAATATTATATATATATATATATATATATATATATATATATATATATATATAATATATATAATATTTTGGCTGTTTCCTCCCTCCCTATACTCTCTTTCTTTATCTTCTCTCTCTCATCTCCTCTCTCTCTCTTCTCCTCTCTGTATAATCTCTCTCTCGCACTTATATATAAACTATAATATATTATATAAATATACTATATAATATATATATATATTATATATAATATATATATATATATATGTATATAATATAATTGCATATATATATATAAATATATATATATATACATATATGTAATATGTATATATGTGCATATTTATGTATATATATTTATATCTATATATAACATGTTTGTTTATAGTACATTATGTATATTAAATACATTATATATATATATATATATATATATATATATAAAATATATATATATATATATAATAATATATATAATATATATAAATATATATATATATATTATATATATATTTAATATATATGTATATGCCATATATAAATACATATCAAATATACCTATACATAAATATATATATATATAATATTATATATATATATTGATATATATATATATATATAATATC
Source organism: Penaeus japonicus (assembly GCF_977035675.1). NCBI lineage: Eukaryota > Metazoa > Arthropoda > Malacostraca > Decapoda > Penaeidae > Penaeus > Penaeus japonicus. Next base: position 47,426,951 of record NW_028234405.1, read on the forward strand.
TAGAGAGAGAGATATACAGAAAGAAGAAGCTAGAGAGAGCGAGAGAGAGAGAAGAGAAAGAAAGAGAGATAGAGGGAGGAAACAGCCAAATATATATTATAATATATATATATATATATATATTGATATATATATATATATATATATATATATGAATATGTAATGTATATATTATATATATATATATATATATATATATATATATATATATTAATATATATATATATATAATATAATATATAAATATATAGTGGAATGTATATATGTTGTATATATATATATAAATATATAATAA
>NW_028234405.1:47434745-47437245 GCF_977035675.1 Penaeus japonicus
ACCGAGAGTGATGGTCCCTGGCTTTATAATTTCTGTCTCTGGGGATTTCTCTGATTTTTCTATATCTTGTCTTCCTCTCTTGATCGATTTGCTTAAGAATCTGCCCACTCGGCCACTTTTGGGTCTTAGTTTATCATTCTTATTCTCATGTCGTTTTGTGTGTGTGTGTGTGTGTGTGTGTTTTTCTTTCTCACTTTCTTTCTCTCTTTTTTTTTTTTTTCTTTTTTTTTCGCTTTCTTTCTTTTTCTCTCTCTCTCTCTCTCTCTCCTCCTCTCTCATCTCTCTTCCCCTCTCTCTCTCCTCTCGCTTTCATTAATTATATATATAATATATATTAATATATATATATATATATATTTATATATAGATAAATATGTATATAATTAATAATATATTATATATATATATTATATATAATATTACGTAATTTCTTATATATATATATATAAATTATATATGTCAGGGCTATATATATATATATCTATATATATAATATATCACATCACATACCTCCACACTCCTCCCCCTCCCTCTACTCCCCCCCACTCCTCTCCCTCCTCCTACTCTCATCCCACCCATCCTTCCCAGTACCCACCCACCCCACCTATTCACAACCAGCCCCTCTCACACCACCACCCTTCCCTCCCCCCACCTCACCCTTCGCCCCCCCCCCCCGCCCCCCCACCACCCACCCACCCCACCCCTATTACCCTACCCTATAACTATCTCTAATACGTACAAAACCAGTCTCCCCGGGCCCTCCAGTAATACACCTATATATAGTCTCTTATGGACGAGTATTGAAAATCAAAGACATTTGCATATTAAGATTCCTCGGGTTCCTTAAGCTCTTTTGATATTCCCCGTCTTCGATTCAGTACTTCCTTGGCGGGGGTCGGAGAGGGTCGGCGGGGGTCGGAGAGGGTCGTCGGGTCGGTGGGGGTCGGGTCGGGTCGTCGGGTCGGCTGGGGTCGTTCGGAAAATTGAGGCGATGTCGTTGTTATTTTTTTATTATTATTATTTTTTTTTTCTCTGGTATTGTTCGTCTTCCTTTTAGTTTTTTTTCTGTTTTTCTTTATTATTTGTTGTTGTTATTTCTTTTTTCTTCTTTTTTTTTCTTCTTTTTTTTTTTTTTTCCTTTTTACTTTTTTTTCTCTCTCGTCTTGTTCGTCTTCCTTTTATTTTTATTTTTCCGGCTTCTTTTTACTAGTTGTTGTTGTTTTTTTTCTTTTTTGTTGCTTATCTTCTTCATTTTTTTTTCTTCTTCTCTTCTTCTTCTTCTTCATATATTTCTCATTCTTATTCTCCTTTTCATTGTGATCATTATCTTTCTTAGTTTTTGTTTTTCTTAATCATATTCTTATTCTTATTTTTCCTTCTCATCTGTCTTCTTATTTTTTTCTTCTCCTTCTCCTTCTACTTTTCATATTTGTCTTCTTATCTTTCTTCCTATCATTTTTTTTTTTTTCCATCTTATTTATCCCCATCATTCTTTTGTCTCCCTTCCTTTTTATCATTGTCTTATTTTTTTCTTTTATTTTGTTGTTTTTTTGGTGTTATCAGTATCATCATCACTTTAATCTTTATTATCCTTATCAATTATCATCCTTATTTGTTATCCCAACTCAGTATATTAACTCTTCTCATTATCATTACTATCATCATTATCATTATTACTATTGTCACTATCATCATCATTATCACTATCATCATCATTATTATTATTATTATCATCCTCATCATCATTATCATCATTATCGTTATCATCAACATCATTGTTATTATCATTATTAACGTAATTATCATCGCTATCATCGTCAGCATTATTATTATTATTATCATTATTCTTTCCTCTTCCTCGTCTTCTTCAAAAATATCATTATTTTCCTCCACCTTCTCCCTCTCCCTCTTCTTCTTTTACTTCTTCTTCTTCTTCAACTTCTCCTTCCTATTCTTCGAGGAGAAAAACATAAGGGGAAAAGAAAAGCAGTTAGTAAGGATAAAAGCGAAATAAAAGAAATGTAGGAGAGAAAATAATGTTATCGAAAGCCGGGGTAAACAAACATGTTCCAGAGACTTGCTTGAAAACACCGAGAAAATAACACTCTCCGTGCTGGAACGAAAAGAGAAGAGGAGAGAGAGAGAGAAGAGAGGAAGGAGAGAAGAGAGAGAAGGGAGAGAGGTAGAGAGAGAGGTGAGGATAGGATAGAGGATAGAGAGAGAGAGATGGGAGAGGAAGAGAGAAGAGGAGAGAGATGAGAGGTAGACGAAGATGAGAGAGGCGAGGAGAGAAAGAATGAGGAGCGAGGAGGAGAGGAGGAGAGAAGAAGAGGAGATAGAGAGAGAGATGAGGCGGAGAGAGTAGGGAGAGAAGAAGTTGTGGACTGATGAGAGAACGATGGAGAGGAGTGAGATTAGAGTTCGCGACCGAGAGAGGGGAGAGAGAGAGAGAGAAAGAGAGAGAATGAGATAGAGAGAAATAGTATATGGATGTTGAATA
>NW_028234405.1:47439745-47442245 GCF_977035675.1 Penaeus japonicus
GAGAATCAGGAATCCTTTGAATCTAGTCATTGGTACTGCAAGAGGGGATTCCAGGAAAACGTGTTTTTCAAGGCGCGGTGTGTGTGTTTGTGGACATCTAATGTTTTTTATCTTCGTTGGATTCCAGAATTCCCTTCTAAAATTGTTTTACCGCCGAGCCGAGATAGATAATCAAAGGATGAATAATGAAATATTAAACTTATCCGTAACCATGGATAAGTGCAAGCAGAACGTATTCTTATTAACACTTTTGAAAGGTGACTTATCTGATGAAAACATGAATACAAGGATACGTACATTTTAGAAGACTAAAAATGGAGGACATTATTTACAAACATGCTAAAGAATAAGACAGGCTGTTTGTGTGTGTGTTTATGTGTTTATGTGTGTGTTTGTGTTTATGTGTGTGCGTGTTTATGGGTGTGCGTGTGTTTGTTTATGGGTATGTGTGTGTTTATGTGTGTTTGTGTGTTTTTGTGTTTGTTTATGGGTATGTGTGTGTGCTTATATGTGTGTGTTATGAATTATTTCACGAAATCAATATATACTTATCGAAACCCATTTCACTATATTATGATATGTTGCTGTACTTCAGGAATCGTTCTTAAATGTCTTGTATCTTATTATCGATACAGGATTTGAACAAGTAATATGGATTTAAATAAGTTTATCCATTGAAGGAATTATGTTAGCAACATCTAATTGCTCTTGCAAGGCTCGGAGGGAGAAGACGAAGTAATTTTGATTAAGGACAAGCGAGTTTTGTCTTCAGTGGAAATAAGACACAACATCATTAATAACATTCATTGCACGAGTATACACTTTCCCTCTTTTGATATACATTAAATTTCTCTCTTTCGCTCTATCTCCCTCTCTATATATCTCTCTATCTATCTATCTATCTACCTCTCTCTCTATCTATCTATCTGTCTATCTATCTATCTATCTATATCTATATCTATCTATCTATAGATATAGATATATATCTACATATATATATATATATATATATATATATATATATATATATATATATACATATATATATATATATATATCAATCCTATCTATCTGTCTCATTCTCCCTGTCTTCTCTCTCTCTCTCTACTCTCTTCTCTCTCTCTCTCTCTCTCTCTCTCTCTCTCTCTCTCTCTCTCTCTCATTCTCTTCTCTCTCTCTCGACTCTGTCCTCTCTCAATCTATAAGGTTCCCATCTATCTGTTCGATCTGTTTATACAATCTTTCTCTCTAGTTCTATCTCTCTCTCTCTCTCTCTCTCTCTCTCTCTCTCTCTCTCTCTCTCTCTCTCTCTCTCTCTCTCTCTCTCTCTCTCTCTCTCTCTCTCTCTCTCTCTCTCCCCCCCTCTCTCTCACTCACTTTATCTCTCTCTCAACAGGTTACAAAGACCATAGACGCCCACAAAGATCGAGATGCAGTGCCCTCAGTCTCCCTCCTACAGGATATCTTATCAACCGAGCTTGGTTCTCCCTTGGTTCTCCTTCTTCTCCTCTTTGTTTACATCTTGTGTGGATATTGTCCTTTCCTTATCTGGATCAGCTGTGAGGGAAAGGAGGTGGGGTGTTTGTTTATTCGAAAGGGTTCTTATCTTTGTTCTTTGTTATAGGATGTGTTTGTGTGTGGTTGTGTGTGTTTGTGTGTGTTTGTGTGTGTGTGTGTTTGTGTGTTTGTTTGTGTGTTTATGGGTGTGTGTGTGTGTTTGTTTATGATTGTGTGTTTGTGAGTGTGTGTTTGTGTGTGTGTGTTTGTTCATGGGTGGGTGGGTGTGTTTATGTGTGTTTGTGTGTGTGTGTTTGTTCATGGGTGTGTGTGTGTGTTTATGTGTGTTTGTGTGTGTGTGTTTGTTCATGGGTGTGTGTGTGTGTTTATGTGTGTTTGTGTGTGTGTGTGTGTGTTTATGTGTGTGTGTGTTTTTATGTGTGTGTGTTTGTGTGTGTGTGAATTCCTATGAGGGTACGTTTGGATGGATAGGAATACGTGTGTGTTTATGGTAAGGTGAATCGCATTTTCTGGAACTTGTTGTGAATTATGAATAGTTGTTGTTTTTGTTGTTACTGCTTTTGTATCAGCAGAGTAAAGTGTTATGTTAGTCATTGCTTTCTCTCTACACCTCTTCTTCCTTATTCTTTGTTCCCTCTACTTCTCTCTTCGTTCTGCTTTTCTCTATTTCATGTCTGTCATATTTTTTTTTTTTTTTTTTTTCTTGAACAGAGCTCATGAGGGGGATCGAAGGTGGAGCCGTTTTTGTTGTTTACTCTTTGATCTTGGTTGTCGATTGATTATCATCATCATCATCATTATTATTATCATCATTGCCATTATTGTTATTGTTATCAGAATTGTTATCATTATCATCAACATTATTTTCATTATTGACATCATCATGATCTCCACCATCATCATCATTATTGTTATCATTACTATTATCATTATCATAATTATGAAACATCATCATTATCATTATCATAATTACTATCATTAC
>NW_028234405.1:47447245-47450928 GCF_977035675.1 Penaeus japonicus
CCTATCTATCTGTCTATAATCCTATATCGTCAGATATCAGTCTTTCTCTTACTTGTGATATCTCTCATTGCTGTCTTTCTCTCTCACTCCTTTACTTTTGGGGATATCTCTCATTCTCTGTTCTCTACTCATCACTCTTTCTCTTTTGCTCCTCTCTCCTTTCCTCTCTCTCTCTCAGCTCACTCACTATTCCGTTCTGCTAGGGAAACTCGTGCTCCAAGTCCCCTGACCCCCTCCCATCATCTTGCTCGTCCATACTTATATTCTACTCTCTCTCATCGTCTCTCTCTACTCTCTCGTCTTTCTTCTCTCCTGCTCTCTCTCTCTCTCTCTCTTCTCTTGCTTCATCTCTCTCATCCGCTCCTCACTCACTGACTCTCACTCCCACTCTCTCTCTCCTCTCCATCCTCTGATCTCTCTCTCTCTCTCTCTCTCCTCTCTCTCTCTCTCCTCTCTCTCTCTCTCGTACATCTTCTCTCGCTCTCTACTCCTCTCTCTCAACACACACCTCTCTCTTCTCTCTCCTCCCATCTCCTACGACTGTAACGTCTCTCTCTCTCTCCCATCCCTCCCTCCTGTAATCTCTCTCTATCACTCTCTACTAACTATCTAATCTAATCTCTCTCTTCTCTCTCTCTCCTTACTAATCTCTCTCTCTCGTCTCTCTGCATTCTCTCTCTCTCTCTTCCTCTGCCTCTCTAAACTCTCTCCTCCACCATCTATCACCTCCTCTCTCTCATGTCTTCTCTCCCTCTCTCTCTCTCTCCTGGGCTCTCTCTCTTGCTCTACGTTGCTCCCATCTCCATCAACAGACACTCTCATTCCTCCTCCTCCTCATCTCGCTCCTCTCTCTCTTACTTCTCTCTCTCTCTCCTCCCTCTAGTTCTACCATATCTCTCTCCTTCCATCTGCTCCTCTCTCCTAACCTCCTCCCCTCTCTCCTGCACGTTCCACACTCTCCATCTCTCCCTTCTCTTCTCCTTCTCCATCTCTCCCTTCCTCCCCCTATTACCCTCTCCAACATCATCTCTTCTCTCCCCTCTCTCTTCCCTCTCCGCAGGATCTCCCGGCTGCTCCCTCTACTCTCTCTCTCTCTCTCCTTCGGCGATTGCTCTCTCTCCTCTTTCTGCTCTCTCCTCTCATCATTCTCTCATCTCCTTTCTTCGGGCTCTCTCGTCTCATCTCTCTCTCTCTTTCTCTCGTGGCTCTCTCTCTCCTCTCTCTCTCTCTCTAGCTCTCTCTCTCTCTCTATCTCTCTCCGCGTTTCTCCACTCATTCTAGTCTCAATCGCTCTCGTCGAGATATATAGCTCTCTCCTACTGTATCTCTATCTGCTCGCTCTCAGATGATACTCTTTACTCCCCTTCTCTATCTATCGCTATTTATCCGATCTCTCTCTCTCTAGCTCGCACATCAACTCATTTCTGTCTCTCTCTCTCGCTCTCTAGCGCTGAGACTCTCTATCCTCATCTCTCATCTCTATCGCGTTCTCTCTCTCTCTCTCTTTCGATCGTCTCTCTCTCTCTCTCTCTCTGTCTCTCTCTCTCTCTCACGCTCTCACTGCTCTCTATCTCCTCCACTCTCCTCTCTCTATGCTCTCTCCCACTCTCCTCATCTCATCTCCCTCTGGTGCTCTCTCTCTCTCTCCCCCACCTCTTTCTCTCTCCCTTGCTCTCTCGCTCTCTCCTCTCTCATCTCTCTCTCTCACTTCTCTCTCTCTCTCCTCTCTCCCCCCTTCTCTTTTCTCATCTCCCCGCTCTCACCTCGCCTTCTCCTCTCACTCTCTCATCTCTCTCTATCGCTCTTATCTCTCTCTATCTCCCTCCCTCCCTCAGTCTGTCCGAGCGCGCTCGCGCTCGATCGCGCTCTCTCTCTCCTTGGAACGAGCTCTATCGTATTCTCATCATCTCTAAGATAGCTATGTCTCTCTGTCTCTCTCTCTTCTCTCTCTCGCCTCTCCTCGCATAGATTGTTAGCGAGCTCCTCTCTCTATTCTCCTCTCTCTCTCTCGCTCTCTTAACACTCTCTCACTCTCTCCGCCACTCACATCACTCTCTGTCTCTGTCTCTCTCTCTCTCTCCCCTCCTCCTCGTCTCTCTCTCTCTCTCATTAGATAGCTCTCTCTCTCTCCGCCTCCTCCTCCTACTCCTGCCTCTTCCTCATCCTCGCTATTTCTTCTTCAAGAACAAAAATTCTCCTTTGAATAATTATCGCTTCCAGTGGCAACGGGGAAAAGATGATCGAAGGGTAAAAATATCCAAAACTTTAATCCTGTCTTAGGAGTCAAGATTTCGTGTAGTGTAGATTAATGATTTTAAACTTCCCGGTGATCTGTTATAAAAATGTTTTGCAACTTTTCATTTGGGGGTGTTTTTCTCTTTTTTTCTTTTTTTTTTGTGTTGCGTGTGGATTTGTGTGTGTGTGTGTGTGTGTGTGTGTGTGTGTGTTTATGTACGTGTGTGCTTGTATAGTGTAATGGTTTAAAAAAAAAATTGTGTTGTTGAGCTGTGATCTTTTGTGTTGTGTTTGTTGTATGAAATTGAGAGGTTTATTGTGAATTGTGTGTGTGTTTAATGTACGTGTGTGACTCTGCTATAGTGTATGTATGTGGGGTTTGTGGCTGTCTTGTTTTGTGGTAGTGTGTTAGTTTATTGCACGTTGTTTGCTTGTATAGATGTATGGTTATTGTAGTGTTGAGTGTGTCTTGCTCGACCTGTGTGGTCGGTGTGTGTGTGTGTGGCGTCATGTGTGTGATCGTTGTTGAGTTATGATAAACACCCCAGACATTATCAACCGTGTGTGCTTTGTATATAGTGTATAGTAGGTATATGTCGAGTGATGATTTGTGTCGTTTTGATTTTTTTTTTTTCGAGTGTGGTAGTGTTGTGATTGTCAGAGAATGAGAGAGATAGGGAGAAGTAATTGAGAAAGAGAGAGAGAATAAAAGAGAGAGAAAGGTAAAAAAAATATATAAAAAAGAGAAAACGTGAACACGAGATTAACATAGGAGTATATATATATATATATATGCATTTAGGCATGCACGTTGAGGAGCGTGTTGTTGGCCATTGCAAGAGTGTAAGAATCGAGAAAGAATAATGAGATTTTTTGTTCAACACGATAACACAACATATTCTCGTCTCCCCACGTTAAGTAACATAGCAAGTTTACGAACTTCATATTTTATGTTGTTCTCTTCCAACATAGATTAGAGTGCAGCAGGGCATCTACTATACTAGGAAACGCATACATTTTCCAGAACACTTGTCCAGAGTGGCAGGCAGACTGGAGAAGACCAGGATCTCTTGTCGTTTTTTTTCTCGTTTTTTTTTCGTTTTTTCGTATTTTATGAAGTCAATAGCATGCTTGGATTTTTCTTGCTTGTTCAGGATGTTATTACTGACGTTTACGGGGTATTTATGTGTGTGTCTGTGTGTGTGCATACATATATGTATATAAGTAAGAGTGTTTATATATATATATATATATATATATATATATATATATATATATATATATATGTATGTATGTATGTATGTATGTATATACACACATATATGTATGCGTGTGTGTGTGTGTGTGTGTGTGTGTGTATGTATGTATGTATGTATGCATACACACAGACACGCATAAACTTTGTCTTTTAAGTATGCTCATAAAAACAGTCTAGTAGTATAAGATCT
>NW_028234405.1:47451028-47453528 GCF_977035675.1 Penaeus japonicus
AAAATATGAAGTTCGTAAACTTGCTATGTTACTTAACGTGGGGAGACGAGAATATGTTGTGTTATCGTGTTGAACAAAAATTCATTATTTTCTCTTTACTCTTGCATGCAACACGCTCCTCAACGTGCATGCCTAAATGCATATATATACTCCTATGTTAATCTCGTGTTCACGTTTTCTCTTTTTTTATATATTTTTACCTCTCTCTCTTTTGTTCTCTCTCTCTTTCTCTCTTCTCCTATCTCTCTCTCTCTCTCGTAAATGCACAATCACACACACACACACAAAAAAAAAAAAAAACACACAAACACAAACACCCACATATATACACTATATAAGCAAACACGTACATAAACACACACACAAAAACAAAAACAAAAAACAAACACAAACACCCACATATATACACTATACAAGCACACACGTACATAAACACACACACACACACACACACACACACACACACACACACACACACAAACACACACACACACAAATCCACACGCAACAAAAAAAAAAGGAAAAAAAAAAACAAAAACCCACCCCCAAATGAAAAGTTGCAAAACATTTTTATAACAGATCACCGGGAAGTTTAAAATCATTAATCTACACTACACGAAATCTTGACTCCTAAGACAGGATTAAAGTTTTGGATATTTTTACCCTCTGACATCTTTTCCCCGTTGCCTTGGAAGCGCATAATTAATGCAAGGGATTATTTTTTCATGGGGGAAGGAAGAATTAGGAGGAGGAAGAGAAGAGGGGAGGAGGGAGGAGTAGTAGAGAGGAGGAAGGATAGTAGGAGAGAAGATGATGAGGAGAAGAGAGGAGAGAGAGAGAGAGAGGGAGGAGAGAGAGAGAGATGAGAGAGAGAGATGAGAGAGAGAGGAGAGAGAGAGGAAAGGGAGGATGAGAGAGAGAGTGAGAGAGAGAGAGAGAGAGGAGAGAGAAGAATATGACGCAGAGAGGACGAGAGAGAGCAGAGAGAGAGAGAGTAGTAAGAGAGAGGAAAGAGAGAGAGAGAGAGAGAGAGAGAGAGAGAGAGAGAGAGAGAGAGAGAGAGAGAGAGAGAGAGAGAGAGAGAGAGAGAGAGAGAGAGAGAAAGAAAGAGAGAGAAAGAGAATGAGAGATATAAAGTAAGAGAAAGTGATATTGAAATATAGATATAGATAGATAGATAGATAAAAAGCTAGATTGCAGAGAGAATGAATAAGAGATAGACAGCCAAAGCGAGGGAGAGAAAGAGAGATAAAATCCTCCTTGAAGCAAAACTGCTGCAATGATCAATATACTTTCTCTCCTTGCCGATGTAAGCACCTGGTCCAGTATTACCATGAGCCTATCAAAGGATCTAATGCTATTCAGCAAAGTCGTTGAAATCTTCTCTTTGAAAATCACATTAAATGCTAGTCGGGTTATCATCATCACTATCTTAATTTTCATTACTATCTCTAAGCTTTGGATTTTTTATTAATATCATTATTATAATTATCCTTAATATCGTAACTGTTTTGACACTTATTCAGCACCAGTAAAATGGCACTATCCAACATACCTTTGAAATCACTTTATCCAACCCTGAAACACTGGAAATTATATATTTTATCATCTATATAAGAATAAAAATATATACCTATTTTCCTTTAGTCTCTCTGAAACACTGGAAATTATCTATTCTATCATCTATATAAGAATAAAAATATAAACCCATTTTCCTTTAGTCTCACCTGCTTTTAACAGGCAAATCCCTCAGTTTCAAAACTGACAAGTGTGTTCTATCTCACTCGGGGGAAAAAAATATATGCTACATGCTTCCCCACAAAATTTAGCCTACTTTTAATCAAGCCAGAAACGCCAAATAATCTAGCCATCCCAACTCAAAAAAAAAAAAAAAAAAAAACATTCTCTTTATATTAGGAAAAAATTATATATTTCCTGCCTGCAATTTTCCCTGCCTTTAAATTAACCGAAGAGCGATAGCCCCCGAGAGGGAAAAAGTCCCACCAGACAGAGTCCAGAAATCAAAAATGGTGTTTTTCTTTTCTGCCATTAGCAAATACCCACGATGTTTCTCTTGGTAAGTTACAGCGATCCCTCCACTTTCATTCTATTAAGTGAGCCTGTAGACTGAATGAGAAAGGGAGAGAGAGAGAAAGAGAGAGAGAGAGAGGAGGATAGAAGAAAGAACGGGGAGCCGAAAGAGGGAGAGGGAGGAGAGAGGAGAGAGAGGATGGGCGCGGGGAAGGATGGAGTGAGTGAAAAGCGAGAGAGGAGATAGAGCGGATGGGGGGGGGAGGGGAAGGAGAGAAGAGGTGAGAGAAGAGAGAGAGAGAGTAGAGAGCGACGAGCGGATGAGGAGAGAGAGAGAATGAAGAGGAGAGAGAGAGAGAGAGAGAGAGAGAGAAGAGAGAGAGAATGGAAGAGAGAGAGGAGAGAAAGAGAAGGGAAGAGAAAGAGATGAGAAAGAGATGAGAGCGAGGAGAGAGAGAGAGAAGAGAGA
>NW_028234405.1:47466028-47468528 GCF_977035675.1 Penaeus japonicus
TATATAGGTGTATTACTGGAGGCCGGGAGACTGGTTTGTACGTATTGGATAGTTCTCGGGGGGGTAATAGGGGTAGGTGGGTGGGTGGGGGGGAAGGATGGGTGGGTGGGTGGGGAGAAGGGTGGGGGGGGGGATATGGGGGGGGATGGGGGGTGGGTGGGGGGAGGGGTGGGGGGGGGTAGGGGGGTGGAGTGAGGAAGGGGTCGCGGGCGAGGGGGCTGAGTGAATAGGTGGGTGGGTGGGGGGAGGGATGGGTGGGAGAGAGTAGGAGGAGGGAGGGAGTGGGAGGAGAGAGAGGGAGGGGAGTGTGGAGGTATGTGATGTGATATATATATATACATATATATATAGATAGATATATATAGATATACATATATATATATACATATATATATAGATATATATATATAGATATACATATATATATATATACATATATATATATATATATATATATATATACGTTTATATATATATATACTTTTATATATATATATATAACATATATATATACATAAAGAGAGAGAGAGAGAGAGAGAGAGAGAGAGTAAAAGAAAGAAAGCGAAAAAAAAAGAAAAAAAAAAAAAAGAGAGAAAGAAAGTGAGAAAGAAAGACACACACACACACACACACACACAAAACGAATGAGAATAAGAATGATAAACAGACCCAAAAGTGGCGAGTGGCAGCTTAGCAAATCGATCAAGAGGGAAGACAAATATAGAAAAATCAGAGAATCCCAGAGACAGAAATATAAAGCCAGGGACCATCACTCGGTACAGATCGAGTAACAGGAAACTGTCGGGCTGCGAGAGGGGAGAGGGGAGAGGGGCGAGGGGAGAGGGGAGATGGGGAGAGGGGAGAGGGGAGGTGGGGGAAAGGAGAAAGGGGAGGAGGGGTAAGGGGAGAAGGGGAGAAGGGGAGAGGGGAGAGGGGAGAGGGGAGAGGGGAGAGGGGAGGGGAGAAAGGAGAAAGGGGAGGAGGGGTAAGGGGAAAGGGGAGAAGGGGAGAGGGGAGAGGGGAGAGGGGCGAGGGGAAAGGGGAAGGGGGAGAAGGGTGGGGGGGAGGGGAGAAGGGGAGAAGGGAAAGGGGAAAGGGGAAATGGGAGAGGGGAGAGGGGAAAGGAGAAAGGGGAGAGGGGGGAGGGGAGAGGGGAGGGGGAAGGGGAGAGGGGAGGGGGGAAAGGGGAGAGGGGAGAGGGGAGAGGGGGTAGGGGATAGGGGAGAGGGGAGAGAGGAAAGGGGAAAGGGGAGAAGGGAAAGGGGAGGTGGGGAGAGGGGAAAGGGGAAAAGGGGAGAGGGGAGAGGGGAGGATGGGAAAGGGGAGAGGGGAGGTGGGGGTAGGGGATAGGGGAAAGGGGAAGGGGAGGTGGGGGGAGGGGAAAGGGGAGAGGGGAGGTGGGGGGAGGGGAAAGGGGAGAGGGGAAAGGGGAGAGGGGAAATGGAAGAAAGGAGAGCGGGAAAGGGGAAAGGGGAGAAGAGAGAGAGGGGAAAAGGCCAAGGAAAGAGAAGAAAATACAGGGGAAAGAAGAGATTGGAGAGGGAGGAAATGGGAGAAGGAGAGGGAGAAAGGAGAAAGGAGAAAAAAGATATATAGATAGATAGATAGATAGATAGAGAGAGAGAGAGAGAGAGAGAGAGAGAGAGAGAGAGCGAGAGAGAAAGAGAGAGCGAAAGAAAGAGAAAAAGAGCGAGACGATACGAGAGGCGATACGAAAGGTCGAAGGGGGACGGGAAAGGGGAAATGGTCAGAGGGGAGGGAAGGAGAGAGAGAGAGAGAGAGAGAGAGAGAGAGAGAGAGAGAGAGAGAGAGAGAGAGAGAGAGAGAGAGAGAGAGAGAGAGAGAGAGAGAGAGAGAGAGAGAGACAGACAGACCGACCGAGAGAGAGAGACAGACCGAGAGAGAGAGAGAGAGAGGGAGGAGGAGAACGGATGGGCGGGGTGGGCGGGGGGCAGGAGGGAAAAGGAAAACGTCGATGTGGGAGACGGGAAAAGAGGGGAGAGAAGAGAAGAGAGAGAACGATTCGGGATGGGTGTTTTGAAAAGCATCGACCACGAGGGGAAATAGGAGTCAACACGAGCCAGATTGTGACCTTGATATAAAGAGGCTGTTCCTTTCACTCGGTTTTCAGTAGGCCTAAAATCGCGCCCCTAGGTCTCTCGTCTGGATATCATCATAATTTGTTTTGAGAGTTGCTGTCGTGGTTAGCTGTGTCGTTATGATGACGGGAGATGATGATAATGATGATTATAGCTATGGTGATTATAATGATGATGAAAATAATGGTTATGATGATAATGATTTTAGTATATTTCATCATTATCATTATCAATATTGTTATCATCTTTATCATTATCAAGATTGTTATCATCATTATCATTATTAATATTGTTATCATCATTATAACAATCAATATTTTTTGTCATCATTATAATAATCAATATTGTTATCATCATTATAATTATCAATATTGTTATCATCATTATAATTATCAATATTG
>NW_028234405.1:47476028-47481045 GCF_977035675.1 Penaeus japonicus
GATAGAGATAGATAGATACATAGACAGATAGAGATAGAGATAGATAGATAGATAGATAGATAGAGAGAGAGAGAGAGAGCGAGAGCGAGAGCATGAGGGTGAGTGAAAAAATGTGAGCGAGGCAGTGGGTGAGCGAGAGAATAAGAGAGAGAGAGAAAGAGAGAAAGAGAGAGATAGAGATAGATAGATACATAGACAGACAGATAGATAGATAGATAATCGTAGAGAGAGAGAGAGAGAGAGAGAGAGAGAGAGAGAGAGAGAGAGAGAGAGAGAGAGAGAGAGAGAGAGAGAGAGAGAGAGAGAGAGAGAGAGAGAGAGGGAGAGAGAGAGAATTAAAAGAAATATATAAATCCCATTTAGCCTATTGGAATCTCTGCTCCGTGTCATGGGACCTAATCAATCCTCTTTTGATATAGGACAGAAGATCCGATTCTAAGATTTTAAAATGTTCCGTAATACTCTGCCCTGTCTAATTTGATGCTTTTATATTTTTATGTCCATTTATTATAATCCCTTTTTTGTTGGGGAATATATAATTTTATATACATATTTTCTATCATGCTGTTCACACAGACACAGACACACAGACACACAAAGACACACACTCACACACACACACACACACTCACAAAGACACACACTCACACACACACACACACAGATACTCACATGTACACTTAAATAAATATCCACGCACATACAGGAAGATGATAATAATGATGGTGAAAGCAATAGTAATAATAATAATAATGATAATGACAACAGCATTAACAATAACAATAGAAACATCATAATAATAACAATAACAATATTCATAAGGATGATGGTGATAACGATAATGATAGTGGTAACAATTATGACGGAAATTATAATGATAATAGTGGTGATTGTATTAGCAATAGCATCTATGATGGTAATCATAAAGTAATAAGGATAATGGCGATAGGAATGATAATCGCAATGATAATAATAACGATAATGATAACCACAATGATAATGATAACGATAATGATAATTACAATGATAATAATAACGATAATGATAACCACAATGATAATAATAACGATAATGATAATTACAATGATAATAATAACGGTAATGATAATCACAATGATAATAATAAACATAATAATAATTACAATGATAAGGATAATAATAACAATAATAAAGACAAAAATGATGATAAACATAACACTAATAGTAATGATGATGATAATGGTAATGATAATACTGACACTGATAATGATGACACTAATAATGATATAACAAATGATAATGATAACACTGATAATGACAACGATAATGATGAAGATGATCATAATAATGATAATGATAACAACAGCAACAATGATGATAATGGTAATGATAACCATTCGTACCCCACACACGCTTATCTAATCTATAAAATAATGAAAGATCAAAGTTGATTAAAAGATAAATGTCATGCAACAAAACTCAATCATATGTGGTTCATAGCTGACTTGCGATCATACCGGCAGAACAAACACCAAACTGATATGCTTGTTATAACAGAGCATTTGTTTATGGAAGAGACTGTAGTGAAATCAGGCGGAAAGGACCGCAGAGTTTTTTTTTGTACATAACAGAAGGGTGGGGGGAAAGGAATTCGTGATGAAAGTGTAATATGAGTGATGATGTTGATATTGATATTGATGATGAGTATGTGATGATGAACGTGGTTATGGTGAGGAAGATGGTGATGGAAGTTATAGTGATGGTGATGATGGTTATGATGATGAATAAGATGATAATGTGATGATATTGATGATGATGTTTATGGTAATGTGATGATGGAGAAGATGATAACAATGGTAATGATATGGATGATAGTTATAGCAATGACAATGAACAAAAACAACAACTACAACACGAATAATGATAATGACAATAATAATCATAATGATAATGATAAAGACATTAATGATAATGAAGATAATTATAAAGTGGATGATAATAACAATTATGATAAGCATAACAAAGATAAGGATAATAGTGATAATTCCAGTATTGATAAAAGTAATAATAATAACATGATAACAGTAATGCTTATCAGAAAACGGCAATAAAAGTATGAAGAAAAATGGAGAGACTTCGTAAGATACACAGTTAAAAAAAGAAAAGAAAAAAAGAGCCTCATCAATAAAAAAAATAAAAATAAAATAATAATAATGATAAAAAAAGGAACAAATAACAAAACAAAAAAAGACAAAAATCTAAAACCCAGAGATCCCAAGATACTCGTTACACATTGTACGAAATCTCAAAAAAAAAAAAAAAAAAAAAAAAAAAAAAAGTTACAAAGAAGACCTACTTGCATCGAGCGAAAGGCGTGTGACTAAATAAATGATGATACAAGAACAGAGAACCACAAAGGCGAGGTTGGAGGCGAGGTTAGAGGCGAGGTCAGCTGCTATAGAGGGGAGACTTACCTGTTTAGAGGAAAAGAGGGGAGAAAGATATCATGAAATGTGGTTTAGAACAGAGGGGATAGGTTGCGGAAGAGGGTGAAGGGAAGTAGGTAAGAGCGTTGTTTTTAGAGATTTGTGATTGGAGAAAAAGGGAAAGACTGAAATGGATAAAGGATGTGATGAATGGGGAGATTAATGGGGAAAAGGGATAGAGGGATAGAGAGGAGAGAGTGGAGAGAGGTGGATCTTTAAATGTAAGAGGTGGATCATATAAGTGTAAGAGGGTAACAGGTAGATCTTTAAGTGTAAGAGGGTAATAGGTAGATCTATAAGTGTAAGAGGTGGATTTATAAGTGTAAGAGGGTAATGGGTGGATCATATAAGCAAAAGAGGTAGATCATATAAGTGTAAGAGGGTAATATGTGGATCTATAAGTGTAACGAACTTCACAAGCAATTCCGGAAAAAAAAATGATGTAATTACAGACCGGTAAGGCTTGGAGACTTTCTACACGTAAAAGCACATTGTCTGTGATTTCAGAATGAGCGTTTATCTGGAGCTCTGGATTGGGTCCGTTAATCCTTTTCTTCTTCTTTTTCTACTTATTTTTCTTTTTTCTTTCTATTTCTTTTTTCTTTCTTTCTTTTCTGCTTCGAAATTCTCGTTCTTCTTAGCATCATTTTCTCTACTTTATTTTTTTCTCTTCTCTTAACTTTCTATTTTGTCTTCTTCCTCCTCTTCTCCTTCTCCTTCTTCTTCGCCTTCTTCTTCACCGCCTTCTTCTTCCTCTTCTTCTTCTCCTTCTTCTCCTTCTTCTTCCTCTCTCCTACACCGCCTTCTTCTTCTTCCAATAGACACCCAAATAATATAAAAACAAAGATGAAAGTATATACATCATAATTAATGACTACCCATAAACATAATAAAATGATAGGGGTGAGAGAGGGAAAAAGAGAAAGAGATAGATAGATAGATTGATAGATGGATAGATAGATAGATAGATAGATAGACAGAAAGAGAGAGAGAGAGAGAGAGAGAGAGAGAGAGAGAGAGAGAGAGAGAGAGAGAGAGAGAGAGAGAGAGAGAGAGAGAGAGAGAGAGAGAGAGAGAGGGGGAGGGAGACGAGAGCGAGAGGGAGGAAGAGAGAGAGGCGAGGGAGAGCGGGAGGGAGAGAGAGAGAGCGGAGAGAGAGAGAGAGCGCGCGAGAGAGAGAGAGAGATGAGAGAGAGGAGAAAAAAAAAAAAAGAGAGAGAAAAGAGAGAGAGAGAGATGAGGTGAGAGAGAGAGAGCGCGCGCGCGCGCGAGAGGAGAGAGTGGGAGGAGAGAGAGAGAAGCAGAGAGAGAGAGAGAGGGAGAGGAATGAGAGTAGGAGAGAGAGAGAGAGAGAGTGGAGAGAGAGAGAGAGAGAGAGAGAGCGAAGCGAGAGAGAGAAGAGAGAGGAGAGAGAGGGGGGGAAGAGAGAGAGAGAGAGAGAGAGAGAGAGACTGAGTAGGGAGAGGGGAGAAGAGAGAGAAGAGAGAGAGAGAGAGAGAGGAGGAGGAGGAGAGGGGAGAAGAGAGAGAGAGAGAGAGAGAGAGAGAGAGAGGAGGAGAGAGAGAGAGAGATAGAGAGGGGCGGATGAAAGATAGAGAGAGAGAGACGGAGGAGAGAGAGAGTAGAAAGAGAGCGCGAGAGATGAGAAAGGGAGAGAGAGAGGAGAAGAGAGAGAGAGAGAGAGAGAGAGAGTGAGAGAGAGGAGAGTGGGGGAAAAGGAGAGTGAAAAGAGTGTGAGAAGAGAGAGAGAGGGAGAAAGAAGCAAGAGAGAGAGACGAGAGAGAGAGAAAGATTTTGAGAGAGAGCGGGAGAGGCGAGAGGAGAGAGGAGAGAGGAGAGATGAGAGAGAGGCAAAGAGATGAGAGAGAGGAGAGAGAGAGAGCACCGAGAGAGAGAGAGAGAGCGAGAGACTCCTGGAGAGAGAGAGAGAGAGCGAGAGAGGAGAGAGAGAGAGAGAGAGAGAGAGAGGAGAGAGAGAGAGAGGAAGAGAGAGAGAGAGAGAGGACGATGAGGAGAGAGAGAGGAGAGAGAGAGAGAGAGAGAGAGAGAGAGAGAGAGAGAGAGAGAGAGAGAGAGAGAGAGAGAGAGAGAGAGAGAGAGAGAAAGAGAGACAACAACGAACAACAAAGCGATCAGCTATTCCCAGTGTGCTCCGTTTACCGTTGAAACATCACGAAAATAAAAATGCGATTAAACCTGAACTTACTCTTGATAATGAAGGAAATATCAGAATCTAATACAAAATACTCTCCGATCTCCGACGTGATATAGCTGGTCTTTTCATCATCAGTATAATCCGATTGATATTGAATGCAAGAAGACAAGAGAACAGATGATTATATAGAGAATAGATAATATATAGATAGCGATGAAAAAAATAACAGGGATTAATTTCACGATGTGGGAAGGTATGATCATTCATGTAACTACTGTTGCTATTGTTGTTATCACTATTGGTATCATTTGCAACGATGGTAGCAACACTGACAATGAATATATTATTAAGGAATATAATAACATACCCAAAATCAGATGAAAATAAAAAAAAAAAA
>NW_028234405.1:47546178-47548678 GCF_977035675.1 Penaeus japonicus
AGATGAAGAGAGAGGAGAGGAGGTAGAGAGAGAGAGATGTAGAGGAGTCGGCAGTAGCTCTAGCTATCGTGTGCGCTCCTCTCTCCATCTCTCTCTTTACTCTGACTCTCTCTCTCTCTCGAACTGCCCACCTATACTCACCTTCTCACCTAAGCCCCCCCAACCACCAACATTGCCCCCCTCACCACCACTATCATACACAACCTAAAAATAACTCTAAATCACACAAAGTTCAATTATCCACTTAAAAAAAGATACCCATTTTATGTCAACCGATAAAGCACTAAACGGACAATAACCTTGCGATAAATCTATATTGTCAAATAAACGAGACCCCAGTTTCTGTTACTTTCCGTTACGTCACTCGTCTTCCCTCTCGCTCCACAACCCACACTCACTCTCTCTCTCACTCTCTCATCATCTCCTCCACCCTCTTCTCTCACCGTCTCTCATCTCCTCTACACACACACCACAGCACACACACAGACAAACACCCACCACACACACACACGACAAGAACACACATAAGATATATATTATATCTATTTATAATATATATATAAATATATATATATATAAATGTATATAATATAATATAAATATAATATATATATATATAATTATATATAATATATATACAATCTACATAAATATTTATATATTTTTTTGTTTTTTTATGTATATATATGTATACGATGATGTATATATATAGATATATATATAATATGAATATATAAATAATATATATATATAATATATATAAGATATATTAAATATTTGTATATATATAAATAGATATAAATATATTTAATATAATAATATATATATACTAGTAAAAAATATAATATTATATATATATATATACACAAATAAGTAACACAACACAACACACACACACGACACACTAACAACAACTACACGAAAAACAATCCAAAGCAATTACATAACAACTACAGAAAACACATATAATATAGGCGACACAAAACAAAACACACACTACCACAAACACAAACAACAAACAAACCTCTACGAGACGCGTCACACTACCCACTCACTACCGACACCACCACACAACACACCACCCCCCCCCCCCCCCCCCTACCCCCCAACCACCAACCCACAATGTACACCAACACACCACACATCCCCACACCATCGAAAACCCACCCTTGCAGTCACTAAATACACACCAAACCAACTACCACATCCCCCACAAACCCCCCCCTCCCCCACTCTCTACAAACACCAACACACACACACTACACACTCAAAACCACAAACCACACACAACACACACTCACACACCACACAGAAACAAATAGTACACAATACACCTTCACTACAACATCAACACACTCACCACACACCATCACAACACACACAAAAACACACTCAAACAACCACACCACACTCTCACACATAAAACCAAACACCACGCACACAAACACACACACAGACACGCACAGACACAGTAAAACACACAACCACCTCAACAACACACACAACCCAACACAACCAAGCCAACACACAATCCCACACATATATGTATAAATATATATATATAAAAAAAAAAATTATATATAAAAATATATACATCAATACGTATAAAAATAAATATATAATATATATATATATAAATAAAATATATACAAAAAAGTATAAAAAAATAATATATTTTAAATATATATATATATATATATTAATAAATATATGTATAATTTGTATAATATATATATAACATCTATAAATAATTAAAAAATTATTATACGAAAAATATATATATAAGTATATATCGAAATAAATAACTACATATATATATATATATGATAAAAATATATAACTAAACAATAAAAATAGATAATCATCAAAATAAATATATAAATATACAAACACACACACACATAACACAACACAAGGCGACACCACACACACCAACACACATAAGACGACACACACACACAACTAGACGCACAAACACACACTACATATATATTAATTATATACTAATATATAAAAAGTATATATAAATATATATATATATAAATAAGTAAAAAATATAATATAAATATTAAATATAGATAAAAAAATATAATAAAATGTAAAAAATGTATAAATAAAATATAAATAATATAATATATATAAGTATAAATAAAAATATATAAATATAAATATAAAAACTAACTTTAATAAACAACACACACTAACCAAACACTAAAACACAAACACTACAAAATCACAAAATATATCAAAATCTAACTAACAATGCAATAAAACACACTAAAATCACACACTACAAAACAACAATTGAGAGAGAGAGCTATGAGATACATAAAGTAATCGTCAAGAGTAAGATAAGGATATAAAATAAAGCCCAAACATCCAAAAATATGCCACACGACAAGAAAAATACCCTCCCAGTAAAATATCTAGAAAGAGCAAATGCAAGAATAAAATATAAATAAAGTGAAGCAGGGTAAGTCAACAAAATTGCTCTAAAGTA
>NW_028234405.1:47603678-47606178 GCF_977035675.1 Penaeus japonicus
CTCACTCTCGCTCGCCTTGGCACTTTTCCAGCTAACTCTTCCCATCCACCTCGTTCTTGCTATTAGGAAACTGCTTCTTAGTGTGAATTAAAACTTCAGTCTGAGACCACAGCTTCGACGTAATAGGAGGTTGGTACAGAAGCTGCTGATTCGACAGGAGTAAATGGGTATTTGGTATTCAAGAGTGAAGATTGTGTTAGTGAAATTTGGGTAGGAATAGGAACTAACTAGTTCTAATGTTAATAATTGCATATGTTCGTATATGTATGTAAATATGTGTTTGTGTGTGTGTGTATGTGTGTGTGTGTGTGTATATATATATATATATATATATATATATATAATATATATATATATATATATATATATATATATATATATATATATATATATATATAATATATATATATATATATATAATATATAATATATATAATATATATATATTATATATATATTATATATATATATATATATATATATATAAATATAATATATAGAGAGAGAGAGAGAGAGAGAGAGAGAGAGAGAGAGAGAGAGAGAGAGAGAGAAATATAGTACATGTATATATGTTCACACACACACACACACACACACACACACACACACACACACACACACACACACACACACACACACACACACACAAACACACTGCAATGCTTAATAAGGAATTCCTGATTATCGAATTGGTTCCTCTCTTTGTTGCATTAATTAACATATTTGATAGATCAAAGCTTACGATTACCATGTGAAATATATACTAAGTTTTTGGCAAAAGGGAAAGTATTTTGGATGGTATATATGGGAATGGAGGATTTTGAGGCTTAATAGTCAATAGTTTTAGTTACAGACTAGATAGGCTTGTCATAGTTTTTTTTTTAGGAAGATATTTGATGTTCCTGATCATGTTATGACTTTGATATATTTTTTTAAAAGTTTTTATTAATATTATTATTATTATTATCATCATTATTTTATTATCCTTATAATAATTATTATCATCACTATTTTTTTAGGCTGTATTCTAAAGGTATGATTGTGTGAAGACTCAATTTTGTTTCTTATTTGAACAAATTTAGTTTTATCAACCAAATTCATTTAGTACTTTTTATTTCAATATTATCTGACATGTTTTTTTTAAGAGCTTGATAAGCCGTCTTCTATTTTTGTTATTGCTGAGATAAAGCATAGAAAAGAAATAAAAGTTTTCATAAAATGTTTTAAGTTCGTGGTACTTCCTAAGAGAGTTATCTAAATAAAAATAATTATTTTCTCGAAATATTTTTCAGCTCTTAAATGATTAAATATTGTTCATTTCAGCGCAAATATAAATTGATTGACTTTTAGCCTGGAATTAAATCATCTAATTTTATCTTTCCATTGATTAAGGTTCTTGTTTCGATTTTTTTTTTTTTTTTTGGGGGGGGGGTCTGTGCTGATTGCAATCTCAAAAACTTTCTTCAGAAGTTCCATTCGTCTTTTTTTTTTCTTTCATTCTTTTGTCAACTTTGCAAAGCTTCAATCCTAAGCACTTAGGTAATAGGTTCATATTTTAACTTTTTTTTTACAGACTGAAGGAATGACATGTCCCTTAATACTAGATTCTACATTAAGATAACGATCAGATTCATAATAAAGTCATGAACCATTGACAAATTTAAATCACAATGAATAGTTTAAAGTATTGTTTAGAAGTACGGTAAGGAATATAATCAATGATGTATGATACAAATTTGATATAAGAATAAATAACGGAGATATGGGAATAAATATAGGACGATTACTATAGTGAGAAGACAATTGCACAAAATATGTTTCACTCTTGAAATTTGTCTTAGGTTACATTAAATGAAATGCAGACAGGGAGTACAAGCATTTGAGTATGTTTGAGTGTGCGTGTGTGTGTGTGTGTTTTTGTGTGTTTAAGCGTGTGTGTATGTGTGTGTGTGTGCACGTGCAAGCGTGTGTGCGTGTGTGTGTTTAAGCGTGTGTATGTTTGTGTGTGTGTGTGTTTAGGGAGGAGGGGTTGTTTGTTTGTTTGTTTGTGGGGTAGTGGGGTTTGTGTGTAGAACGACAAATTATAAACAAAAATTCAACTTTAATGATGAATAAGAACAAGAAATTCACAATCTACCGCTATTCATAAGCTTATTATCAACCTGGATTTCCCGATCAGCGTTCAACGTATTTTCGTCCCGGTGTCAGCTGTTCTCACGTATTCTGGGGAAGTGAGGTGTCCAGTGTGTAAGATAAATCTCACTTCCGTCACCTCACGCCTCACGCCTCATGCCTCATGCCTCACACCTCATGCGTGAGGCTTTAACCATGACGTGATGCTGCATCGTTGCATGACACTTCGGAAATGCTTTTAGATGGTGAGGTACTCTTGTATGAATTCTTACTCTTTTATTTTGTATAAATTCTTACTTTTTTGTTTTGTCTCTATCTTCACTTGTTTTTTCTTATTTCCTATGATTGATTTAGTTTACTTTCTCTT
>NW_028234405.1:47631178-47633678 GCF_977035675.1 Penaeus japonicus
CTGTTTCTAAACTTAGGTCCCAACTCAATCCCCAAACCCGGGTTTTTCCTACCCAGGGGGGGCCTCCAACTTAGGGGCTTAAAAACCCCTGTTTTTTAACTAGGGGGCTCTAAACCAATTCCAAACCCATGTTTTTTAACTCAGGTTCTAACTCAAATCTCTAACCGTTTTTTCTTTTTAACCAGGTTTTTCTAACTTAAGTTTTATTTTAAAACCCCTGGGGGGTAACTTAGGTCTCTAACTCAAGTCTCAAACCCATGTTGCTAGCTCAGGTCACTAAAACCCAAAACCTAACCCGTGTTTTCTAAATCAAGTCCCCAGACCCTGTTCTAACTCAAATCTCTAACCATGTTGCAATTTAGGTCTCCCAACTCAAGTCCAAACCCCTGGTTTCTAACTTAAAGGGGGCTCAAACCCAAAGTTGCCCCCCCTTTGGTCTCTAACTCAAGTCTCAAAACCCCTGTTTTTAACTCAAGGGCCTCAAACCCATGTTTCACTCAGGGGCCTAACTAATCTCAAACCCTGTTCTAACTTGGTCCTAACTCAAACTCAAACCCTGTTTCTAACTTAGGTCCCCAACTCAATTTTCAAAACCCATGTTTTTTTAACTCATTCTCTAACTCAAACTCTAAAAAACCCTGTTTCTAACTCAGGACTCTAAAATCAAAGTCTTTAAAACCCATGTTTCTAACTCAAGTCTCAAACCCATGTTTCTAACTCAGGTCTCTAACTTAAGTCTCAAACCCGTGTTTCTAACTCAGGTCTCTAACTTAAGTCTCAAACCCGTGTTTCTAACTTAGGTCTCTAACTCAAGTCTCAAACCCGTGTTTCTAACTTAGGCCTCTAACTCAAGTCTCAAACCCGTGTTTCTAACTTAGGCCTCTAACTCAAGTCTCAAACCCGTGTTTCTAACTCAGGTCTCTAACTCAAGTCTCAAACCCGTGTTTCTAACTTAGGCCTCTAACTCAAGTCTCAAACCCGTGTTTCTAACTTAGGCCTCTAACTCAAATCTCAAACCCGTGTTTCTAACTTAGGTCTCTAACTCAAGTCTCAAACCCATGTTGCTAACTTAGGTCTCTAACTCAAGTCTCAAACCCATGTTTCTAACTCAAGTCTCAAACCCATGTTTCTAACTCAGGTCTCTAACTTAAGTCTCAAACCCGTGTTTCTAACTTAGGTCTCTAACTCAAATCTCAAACCCGTGTTTCTAACTTAGGTCTCTAACTCAAGTCTCAAACCCATGTTTCTAACTCAGGTCTCTAACTCAAATCTCTAACCCGTGTTTCTAACTCAGGTCTCTAACTCAAGTCTCAAACCCGTGTTTCTAACTCAGGTCTCTAACTTAAGTCTTAAATCCGTGTTTCTAACTTAGGTCTCTAACTCAAGTCTCAAACCCATGTTGCTAACTTTGGTCTCTAACTCAAGTCTCAAACCCATGTTTCTAACTCAAATCTCAAACCCATGTTGCTAACTTAGTTCTCTAACTCAAATCTCTAACCCGTGTTTCTAACTCAAGTCTCAGACCCATGTTTCTAACTCAAGTCTCAAATCCATGTTTCTAACTCAAGTCTCAAACCCATGTTGCTAACTTAGTTCTCTAACTCAAGTCTCAAACCCATGTTTCTAACTCAAGTCTCAAACCCATGTTTCTAACTTAGGTCTCTAACTCAGGTCTCAAACCCATGTTTTTAACTTAGGTCTCTAACTCAAGTCTCAAACCCATGTTTCTAACTTAGGCCTCTAACTCAAGTCTCAAACCCATGTTTTTAACTTAGGTCTCTAACTCAAATCTCAAACCCATGTTTCTAAATTAGTCCTCTAACTCAAGTCTCAAACCCACGTTTCTAACTCAGGTCTCTAACTCAAGTCTCGAACCCATGTTTCTAATTCGGGTCTCTAACTCAAGTCTCAAACCCATGTTTCTAACTTAGGTCTCTAACTCAAATCTCAAACCCACGTCCTGCGCCCTTAATCTCTACCTTAAGTCTTTCAACCACATCTCTAACTCCCGTTTCTAACCTCCGTCTCTAACCTGTGGCTCTAGCACACTCTGCTCTTACCCTACATCTCTAACCCACATTTCTAGCTCTTATCTCTAAACAAACGCTACTAATCCATGTTTCTAACATGTCTTCTTAACCCGCGCCTTAGGACAACCTGCATCTCTTAAAAATACGCGATTCTAACCTGCATCCCTTAAAAAAAATCGCGATTCTAACCTGCATCCCTTAAAAAATACGCGATTCTAACCTGCATCCCTTAAAAAATACGGGGGGGAAAAAAAAAAAAAGGGTGAAATTCTTACTCCTCATCCCTTAAAAAATACGCGATTCTAACCTGCATATCCTTAAAAAAATACGCGATTCTAACCTGCATCCCTTAAAAAATACGCGATTCTAACCTGGCAGACGCTGAAAAAGGTATGCGCGTATGGTGGCGTGCGTGGGGGAGGAGCCGCGAGCCTTATAAGAATCTGGGACGCTAGTTCTAACCTGACAGA
>NW_028234405.1:47651178-47653678 GCF_977035675.1 Penaeus japonicus
CATTACCACGCCCATCTTTCAATCTCATCTTCCACCAAGCCTAGAAACTCCCATTATTTCCATTTCCACACAAAAACTTCCATACCGAAAATACCATACCCTCACCGCTCTCCTAATGCTTGCCACGCTCAACAAAGCATTCCCAATAGGTTCGTATGATGAGCTGTCAATCTGAGGGTCACAACTCAGCCCTCGTGAGTGAAAGGGTTGGCTGAAGAAGGACTAACACTCATGGCGGAGTCGCTCAGTTCAGGAACTTCGATACTCTGTTATGGGAAAGTGTTTGGAGTAAGTAGATTTTGTTGTTTTGTTGTTGTTGTTGTTGATGATGCTTAAGGAGGTGATTGTTTGATGATAATAACGTTTGTGTTAATGGTGATAGTGATGATGAGCGCGTTGCTAATGACAATGATAATAATGACAATAAAGTGATGATGATGATAAAATGATGATGATAATAATGATAATAATAATAATGATAACAAAATGATAATGATAATAATGATAATAGAATAATAATGATAATAAAATGAAAATGATAATAATGATAATAATGATAATAACATGATAATGATAATAATGATAATAATGATAATAAAATGATAATGATAATAAAAAGATAAGGATAATAATAATAAAAAATGATAATGATGACAATGACAATAAGAATGATAACAGAGCCGATAATCATGACCATAGCGCGGTCGTCTGGTGGTAAGTATCAAGAGCCGAGCTTTAAAACTCTACCACCAGTGCTAGCTCTGTCGTTCCCGCTGCCGGTCGACATATTCCGTCAGTCACCGAAACTCCATCATTTCTATTGACATTTGCAAACTCCATGCCGAAAATAGGATGCCCTGACTGCTCTCCACCATTTCCATTGACATTTACAAACTTCATGCCCTGTCTGCTCTCCTAATACCGTCTTAACAATCTCGTTTTGAACGCTTATGCTCCGAACTAGCGTTATATTATTGGAACTGATGGTGGTTTGTCGTTATATTAGTCTTTTTTTCTTTCTTTGTTTTGCTTATAGTCAAGCTTTCACTGTACAGATAGATTATTTATCAAAGGTATGAAGACACGAAATTTTATGACTGTATTTATATGAATATCTAACGATTTTTTCAAAATCTTAATCTTTTTAGAAGACTTGATCACAGATTTTGAAATCTAGACCGAGGGTAGTCATCGTCGAAATTATCTTCCTATATTTAATCATTACAGAGTAATATTTTCTTTGCGATTAGGCGATTTTGATGCTGAGATCTTTCAAATAGCATTTCACAATGTCAAGAACATGATGGAAACGTGTTCAAATAGCAAATGGTTCCAAACGCTGCCGAGATAAAAATATTACTGGACTTTAATTTTTGATTAATGTGATTGATAGCTATACATGTCTCTAGGCAGCAAGGTTGTCAGAAAGTTTAGCAGATATAGAACAAATTTATGTGATTGAAGAGATCCTGGACATAGCAGCAGTACAGCTTCCACGACCCACCCCCCCCCCCATATATATATATATATATATATATATATATATATATATATATATATATATGTATATATATGTATATATATATAGTATATATATATACATATATATATTTTTTTTTTTCATACATATATATATATATATATATATATATATATATATATATATATATATACATACATATACATATATATATGTCTGTTCGTTTACACACATGACTCCTAACTGCTTTGAGATGGATGGCTTTTGGTGGATTGCAGTTGACAGTTGCAGATATCTTTCCCAACAGTTTATTATTAGATGTGCCAAGGAAATTTTACAGCCAATTGCAAACAATTTTCAACAATACGTTCTGTTTCCTAATAGGCATGCTGGGGGACACCGACTGTACAAATATCCCTATTAATTAAAAATCCTTGGGGTGAGACCATGCTGAGGAATTCAAATGTAGGAAGGGTTAGTTTTCGCTAAATGTGCGAGGTATTTGTGGACTTAATCTTGAATTTTACAATGTTGTGTGTCAGTGCCTGGATTTAGATGTGCATGACAGCAGAATCTTTGCGAACAGTGCTTTGTGGTGGGAGTTAGTGAAAGGGCATTTGCAGGGGGATTCTACATACCTTCTACCCCCCCGTATCCTATGTCCCCCTTAAGCAACCCTTCCAGAGAATTGGAACTGAGAAATAATAATCATGCAAAAATTAGAAATATTATAGAGAGAACATTTGGCGTGTGGAAAAGAAGATTCAGAATACATTGTTCACAGCTACGTTACGAAACTGGATACTTCTATACTGATAGTTTGTAGTATAGCAGTCTTACATAACATTGCTATTAAAACACAGAAATATGATGTCTGAAAATGAGTATGTAGATAGTCAAATTAGACATCATAAAATAAACAATGATAACAAATTGAAAGGAGTGATAACATAGGTAGAACAGATGGGTTAAGGATAAGAGCATCCATCATAGATACTATGTATTCATAGAAAATGTATA
>NW_028234405.1:47666178-47668678 GCF_977035675.1 Penaeus japonicus
TATAACTTATAACTGCTTGCACTTAAAACGCGTGACGTCACATCACTTATAACTTATAACTGCTTGCACTTAAAACGCGTGACGTCACAGCACACTTATAACTTATAACTGATCTTGCACGAGTATGAACTCAGAAATAAATCATAGTAACACCGACATATACAACCGAAACAATTTCAAAGAATTTTTAATGATTCGCGTCTGTCACACTACTATGCTTCTAAGTAAATCATGTTGCTTCTATATGCCAGAAATATTTAATTTTATTTTGCCTAACCATTCGATACAAAGAAATAAAATAGTATCCGACAATGTACCTGCCTTGTAGTTAGTGGCCACAATGTACCTGCCTTGTAGTTAGTGGCCACAATGTACCTGCCTTGAAGTTAGTGGCCACAATGTACCTGCCTTGTAGTTAGTGGACACAATGTACCTGCCTTGTAGTTAGTGACCACAATGTACCTGCCTTGAAGTTAGTGGCCACAATGTACCTGCCTTGTAGTTAGTGGACACAATGTACCTGCCTTGTAGTTAGTGGCCACAATGTACCTGCCTTGTAGTTAGTGGCCACAATGTACCTGCCTTGTAGTTAGTGGCCACAATGTACCTGCCTTGTAGTTAGTGGCCACAATGTACCTGCCTTGTAGTTAGTGGCCACAATGTACCTGCCTTGAAGTTAGTGGCCACAATGTACCTGCCTTGAAGTTAGTGGCCACAATGTACCTGCCTTGAAGTTAGTGGCCACAATGTACCTGCCTTGAAGTTAGTGGCCACAATGTACCTGTCTTGTAGTTAGTGACCACAATGTACCTGCCTTGTAGTTAGTGACCACAATGTACCTGCCTTGTAGTTAGTGGACACAATGTACCTGCCTTGTAGTTAGTGACCACAATGTACCTGCCTTGTAGTTAGTGACCACAATGTACCTGCCTTGTAGTTAGTGACCACAATGTACCTGCCTTGTAGTTAGTGACCACAATGTACCTGCCTTGTAGTTAGTGACCACAATGTACCTGCCTTGTAGTTAGTGACCACAATGTACCTGCCTTGTAGTTAGTGACCACAATGTACCTGCCTTGTAGTTAGTGACCACAATGTACCTGCCTTGTAGTTAGTGGCCACAATGTACCTGCCTTGTAGTTAGTGACCACACACATACAGGGTAATGGCCTTCAGACGCGACAGGAGAAATAGAGATCTTTAGATTCTCTTCTCTTGAGATGTGTTGGGATGTCACAGATTGACTTGTGTGTGAGTTTAATTAAGGCTTTAGATATCTCGCTATATTGAGGGAGACTTTCATTATGATATTTGCGATGTAAGGTGTTATGCAGAGAACTGTAGCAGATAAAACTACATGTTTTGATATATCTATATGTGTTTGGGGGAAAAAAAAAATAGTGTGTATGATATTTCTCCACCAACCTCTCTCTCTCTCTCCTTCTTTTCCTCTCCCTTTCTCTCTTTCCCTCTCCCTTTCCCTCTTTCCCTCTCCCTTTCTTTCTTTCCCTCTCCCTTTCTTTCTTTCCCTCTCCCTTTCCCTCTCCCTTTCCCTCTTTCCCTCTCCCTTTCCCTCTCCCTTTCTTTCTTTCCCTCTCCCTTTCCCTCTTTCCCTCTCCCTTTCCCTCTCCCTTTCCCTCTTTCCCTCTCCCTTTCCCTCTCCCTTTCCCTCTCCCTTTCCCTCTTTCCCTCACCCTCTCCCTCTTTCTCTCTCCCTTTCCCTCTGTCTCTCTTTCCCTCTTTCCCTCTCCCTTTCCCTCTTTCCCTCTCCCTTTCCCTCTTTCCCTCTCCCTTTCCATCTTACCCCCTCCCTTTCCCTCTTTCCCTCTACGTTTCCCTCTGTCTCTCTTTCCCTCTTTCCCTCTCCCTTTCCATCTTTCCCTCTCCCTTTCCCTCTCCCTCTTTCCCTCTCCTTTTCTCTCTTTCTCTATCCCTTTCCCTCTGTCTCTCTTTCCCTCTCCCTTTCCGTCTTTCCATCTACCTTTCTCTCTCCCTTTCCTCTTTCCCTCTCCCTTTCCCTCTTTCTCTCTCCCTTTCCCTCCTTCCCTCCCCCTTTCCCTCTCCCTCTTTCCCTCTCCCTTTCTCTCTTTCCCTCTCCCTTTCTCTCTTTCCCTGTCCCTTTCCCTCTCCCTTTCCCTCTTTCCCTCTCCCTTTCCCTCTTTCCCTCTCCCTTTCCCTTTTTCCCTCACCCTTTCCCTCTTTCCCTCTTTCTCTCTCCCTTTCCCTCCTTCCCTCTCCCTTTCCCTCTCCCTTTCCCTCTCCCTCTTTCCCTCTCCCTTTCTCTCTTTCCCTCTCCCTTTCCCTCTCCCTCTTTCCCTCTCCCTTTCCCTCTCCCTCTTTCCCTCTCCCTTTCCCTCTTTCCTTCTCCCTTTCTCTCTTTCCCTCTCCCTTTCCCTCTCCCTTTCCCTCTTTCTCTCTCCCTTTCCCTCTTTCCCTCTCCCTTTCCCTCTTTCCCTCTCCCTTTCCCTCTTTCCCTCTCCCTTTCCCTCTTTTCCTCTCC
>NW_028234405.1:47713678-47731178 GCF_977035675.1 Penaeus japonicus
CAAGCATGTGGACATTTATGTGGATTATAGTGTATTTATAGATAAAATCAAATACATAAATACATCAATATACAAAGAATATATGAATATCACATTCTAGTCAGCGAGGCAATCCAGATATCTCTCTTAAGCCGGGTCAGGTCGGGTCAACTTCGATAGACAGGTCATTCACACATAGTTGAATCCCAGTTACGTCGACCCTCAAAAGAGCTGAATACCTTTGACTGCCACGACCCTACCTTCCAGACTACCTTCCCTCGTAACCACTACCAGGAAGTGATGATGGGAAACCCTTCCATATAACCGGGATGTCAGGAACACACAGGCAGACCGGGATCGACTGCGCTACCACTGACGCCTGATTTCTCCTCCTGTGTATACGTATCCTTATAGTGTTCATTACAGTGATTATTGTGCCGTAGTGTATTTCATAGCTCGTGCACCATAACACCAGACTGTCTGTCTTTATCTGTATAAACCCTGTGTCTGGCATCACATACTTTTTTGTGTGGGTTATTAGTTTCAACATACTAAGATACCAATCACACACACACACACATACACAGACAGAGTGAGAGAGAGAGTCATGTTAACATGTTGACACAAGATTAGAGAGAGACAAAGACCCGCTGGTGTAATTAGCAGCCGTATTCTATGACGTTTTCTGCGTGTCGTGTCCATGTCATGTTCATGTTGTGTCCATGTCGTGTTCATGTAACGAATGCGGTAATCTAGGACGCAAAAGCGTGGCACGTTTGCGTCAGCTGCTTCAGGTTTACCAACCGTTCCACAGTTAACATGTTTCGGATGAATAGCACTGTCCAAACGACAAATTCATAAGAGAAACTGCAATCATAGGTAGCACTAACATAAGATAATTCAATTTTGGTATGAATCAGTCGTTGTAATTGGTCCTAGTTAAAGAATTGACAACCATTTCACGAACGCGCTGTTGGTAATTCACTCTACGCTCGATCAAAACAAATGGGATGTGAGGGATCGTGTGTTTATGAACAGATCTTCCTTATTTTATCTTTGTATATACTGTACATATATGCGCATTTTTAATATATCATGCATATAGATTTAATGTATACATATTTCATATAATTATATGCTTTAATTTTACGTCCCTGACTACTTTTACCATTCATTTAACTTCACTCTCCTTCGAAAAGTCCGCCAAAAGGTAAACAAACTCAAAATCAGCAGAGAATCCATGTTTTCCTAAATGAGTTTGTAATCCATGTCTAGGACAATGATGCCTAATATATCCAATATAGATATTACTATCCAAACGTAGTATGCTCATATGAAGTATTAGTAAGAAAAAGTACAATAAAAATATGATCTTTTTTCACTCGTGTAACTATCGTGACAAGCCTACCCCCTTGTCACGGAGTTTCCACGATTGTTCCAATACTTTCCACGCTTTTGCCACGAACCCGCGCTTCTAGAATAAGAATCGCGGCATGTTCATGTCATGTACACGGCGCACTTAGGGACTTAGAATACGGCTGAATGTGATAAGCCGATTAACTGTGACACCATAAACTACATACTGGTAGGGTAGGGCTTCCTTTTCAACAATTGAATACTTACCTCACTTTCAATTAGAGTGCCACTGGAAATGTTATTGGTCTCAAATGCCCCTTATCTGTTGCTGCTGGAATAGGGCCACAATAGCAAATTAACTAGCATCCGTTTTATAATTGTCTGGTTTATGAAAGAGTAACTTGTTCAGTAAGCAAATCATTAAGGGTGTACACCATAGGTGCTCTTCCAATTAACCCAGTTAAAACCTGACATATTGCTTATCAAAAACAAGATGGTAGGGTCTTAATTGTATCATTAGTTTTTATTTAACTAATGATATTTGCGCTTTCACGCTTCTCATGTAGCAGGATGGGACGGAAGAAAACGTGCGAGGCGTACAATGTAAACATGAGAATCATTTTTAGAGGAAACTTCTGGTATTCAAAGGATTATTGAATTTTACAACCATCTGTGATATAGGAAATAGTCAGTAGGATTATAAGGTGTTTTGTGAATATATAAATTAGATTTCCATGTAGGAATTTTGCCTTTGGCTATGTTTCAGTTTTCCAATCTGTATACATTGAGATTATGGTGATAAAGAAAGGCATTTAGTTAATCATATTTGTATCATTGTTTCAGTTAAGATATGTTTGATTAGAAGTTGTACTAGCAAGTGCAGTCATATACGTTAAACAGGTATGAGGCAATGTTGTAAGTAAAGTTTTGTTTACTCATCTATAATGTCTGATTATATGTTATGTTTTGACTGCTTCATATTTTAGGATTTTCAAGATTTTTTTTTACGATATTGTATTATATTTTTCCTCTTATGTTATCTTGTGTTATTGTAAATTTATAGTACATAGAACTGAAACCATGTATATTTATTTGATTGAACTATTATTATTTTGTATATATTACTTTATACATTATTTCAGGTTGAAATAAATTGATTACGACAAGCCTGGTGTTTTTCTGGTGACCAAGCGTACATTAACGACGTTCCTTGAGTACTTTTTTATATTAACATTCTGTGTATTTTGTAAGACAAAGGCAGAATCAAATAGAATATTAAAGTCTGCTGATGGAAACCAGGATTGCGTTTTTCCAGCTTCAATATCACACCATAAACATGTATACTGATACTCTTATTAGTAGACATATGTTCTCCAAGAAAGAAAGAAAGAAAAAAACTGCATTTACATACATGAACTTCAAGTAGTCGGCTTATAACATGACCATTATATTCACACCGTGTACCAATTTTCTGCTTTCTTGTATTTAATTTGGAACAATCCACTGCACCCAACTCTCCTTACAGGTCCTGCTAACTGTTAGATCTCACGTTCTATAAACACTTTCACAGCCAGGCCATCTTCTGTACTTCTTAGTAACTTTGCACGAAACATGCTTATTCAGACCAATTTGGGACAACTTTGAAATTGCTTTGTTTTCAAGAGCCCTTTATCATTTTGGTCAGTGGACTGGGTTACTGGTGCAAAATTGTATATCAATTTCCGATGGTAATTGTCAAGTGTAAGGAATTACTAAATCCTTTAGTACTACTGGTTTGGGAAAGTTCCTCAGTGCCTCAAGCTTCTCAACCCTTACTGGAAATTATATGCCATAGATGTTTTACCACGTTATGGAAGAAATATTTAAAAGTTATAAAAAAAAAAAAAAAATGCATTTATATACATGCACTTCAGGCCGGCTGATGCCATGGCTGTTAATTCATACCATGTTCCAATTTCCTGCCTATTATATCTTTGTTTCCTGGTACTTAAATTTTGTTATGGCAACCATCCACCGTACCCAACACTACACTCCTTACAGTCCAGCTGTTTGAACTTTTCACATTCCACAACTCTTTCACTGCAAGGCCATCCTATGAACTTCTTAGTTACTTTACACAAAACAATAGTTAATTATACTGAATTGTTAGCATTGAATTCAGATTCTCCAAATAACTGGTTTATCTCTAGATATGTATTTGTATTTTCCAAATACCACTAGGATTTCTTTAGTCCATATGTAAGGATTCTACTAGGATTATGGCGTGATGTTCAATGACATTCGATTTTTTTTTTTTTTTTTCACAGAGGGTCAGACATAATTACAATTAATTTTCAATAATTAAATGACATACGTAAATGAATCAGTATATAATTATACATACATTTATATCCAATGGCTTTACAGTTGACCATCAAAATTTTGGGACATATAAAAGAATATTTGATAAAAAAAAAAAAAAATAATAATAATGGCCATTTTTAGCTCTTACATAGTAAATGTAACACAGAACATTCTCATCATTCATATGCTCAGATATATGAGAGTAATGGCTCGACGGAACAGGGTTTCCAAGTGGCCTTTGCACATTCTAATCAATCATTTATTGCTCAAGTGATCTAGATAGGCTAAATAATGCACCCTTTATAGCTGGCACCGACACTAGACTTACCTTGCAATGAAGGTCTTATGCTTAATGTCAAATACATTATACCAGGGGCCATTATGTTTTTTTGAATAAGGGCTCAAAGGATATTTGTTATACATTAAATGAGGAGACTCATGGACTGTTCTGTCATATGCAGAGTTGTATGCAAATACTGCTAATGGGAGCATTGCATGCCATTCCATTACTGCTCTAATAACATATTCAACTATCTCATTACTGGATGGATGAAATAGATTTGTAGAATGGCTATCAATCTGTAACAACCTGTAGATATCTTTAAAGATTTCATTTACAAACACTACATTCCGATCTGTTATCACATGTTTAGAAACTCAATGAATACTTAAAGAGCCATACAAGTGGTCTATGGTTACTGGGCACCTTTACTGGAAACCATAAACTACTACTTGGACAAGGCTTCCCTTTCAACACTTTAATACTTACCTCACTTTCATTTAGAGTGCCACGGAAAATTCTTATTGGTCTCAAATGCCACTTATCATCATGCTGCCGGAGTACGGGCTAAATTGCAAATTCACTAGCATCCATATTCAAAAGGAAGGTCTTATCAAAATCTGGGTAAGATTCAGACCCATTTAGAACCATATGATTCCCTAATTATCAAAAACTTTTGCCATCTCGGTCAGTGACTTAGCCATATGTTAATGAATCATTATATAGTCATACAAACACATTTCTATTAGCTGCATGGTTGTCCATCAAGATTTTTGGACACCGCATAATGCATGAATTTGGCCCTGCATAGTTAGAGTCACACAAGTAGTCTATGGTCACTGGCCACCTTTACTATGATAAACCAATTAACTGCGAGACCATAAACTACTGCTTGAGCAGGGCTTCCCTTTCAATATTACCTAGAATGCCTTCAAGATTTAACAGGTGTTCTTCCCAACAAGAGCCAAGGACAACTATGCCATTCCATGTACACCGTAACTGCTCTTCCAATTAGCCCAATTAAAACCAGATTGATTGCATTGCTCATTGAAAATAAGATCGTTGTTTCTTAATGAAGTTCTTTCAGTATTCTTGCATTGGCCTAAATGTGCATGTAAGTCAAAGACAGAATCACCTCAAACATGAAAGTCTTCTGATGAAATCCAGGCATTTCCAGCTTCAATGACCATAAAATTCACACCGTGTTCCACTTTTCTAGTACTTTCTTTTTGATATGGCAACCATCCACCGCATCCGTCACTCCTTACAGTCCATTCGGTTGTTTAAACTTTTCACATTCCTCAACTCTTTCACTGCAAGATCATCTTATGTACCTTCTGGTTACCTTGCAAATCAATGGTTCTTTAAATTGAATTTTAAGCATTTAATTCAGATACGCCAAATAAATGACTTCTCTCTCTCGGTATAACCTAAATGCCACAATGTTGTAAACAGGGATTTCTTTGGTTAATATGCAAGGACGCTTTCAGGGGGACATGGTAATAACATCCAACATAAAATCACTTACTTGTTTTTATTGATTTCATTTATCTGTTTATTTTTTTAAAGACACAAATAACTTGGAGATGTCTAAGTAGTCCAATTCTTCCATATTATCAAGGATCTTATCAAGGAACTCTTTATAGCCACCCTGATGTACGTTCTGTCCTACTTAATTCTTAATAATTATTACATGTAATGAATAATTATATAATCATACATACTCTACATTTCTAATAGTGTATAGTTGACCATCAAAATTTTTGAACACAAAATTTATGAAAAAAATGGTGGCAACCGCCATTTGCCACTGCAAAATGCATGAATTTTACCCTGCATAATCAAAGAACCATACAACTGGTTTATGGTCCCTGGTCACCTCTACTAGGTACCCCAGTACGATTAACCACTTTGCCATGAGACCATAAACTACTGCTAGGGTAGGGCTTTCCTTTCATTAATTGAATACTTACCTCACTTTCATTTAGAGTGCCACTGAAAAATCGTACTGGTCTCAAATGCCCCATATCATAATGTTGGAGTACAGATCCAACATTAAATTCAACACTAGCATTTGTATTATCAGAGTCTGGGTATGATAGAGTTATTTGTTCAATAAACAAATCTCTAAGGGCGGTGAATGCCCTCCATGCCTATTCAGACCAATTTAGGACAACTTTGAAATTACTTTGTTTTCAAGAGCCCTTTATCATTTTAGACAGTGGACTGGTGACTGGTTTTAAATTATATATCAATTTCCGATGTTAATTTTCCAGTGTAAGGAATTACTAATTCTATTAATACTACTGGTTTGGGAAAATTTCTAAGTGCCTCAAGCTTCTCAACTTGAGGTCTGATACCCTTACTGGAAATTACATGCCAAAGACACTTAACCTTGTTATGGAAGTAACATTTTTTTTCCAGTTTGAAGTTAAGGTAAAAAAAAAAATATATATATATATATATATAATGCATGAGCTTCAGGTCGGCTGATGCCATGGCCGTAGAGCCCATACCATGTTCCAATTTCCTGCCTATAAAATCATTCTGTTTCTTGGTACTTTAATTTTGGTATGTCAACCATCCACTGCATCCAATACTCCTTACAGTCACAACTCTTTCATCTTATGTACTTCTTAGTTACTTTGCACAAAACAATATTTCTTTGAATTGAATTATCAGGATTTGATTCAGATACTAAAAAAAAAGAAAGAAAGAAAAAAGGTTTCTCTCGATATGTATCTGTATTACCAAAATACCAGTTATATACTGGGACTTTTTGGTCTCTAAGCAAGGACTGTCAGGATGTGCAACTTGATATTCAATAATATCCAACATATGTGCATGTATTTATATAAATGATATAATCATACAAACACAACATTTCTAATAGCTGTGTAATTACCATCAAATCTTCTTGGACATATAAAAGAACACTTTACATATGAAAAAATTAGTGGCCACTTTTAGCTCTTACCTAGTACCATTTTAACCATTTCTATATGGCTCAACAGGACAGGGATTCCAAGTGGCCTTTGCACATTCCAATGTAAAATGTATAGTTTACTGTCCTTGAGTAGCATCTTTTTAGTTTAGCTCCTTTGCTTTTGATGGGTACAGCAATGACAATTCGGGTCAGGACATCAATCACTGTTACATATTTTGCCCCTTCATTTAAGATGGGAAACAGACCTACTAAATCTAAATGTACATGCTTAAATTTCCTCTACATCAGAACCACTGCAACAGAACAGGCTTGCTCATTGGCTTGCATCTTATACAAACTGTACAGGATTTTAAATATGGTACTTCTTTGGACATGCCAGAACAAAAAAAAAACATTTTTTTTAACCTCTCTAGTCTAACATAGACTTCTCCATGACCTAAAAAGGTAAACAATGTGCTTGGTGCAATGCCGTGGTTTAATAGTAGTCTGGAATAATGACATGATTGTTTTTCTGATTGTACACATTTACTTGCGTGAAGTAACGGACTATGGAACTTTAGACACTCACTTTTTTTTTTACCAGACACAGCAGCAGATGAGAATAATGATCAATCTTACCTTTATTTTGGGCCTCCACATCGTGTCACAGCCAGTACGCACACACACACACACAAACACACACAAAAAAAAAAAAAAAAAAATATATATATATATGTATATATATATATATATATATATATATATATATATATATATATATATATATATATATATATATATATATATATATATACTGTATATAAATCAGATGATCTAAACTGCTTATCCTTGACAATGCTTCAGTTACACTATTGTTTCCCTGCTATAGGTAAGAACTTTCCACATGATGCACGAATTTGGCCCTGCATAATTAAAAAGCTATACAAGTGATTTATGCTCACTGGCCACCTTTACTGTGAACCCCCAGTGCGATAGGCCGATTAACTGTGAGACCACAAACTACTGCTTGGGCAAGGCTTCCCCTTTCAACACTTTAATACTTACCTCACTTTCATTTAGAGTGCCACTGAGAAATCTTATTGGTCTCAAATGCCCCTTATCATCATGCTGCTGGAATAGGTCCACAATAGCACATCCACTAGCATCCGTATTCAAAAGGAAGGTCTCATCAGAGTCTGGATATGAAAGAGCTACGTGTTCAATAAGCAAATCTTTAGGGGTGTTGAATGCCCTCACCGCTTCTCCAGTCCAATCTACTGTGAGACCATAAATTACTGCTAGGGGAGGGCTTCCCTTTCAACACTTGAATACTCACCTACCAAAAATGCCTTCAAGATGAAATAGGTGACACCCCCCCCCCCTCAGAAGAGCCCAGAACGACTATGTCATCCTTGTACACCATAATTGCTTTTCCAATTAGCCCAACTAATGGAATAATTTCAATACTCTTGTATTGGATTATATATGTGTATAAGACAAATACAGAATCACCCAAAATATCAAGGTCTTCTGATGGAAACCAGGATTGCGCATTTCCAGCTTTAATATCACACAGAAGACATGTATACTATAAAAAAAAAAAGAAAAAAAAAAACTACTAATAGCCATGAGGTCTCCAAGAGGCAGAAAAAAAAAAAAAAATGCATTTACATACGCGAGCTTCAGGTCAGCTGATGCCATGGTCATAAAATTTATACCATGTTCAATTTCCTGCTTGTAAAATCATCATTAAAATACTCCTTTCAGTCCAGCTGTTTGTACTTCTCACATTCCATAGCTCTATCACTGCAAGACAATCTTATGTACTTCTTAGTACATATCACCGCGTCATAAACTCTTTGGATCTCTTTGGTCCACATGCAAGGACTGCCAGGAGGATGTGCAATGTGATATTCAATAAAATCCTACATATTTATTTATGAAAGACTCACACGTGATTTGGAGATGTCTAAAGTGGTTGAGTTCCATATTAGCAAGGACCTTATTAAGGAACTCTTTATAGCTACCATCATGTACAAAATCTGTCCATTTAGTAGTAGTGTAGAGTTTGTTAGTATTATATTATAGCCTGCTTAATTTTTAATAGTTGAAACATGTAAATGAATAATTATATAATCATACATGTACTACATTTCAAATAGCTGTATAATTGACCATCAATTTTTTTGGACATATAACAGAACATTTTCATTTTACATATGAAAAAACTAATGCCCACTGTTAGCTCTTACTTGGTACCATTCTAACCATTTCTATACGGCTCAACAGGACAGGGATTCAAAGTGGCCTTTGCACATTCCAATGTACAATGTATACTTTACTAACTCCGAGTGGCATGTTTCTATTCTAGCCCCTTTGCTTTTGATGGGTACAGCAATATGGAATCAGGTCAGTACATCAATCACTGTTAGCACATATATATCTCCTTCATTTGGGATGGGAAACAGACCTATTAAATCTAGGTGTACATACTCAAATTTCCCCTTTACATCAGAGAACAGACACACCTCTCATTGGCTTGTATCTTATACAAACTGTACAGGATTTTGCATATTGTCCCAATTATCTTCCAGATCGTACACATTTAGTTGCATGTGGTAGAGAATACCATCCTGTGAGTTTAGTCATGCAGATAATGTATGTAACTTAAGGCACTCATTTGATCCGCCCCAGAGATACCTTTTTACTTGACCCAGTAGCGGATGAGCATACAGATCAATCCTAACTTTATTTGGGCCACATAATTACATTTTCTAGTGACATTGGTCTAATGGTCACTGGACACCTTTACTGTGAACCCCCATGTATGATTGGCCAATTATACCATGACTCCATAGACTACCACTTAGGCAGGGCTTCCTTCTCAACACTTTAATACTTACCTCACTTTCATTTAGAGTGCCACTGACAAATACAGTTGGTCTCAAATGCTCCTTATCATTATGCTACTGGAGTATAACAGCATATTCACTCGCATCCGTAATCACAACGGTCTTATCAGAGTCTGGGTATAAAAGAGTTACTTGTTTAGTCAGCAAATCTCTAAGGGTGTTGAATGCCCTCCACACTTCTTCAGACCAATTTGAGACCTTACATTTTTTTTTTTTTTCAAGAACCCTTGGTCATTTCAGTCAGTGGACTAGTTACTAATGCTATGGTAAGTTCAAAGTGTAAGGAGTTACTAATTCCTTTAATACTACTGGTTTGGGGAAGTTCCTCAGTGTCTCAAGTTTCTCAACTTGAGGTCTGATACCTTTACTGGAAATTACATAACACAGATATATTAACTCTTTCTGGAAGAAACATTTTTCCAGATTCTAAAAAAAGGGTTATTACACTCCAGTCTACTGAGCATGTCTTCAAGATTGAAGAGGTGTTCTTCCCAAGCAGAACACGGGACAGCTATGCCATCCATGCACACCATAGTTGCTCCTTCAGTTAACCCAGCGAAATCCTTATTAATTGCTCATCGAAATTAAGATGGCAGGGTCTTAATGGAGTTCGTTCAGTACTCTTGTATGGTGTTATTATATGTGATTTATGTAAGGCTAGGGCAGAATCACATACCATATGAATGCCCTTTGATGGAAACCGCTTCAGTATCACACCAAGACATGTATACTTAAAAAAAAAAGAAAAAAAAGAGAGAGATAGAAATAAAAGCATTTTCATAAATGAACTTCAGGTCGGCTTGTGCCACGGCCATCAAATTCACACCGTGTTCAATTTTTCTGATTATAAAATCACCATTTTTCCTGGTACTTTAATTCTGGCATGGCAACCATCCACTGCACCCGAAAGTTAATTGCCTCAACTTCTCACATTCAACTCTTTCACTTCAAGGCCATCTTATAAACTTCTTAGCTACTTTGCACAAAACATCAATAGATCTTTGAATTTAATTTTGAGCATTAGATTCAGATCCTCCAAATAACTGGCTTATCTCTCAATATGCATCTGTATTACCTTTGGTCCATAAGCAAGGACTGCCGGGAGGATGTGAAACGTGATATTCAATAACCTTTAAATTTTCTTATGAAAGACACACAAATGACTCACAGATGTCTCTCCTAAAGTGTTTCTGTTACATTTAGATCACAGCATACTTATTTTTTTATTAATCAAATGACATCTCTAAATTAATAACTATATGATTATACACACAATACATTTCTAATAAGTGTATATCTGACTATTTAATTTTTTGGATGTATAACTGGAAAAATATATTTCTTTTAACATAGCATGTGCTGATTACTAGATAATGTTTTACTGATGCAAACAATTTTAGAACTAATGGATTGATGGTTGATACTATTTACATATTATACTAATGGTCCACAGAAAACATCTACAGCATCAAAATTGGCAATTAAAGCACTAAAGCAAATAAAATCAATTCCGGCCAACCTCTATCACAAATCTTCAGTCAAGAACCAGCTTCCACACATTCCTAAGGAACCAGTGTGGGATTTGCTATGCCAGAAATCAGCTGTGAAGATTCCTTGGCTTTTCCCGAAGTGCCAAAGTTTGGAGGCCGCAGCGATTGCTTAAACTTATGCCATCACAGCTGACAATGTACACCTTCACATGAAACCTTTTTACTCCCATTAAGAGGAAGTTTACAGCGGGTCATACTTGATACTCATGAATCCTTGTAAGATATTAGCATAAATGCTGTTATTCATTTTTGCTTCCCCTGAAATTTCCTCTGTGTTATAAAAGCCCTATCATATTGATGGCCTTTTCTGGAACAATGAGATTTTATGTCCTGGCATCACTAGCCTAGATATAGCCCTATTCTTAAAAAAAAAAAAAAAAAAAAAAAAAAAAAAAAAAAAAAAAAAAAAAAAAAAAAAAAACTTCCTGGTATTGTTTTCTTTGTTGCCAGATAGTGATATTCTCATATAAATCGTTTTGGTTACTATAATTATATGCCTACTTGCTTTTATATGCCTTTCCTAGACTTGGATGCCACCAAAATGATTTATTAATATCATTTGATTAAACTTTGTATTAATTTTGGTTTTCCTAGCAATTTACTTTGTATTCCCCGGGCCCTTTAGGTATTTATGAATTGAAGAAAATTCATCAAATTGTTTCTTGTAATATTTTAGGGCCTAAAGAACAAAAAAATGGAAATTGCTTGAGAAACACAATTACAAAATTAAATCTAGCTTTACACGAGCTTAATCAATAGATAAGGGTAAATATATACGTTTTCCACTGACTCAAATATCAATCCCTACCTGAGTTCATCTATCCCGGTGACCAAAGAAAGAAAAAAGAAGAAAAAAAAAGAAA
Source organism: Penaeus japonicus (assembly GCF_977035675.1). Classification (NCBI taxonomy): domain Eukaryota; kingdom Metazoa; phylum Arthropoda; class Malacostraca; order Decapoda; family Penaeidae; genus Penaeus; species Penaeus japonicus. Next base: position 47,725,888 of record NW_028234405.1, read on the forward strand.
TTCGCCACATGTAGTGCTGTCTTGTCCAAAAATCCCTTTCGTCGTCCACAGAACCTCAGAAAACTCCCGTAGAAGCTGAACCTTCTAAAACTCTCGATCCATTCTGATCCTTCCTGAAACACTTGTAATTCCTCATTACTTATAAACTAACCTTTAGAGGCACGTGGTCGCCCCTTGCGAGAGAGAAAATCCAGAAATCCAGAGGTTGGGAAACTTCGACGACTCGGCGAGGCGGCGTGGCCACGTGTGCCGGCTTTTCTTTCTCTCTTCAAATCTCTTCGAATCTCTGCGCCGTGCGATTCTTGGTGGTCCTTGGAAACGCAGGATTGGGAGTGGAAGGAAACGCCGTGAGATTCGACTGTAGGTTTTTGACTTCTGGGAAGAGAGTACAGGGGAAAAAATGGTAGCGAGAGAAGAGCGTGCGTGTGGACCCTCATGCGATGAGGACCGAGCCTCGAGTGATCCCCGCGGGGCATGCGGCGTTGCCAGATCCCCGCGGGGTATGCGGCGTTGCCAGATCACGAGACGTTGCCACGTGAGGTGCAAATAACTTTACATGTTTCATCTATTCACCTATCTAGGGTTGCATAAGTATTTTAGAATTTGTCTAGATTTTTTTGGAACTGCGATTCTCCATTTTAACACAGGTTTCTAGTGCACTATTATCTCGTTTAATGGCTTGTTGATTTGGTCGTGGCTAAAGTGAGAGTCCGTTTTGCACGTAAGGGCTAAATATCTGTTCCCTTGACTATTCATCTATGTGTGTGTGTGTGTGTGTGTGTGTGTGTGTGTGTGTGTGTGTGTGTGTGTGTGTGTGTGCGAGGTTCTGGACACGTCGGTATGCGTTGAAATCAAATTACAAACACAATTAAATAAAACATTACCATACATACCGAATACTTTTCTTTATTATTAAACTTCGGATGTTTCTACTACATTGAGACAAAAAAAAGAACATGGACACTTTCAAGAAGGAAAACGTGTCATCTCTAAAATACTGTGACCATCAATTCCTTCACCACAAGAGTAATACCGAACGCACATGCACAATGCCTCACTTTTAATCAGGGGAAAAACAAAAACAAAGGTTGAAATATATATTTTTCCACAAATATACCAAAATATACCAAATATACCAAAATATATCATCAACACCGACTCGTTCCTAAGGACACCAACCGACAAAATTAATAATAACCAAAAGAAAAATGAAAAACCTTTTTTTTTTCTCTTTTCTTTTTCTTTTTTTCCTCGGCTTTCTAGACAGCTAAAAGCAGGATGTGGGTACATATGCAGGCCGAAATATTTCATTAGCCCGGTTACTCAGAGACTGTGAAAAGGACAAATAGCGTAAAATTGAATTCCATACCTTTTCCCAGCCCCGCCAGACGAGTTAAAGAATTCAAAATTTATACCTCGCTATCGAATAAAACATGTTTATTTTTGATACTCAGATATACTTATGGATACGCATTTGCAATACAGGCACATACAGTGAAAACTAATGAAACGCAAAAAAACTGACTTTGATACACGATCTGTAAAACAAAAGATATTGAAGGTCAGAGTCAGAATGACATTACGAGCGTACTCAGATTCGACAAAGAACGAGTGCATTATCAGGATTCTATTCTTAACCTGAAAATTATTTGTGTCATGATATTCTTGATCTTATTCGAAAAAAAGGGAAATATACAGACAGACGGAATAACAAGAATAAGGAGAGAGATAGAGAGAGAGAGAGAGAGAGGATGAAATTAACAATAGTAATAATGATAAGAGTGAGGGAGAGAATGAGAAGAGAAAGAGAGAGAGAGAGTGAGAAAGAGAAAGAGAGAGTGTGTGTGTGAGAGAAAGAGAAAGAGAGAGAGAGAATGATAAAGGGAAAGAGAGAATGTGTATGTGAGAAAGAGAAAGAAAGAGAGAGAATGCTAAAGGGAAAAAGAGAGAGAATATAAGAGTATGAGTATGAATACCCCATTCTGGCTAGCGAGGCAATCCTGGTGTCTCTCTTAAGCCGGGTCAGATCAGGTCAACTCTGATAGCCAGGTCATTCACACATAGTTGAATCCCAGTTCTGTCGACCCTCAAAAGAGCTGAATACCTTTGACTGCCACGACCCTACCTTCCAGACTACCTTCCCACGCAACCACTACCAGGAAGTGATGATGGGAAACCCTTCCATATAACCGGGATGTCAGGAACACACAGGCAGACCGGGATCGACTGCGCTACCACTGACGCCTGATTTCTCCTCCTGTGTATACGTATCCTTATAGTGTTCATTACAGTGATTATTGTGCCGTAGTGTATATCATATCTCGTGCACCATAACGTCAGGTTGTCTGTGCTATGGAATAAACCTTTATCTGTATAAACCCTGTGTCTGGCATCACATACTTATTTTGTCAGGGTTATTAGTTCTATCATACTAAGGACATCCATCACAGCATTCCTCTACTCTGGTACAAATTCCATCGAAATTACATTCTACTTTGAAGTGAAAATCTGCTTTATTGGTGAATACGCGTTCGATATGGCTATGGGGTTTATTAAACAGTCTGAGAGAATCGATGGTAAGAGTTTCATGTTTGTATTTTCTGAGCTGATATGATTTCATACGAGTATGTATATATAACGTATAAATATATATATATAATATATATATAATATTATATATAATATAAATATTGTTATGTGTGAATATAACATTGTATAATAATAACGGAAAACATACACACATGTTAACATTCATATGTGTGTATGAGGGACTGAAATACGATGTAGATATGCGAATATACAACCCAAGACCATTCCCGTACATATACCCATCAAACACCTCATTTCCATAAACACAAAATCAAACTAATTTAAAACGAACTATACCACCCCCACCTTACTTAAAAAAGAAAACAAGAAAAAAAGACGAACTCCGGAGGTAAATTGCAATAGAAAAAAGTCACATTTAATTTCATCGGATTCTCGACTCAACGCTGTGAAAAGTTTTTGCATCAAATATTGATCTTCAACATTAAAGCCAATTTGTTCCCCGGGTTGAGGCGCACCGGTGCCATCTAGGAACAGATTGTTTGGAATTTTGACACTGTGTATATTTTTTAATCTATTTTAATTTGTTTATCGTATATGTCGATTCGTCTAATTAATTTAAGTTACGATGCTGTGATATTCGAGTCAATACTTTTTTTTTCTTTTTTTTTTCTTTTTTGACTGCCTCTCTCGATGTTATTATACCAGGAATAGATTCTTACAGCAAGATCTTTTCAAATTTTCTCTGCGTAAGATGATTTTGAGTTAGAAGTTGAAGAGCTATTTTGGAAATGTAGAAGAAGAAGAAAGTTCGTCTACTGTTCGATAGATACGTGGAGAAAGAGAGAGAGAGAGAGAGAGAGAGAGAGAGAGAGAGAGAGAGAGAGAGAGAGATAGATAGATAGATAGATAGATAGAGAGAGAGAGAGAGAGAGAGAGAGAGAGAGAGAGAGAGAGAGAGAGATAAATAGATAAATGGATAGATAGATAGAGAGAGAGAGAGAGAGAGAGAGAGAGAGAGAGAGAGAGAGCTAGATAGATAGATAGATAGATGAATAGAGAGAGAGAGAGAGAGAGAGAGAGAGAGAGAGAGAGAGAGAGAGAGAGAGAGAGAGAGAGAGAGAGAGAGAGAGAGAGAGATAAATAGATAGATAGATAGATAGATAGAGAGAGAGAGAGAGATAGATAGATAGATAGATAGATAGATAGAGAGAGAGATAGATAGATAGATAGATAGAGAGAGAGAGAGAGAGAGAGATAGATAGATAGATAGATAGATAGATAGATAGAGATAGATAGATAGATAGATAGATAGATAGATAGATAGATAGATAGATAGATAGATAGATAGATAGAGAGAGAGAGAAATTAAACAAGGAGAAATAAAGATAGAAGGTACAGGTGACAAAGTGAAGAAAGGAGAGAGAGAGGGACATAGATAGATAGATAGATAGAGAGAAAGAGAGAGAGAGAGAGAAAGAGGGAAAGAAAGAGAGAGAGAGAGAAAGAGGGAAATAGGTAGGTAGAGGGCGAGAGAGAAAGAGAGAGAGAGGCAAAAAAAAAAAGAAAAAAAAAAAAAAAAAAAGAGATAAGAGATAAGCGACAGATAATTAACATAAGATTAAAGGAAAGCCGGAGTAAGAGAGGAAGACTCAATCCCCACACACCTGAGGCATTAATTGAAGCTTTTCAAAGTGACACTATAAAGGATTAGTATTACAGGATAATCTTCGTCTTCTTTTATTTCATCGTAATTATGATTATGATTCGCCTTGCCTTCCGAGCACCTTATTCAGTTGGATTAGCGACGTGGGTTATGTCTAAGGAATTTAAGAAATAGTGAGGTTTGTCAGACCTCACGGAGGATTTTTGTTTTTTGAAGGTTTTGATGGTCGTCATAGACACTCAGACACACACACATGAAGATGCATACACATACACATATGTATATATATATTATAGGTATATATATATATATATATATATATATATGTATATATATATATATATACATATATACACACACACAGAGAGAGAGAGAGAGAGAGAGAGAGAGAGAGAAAGAGAGAGAGGGAAAGAGAGATACTAAGATAGAAAGAAAGATAAATAGATAAATATGTATATATATCTATATCTATCTATCTATCTATCTATATATATACACATTGTATATATATATATATACATATATATATATATATACATATATATATATATATATATATATATATATATTATATATACATATATATATATATATATATATATATATATATATATATATATATATATATATATATATATATATATACGCAAAAGATACGGAGGTCTTTCTCAAAAATAAATATATTTTTGAGAAAGAAAAGTGATGAGTATAACAACATTAATACTTGTTAGTAAACAGATGTTGAAATAAAAATTCTGCAACCGACAACCATCATGAAAAAGTGCATATACTATGAATAGACATTTAAATGATGGAACCATGGCGCACTTATGAGCGAAAGACAACGTTCATTAAAAACAAAAGAACACAAAAATATCGCTCTATTCTTTATCTACACAAAAAGCACACCGATGCTTTATTTATCTTCGTAATTAAACTTAAACCCAAAGAGAGCTCAACTTTTCTCGACGTTGTTCAGGGCAAACTCAAGAAAAAAGACATATCAGTTCAGAAACTTTCTCTCTTTGACACCCAGCTCCTGACAAGGATGTAGGTTGCTAACTTTATTTCAAATATT
>NW_028234405.1:47791178-47796178 GCF_977035675.1 Penaeus japonicus
CTACTGTCATACTCTCGTACTCTCTTCTCAGATCTCTCTGACCCTCCCAGGATCCGTCTCATCTTCTCTCTAGGCTCTATCCTACTCTCTCTCTCGCCAGTTCGCTCCACTCCTCTCTCCCCTCCCCGGCAAGATTCCTTCTATTCCCTTTAGCTTCTACCATGGATCTCACCTCTCCTTCTTATCCTGATCTTATCTCTTCGTAAGTTTCTTTTCTCTTCTCGTATAAACCTCTCTCTGGTAGACTTCCTTCTCTTCTCCTGCTTCTCTGCTGCTAGCTCGTCTCTCTATACTCTACCTCGCTCCAATCACAACTTCTCGTGTCTAGCCCTCGTTCATCCTTCACTCTTTACTCCATTCACTGCCTTCCCGTCTCCAGCTTCTCTCACCCTCCTTCTCGTCTCTCTCTTTATCAGTATCCTTCAATCCTTTCGTCCGAAGATCATACGCGTCATCTATCACGACATCGTTGCACTCCAGCTCTCGCTCAGTCCATGCTTCTCCTTATCTCTACTAATGTCACCCTTCGCACTCGCTCCTCACACTCTCCTCCTCTCTCTATTCCTCCGCCCTCTCTCTCTCCGCCGGCTTCTGCTCAGACTCTCCTCTCCCCTCTAATCTCTTCTCATCTCATTTCCCCTCTTTATCTACAGAATTTCCCCCCCTCGTCTGCGCGTGACTGCTATGCCCATCTCGCCTTTTTCAAACATGTTTCACTTTATGATCTGACCTCACATGGTAAGGCAATATGCAATGTCATTGTGTTTTTTTTATTCCAACCATTGTCATGACGTTCTCCTATTTTGATAGTTATTCCTTCGTCCTGTAGTTTTCTTCTGAATCTTGACAAATAACGAGAAAATACCTATGTGGGAATTTTGGATTTTGTTTTGGTTTTCTAAGAGTAAATGGGTTGGGGGGTAGAAAGGTTTGCGCCGATGACTAATTAATGATGTGAGCCATATAATATATCAAGGGATGTATGATTAGTATATTACGGTATATGTATATATAAAAGAATATTGTTATATATATGTATAGAGAGAGAGACGAGGCAAATTTATTGAGGAGATAGTATGAATTTAGTTGGTTAGAGTGTGTGAGAGAGTTGTGATGGTGAAGAAGATGACTGTTTTGAGTACTGTAGTATCGAAGGCAGTAAAAAAAAAAAAAGGGAAAGGAGGACATGTAGAGCTGATAAGTTATGACAAACATCCATGTGTGTGTTGTGAGTGAGCAAGAGCTATTGAGAGATAGATTGATGATAGTGTAAGTATTACGATACGTATACTAAATGTGTGTGACCAGAATATAGAGTAAATAAAAGATGTTATGTAAATGATATATTATAAATGATATTATAGATAAATGTGTGTGACAAAACCATATCTAAGAGAGGAAAAGCTCAAGTTACCGGATTTTTGTTTGTTGTGTGGTGTTTTTGGTGGGTTGGTTGTTTTTGTGTTTTTTTTTTTTTTTCTGTAACTTCCAATGGGAATTGGATGACAAGGAACGTGCCAATTAACTGTGGACTCCCTGAGCTATTTCTGTCTTTGTTCTTCATTTGGAGTCCCAGAGGCTGATTGGATAATGGTTGGGTAATTAAGCGAAAGTATGTTTATTGAGGGATGAAGTACCGTTTAAGCAATTTTGTTACTCTGGTTTGGATACAACTAGCGAGGTTAAAAAGTGAAAGTTAATTGGCAATTATACAAAAAAAACGCAGTCAACACAAGTTAGCTTGCTAAGTATGAACCTGATATATTCTGAAAGGGAATTCTATTACTGAGGTAATAATGCCACTGACAACTTCGACTCTCTGCCACTTATTTTATCATTACCAAATCATGTAAGGATACTGGTAATATCATTATACCCAGCAACCCATATCCCTCTCTCAAAGTAGTCTTTCATCAGTTTCGGTTACAGTTCATTAACATTGATTTTAATGCCTTTAATTGCTTTTATTCTATTTGTTATTACTCTTAATACATCTTCATCTAGCACCATTATTCTTTTTATTATTATTACTATCATCATTGTCCTTGATTATTATCCTTGTCCTCATACATTATATTCTTCTATTATAATGGTCATAATTATATAATTATAGTAATAATAATTTTCATAATCATAACAGTGGGTATATACATCTGTATATAAGTAAATATCTCCTCAGCTGCCAGCTTATGCTAGTAGTAACAAGCTAAGCATAATCTAATACTCCTTTCAAACATAAACATTATTTTAAATAGATGAATATCAACACTTTACCTGACGATCAATCCTTCGTTTTAAGAGTCAACATTTTCCTTCGTAAAGTATAACGATTGTGGTGTGTCACTTCGCTCTCCGTAACAGCGTCCGGTATATGATACTTTAATTTTAACTGCTTTTACTGCTTTCCAGTTGCTTTCACATCCAATGCTGTTCGTCCTCCTCAGGAGTTTGGAAATTTTATCTATTACCGGAGACTTGGACCAGGTCGATTATATTATTTTTTTATTTTCTGTTTAATGTTTTGTTGTAATTGTTCTTCAGATAATATTGGGTGAAGTTTGTCGAATTCTTTATTATAGATTTTCATCTTTCCATTTCCTTTCCCAGTATTCAATTTCGTCCTCATCTTTTTTTTTCCCCTTCATTTTACCTCCGTCTTCCTCAATTCTGTACAACTTCCTCATCTATGCCTAGTAGTTCTGCAATTTTCGCTGTCCTCCGTCCAAAATTGCATTCGAAAATTTGATACACTATTTTTCAAACAATCGAAAGTTCGTCCCATATTAGGGCTTACTTCATGGGTTGAGGATATTTTTTCTTCTTATATATATAAAGATATATATAATTAATTATATCATTATATTTTATATATATAGTATAAATAGTATTTTAATTGTGTTAATATGGAGGGTGGTAAATTATTAGTATATATATATATATATGTAAATTGATAATATATATATTAATATTTTTTCTTTTTGCTGTTTCTTTAGTCTTTGTGTCTTTTTTGTTCGTTTTCCTTTTTTACTTCTTTTTCATATTTTTTCTTTTCTTCTGTTTCGTTCTTTTTCTTTTTTTTTTTTTTTTTGGTTTTTGTTTGTTTTTTTTTCTGTTTTTGTTGGTTTTATTGTTTGTTTTTTTTGTTTTTTTGTAGAGAGAGAGATTTTTTTTTTGTGTTGTTTTTTTTTTTTTTTTTTTTTTGTTTTTTTTTTGTTTGGTGTTTTTTTTGGCTTTTTTGTTTTTTTGTTTTTTGGTTTGTTTTTTTTATTTTTTTTTCTTTTTCTGATTTTCTCTTCTTTTCTATCTTTCGTTTTCTATTTTTTGTTCTTTTCTTTTTATTATTATTGTTATTATTGTCATTATAATAATAATAATAATAATAATAATAATAATAATAATAATTCATTAAGTTAAATTATTATTATTATTAAGCTCTATTAAGTTACTACTTATCTATTACTAGATATTAGGTCGGTAGTTATCTTTCTTTATTATTTTTTAGGAGGGGGTTGGTGGTGGTGGTGAGGGGGTGGGTGGGTGGGGGTTTTATCTGGGTGGATGGTGTATTTATTTAATATGCGTTTATTCAATTTATTTATTTTAGGAAAAGAAAAAAAAAACAACAATACATATTTCCACAGTAATCTCTAACTGCTGCTCAATATCCTTGCTCTTCGTCTTCTAAGAAATTGTAAGCCTGACCAATACCCTACTCTGTGGTTTAATCTGAAGCGGCATACTAGGTAATAGTCTCAACGATGAGTTTATGCCTCTGTTCTGATTGGCACTCTTGTTCACTCGTGTTTGCTATGCTTTCTGGTTCAGTTCGATCCCTGTTTCACGATTAGTTTTTATTTATCATCATTGACGTTATTGTTATTAACAGTGGATAATGTCTAAATTTATTATGTATTATGCCGGGATCTTCAATTATTCATGTTACTATCATCATCATTAGCAGTCGTTAGTCCCTATCGTCATCATCATCATCTATCATCGCATTAGTCTATTCGATCTATCACCACCACACACCACTACCGACTCACGTATCATCATCATCATTTCATTATCCATCATTATCATCATCATCACCATCCGCCAACCACCATCATCAATCAGCAAGTAAAACAACAATAACGTTCAACATCAGACAATCAATCACCCTAACTCATGTAACCGGGAGTCCATACATTCATCATATCGCCATCATTGTCACTACGTACTATCTACTACATTCCAATTTAATTATTTCAAACCTGCCCTCCTCCCCCCCCTCAACAAATGTACAGATTTATGCTTATAATAATTATTTTCTAAGTATTATCCCCTATCTACATTTAAAAGCATCAACCAATCACCATATATCAGCACAATTAGTTTCATAGTCACTCTACCAAACGATCATTTTACTAACCTAAAAGATAAGTTTATGGTATAAAACAGATTCCATTTTATTTTTTTTTTCAACATCAATACTTAGTAAAATTCGAATAATAGACTCATATATATCTCATATATGACGAATCAATCGTTCTATTCTCTGTGTCTTCTCTCTCACTTCGTTCTTTCTATTTTTGAAAATTTCCCTTTGAGTGTTCATAGAGCCATTATAACAAAAGGTGTATAGTGCACGGTAGCGGGGGGCATTTCAAAAGGAAACTGTGAAGCTGCTCCGTTGATTATGTTCTGTGCATCATCCCGATTAGAGTAGTCCCTAACCAATGCACCATGCGCCAATCAGTCAGGAATTTTTACAATTGGTTTTCCCTATAGCTGAATGGCAAAACTATCTCCTCCCCCTCCCCCGCTTTGTGTTTATGTTTTTTTTTTGAGACTCTCTGTTTATTTATATATAATATATATATATATATATATATATATATAGTTGAGTATAATTATATTAGCCAAAAAAAAGGAAATAAAAAAAACACATATATATATATTATATTAGTATAGTATATATGTGTGAGATAGGTGTGTGTGTTTAATATATCCTAAAT
>NW_028234405.1:47859692-47862192 GCF_977035675.1 Penaeus japonicus
GATACTTTGGTATTAACGTATCACTGATACTTCTTGTATGATATATATATATATATATATATATATATATATATATATATATATATATATATATACATATATATATATACATATATAGTATATGTGTGTGTGTGTGTGTGTGTGTGTTTGTGAATCTTTGTGTGTGCGTGTGTGAGAGATAAATAGATAGATAGATAGATAGAGAGAAAGAGAGAGAGAGAGAGAGAGAGAGAGAGAGAGAGAGAGAGAGAGAGAGAATTATATCAGAGAGAAAAAAAAAAAAAAAAAAAAAAACAGGACACAACTATCCAACAGTAGAGAGAGTAAACTAAAAAAAAAAATAAGCAAAATTATTTTAAAAGAAAAATACATGGGACACCAAGCACAAGATTGCCTGTGGAAAGTACTCCCTTTTACGCCACGACAGCGAGCATTTTTCAAACGGAAAACGAATGGGAGGAGCAGTAACAGCTACGGTGACTAATGCCCTGAAATAAGTGCACGTAGCTACGTAAAAATATAAGCCAAAAAGCGAGAACGTGTGGAGTTATTACCATATTAGATATACAAGACGCTGGGGACACAGCTACTGTATTTCGTAGTTACAAAATGTAAGTCGATGTACTTGGCGTATTAGGATGTAGTTATGCTATGGATGAAGTTATGTTAATGTTATGCTATGGATGTAGTTATGTTAATGTTATGCTATGTTAATGTTATGCTATGGATGTAGTTATGTTGATATTATGCTATGTTAATGTTGTGCTATGTTAATGTTATGCTATGGATGTAGTTATGTTAATGCTATGCTATGGATGTAGTTATGTTGATGTTATGCTCTGTTAATGTTGTGCTATCTTAATGTTATGCTATGGATGAAGTTATGCTATGTTAATGTTATGCTATGGATGTAGTTATGTTGATGTTATGCTATGTTAATGTTATGCTATGGATGTAGTTATGTTAATGTTATTCTATGTTAATGTTATGCTATGGATGTAGTTATGTTGATGTTATGCTATGTTAATGTTATGCTATGGATGTAGTTATGTTGATGTTATGCTATGAATGGAGTTATGTAGGTATGTCAGTTAAGGATGTAGTTATGCTATGTTAATGTTAATGTTATGCTATGTTAATGTCAATGTTATGCTATGTTAATGTTAATGTTATGCTATGGATGTAGTTATGCTATGTGTAACTTAGAGAGGAAGACGGTATTTTTTTTTCTTTTATAGTAGATTATTGGTATCCATATCACCCTAAAATAAGTGTCTTCTTTTGTGGCACTAACCGCCTGTATATCCTTATTGGCTATGATTTGTGTTTTCAAGTGGTAATATTCTTTTTCTTTTTTTTTTTCCTTTTTCCTTTTGTAAGAATGATTAGCATGGTCTTTTACCTATAGTGTTATCTTCGTTATGACCCCTTGTGTTATCATCATTATTTCTGCTGATATCGTAATTGTCTTGTTATTAAGGTACCATAAGTAGGTTTATCATTAATTTTAATCCCTTAATTATCAACGCAATTGTTTTAAGAATGTGACGGAGAAAATTCCCTTTGTCGTTTTACAGATTAAACATAAAAACTATCTGTGTCCTTTTAAACGGATATATATTTGTATTATTGTCATCCAGTTTATAAATGAAGTGATGATTTCTTATCTTATGTACCATACACAATGGCATATTTTTCGCTACTTTGAAAGTGAAAGGCAAAAAATAAGGCAAAAAAAAAAAAAAAAAAAATATATCCATTTAACAAAATGCGTCCTAAGTGCAATGTGCCTCGATAGCATTATCTAATTTAATAAATCAGTGTTGCCACTTGCATAAAAGGTCAGAGGAAGAGAGGTATTTCAGTCAGGAGCTCAAATTAATATTCAATGGTCACGCGGGGCGGATTTTGACTGTGATATTACTTACACATTTATTAAACAGATAGCATACATTTTGATGAGATTAAAATAAAAAAAAAGTAAATCATGGACGTAATTGCATCTTGAACTGTTTCAAGAAGACCCGTTCATGCCGCACAGAAAAAATATCTGATTCTGAGTTACTTACTTACATACTTTCTTACTTACTTATGTAATCGGGGCATCGTAGCTTATTATATTTCATAACTTATATATTCTGCATTTTTTTGGGACTGTCATATATCTTCTGGACTGATTTTATCTTTCTCTTCCAGCTCAAAATTTTAGAATCCTTTCACATTTGCGTCGCTAATTGCAAATCTAGTATTTTGATAGGAATATAATACAGATAGTGCCAAGCGATCCCCATGACCTCCGCACTTTTGGCACTTCAGAAAATGCCAACAATCCTCCAATATTTATTGTCTACCAAAGGAGAGTTTGGAATGGTTTCATGTTTAACAATGAATCGCCTCAAAATATGATGGGATGTTATTTGTAATGATAATATTTTTATATGCGATTTCTTACGGATTTGCTAGAGATGGAAAGGGTCATGTTGCTGCTGCTGCTGCTACT
>NW_028234405.1:47864692-47867192 GCF_977035675.1 Penaeus japonicus
AGGCAATTCCGGTCTTTAAACTGTGCAATGTATCAACAACACAAACGTCTCTCTTTTTTCTCTCTCTCTCTCTTCAGTGCATGAATTTCGTGATTTACATCAGTCTATTAGCTCATGGCGACTTCAAAATCGTTTTAATCGTTTGTTGTGAGTGTGTCTTTGATTTACTTTGATGCGTGGAAGGAAAGGTTTTTTTTGCATTACGAGGGAAGAATGAGAATGAAAAGAACTGACGACGTGGATAAAGGAAGCTTATAAGAGAGGAAGAGAAAGAGGAGGAACATATGAGAATAAACGTTGCAGAAAAAGGAAGGGAGAAAGCGGAAGAGGAACAGCAGGTGTAGAAAAGAGGGGAAATGGAAGGGCCAAGGGGGTAGTTCAGATGGAATTTCCCCTAGTGAAGGAAGGAACTAGGAGTTTGCTTTTCCCAATCGGTTCGACTCAGCAAAATCGTGATGGAAACGGGCAAGTTATCACACGGAACCAAATTCCTCTACAGTTTGTGTTTTATATACTTTACTCTTCTACATTCTACGGGGATTGTTTTTGGGTCCTTACAAGAAAGCAGAATTTTTTGAGCGTTGTGTTATTATAATATGCCATCAAGTATTCGACGTGTCCTACTTCAAGCTATCATAAGGACATATATTCTATTTGATTTATCTTAAATACAACACTTGTTTTATTTTTATAATATGCCATCAAGTATTCGACGTGTCCTATGTCAAGCTATCATAAGGACATATATTCTATTTGATTTATCTTAAATACAACACTTGTTTTATTTTTATAATATGCCATCAAGTATTCGACGTGTCCTATTTCAAGCTATCATAAGAACATATATCCTATTTAACTCACTTAAAACACAACACTTGTTTTATTTACGGTATGCACACACAAAAAAAGGAAAAAAAGAAGAAGAAAAAAAATAAAATAAAAATAAATAAAACGACCTTACTTGAGTTACCTGTCCTTCCTCTTTGTTTACCACTGGCCTGAAAGGATTCCTGCGCTCCATGTCCATTGTAAAACGAGATATATATATAAAAGGATAGAATAACCAATATAAAGTATACTAGTAAGATAATATTATGGGTTCAAAGCATTTAAAAAACTGTTTGTTCCTGGGCGCTTTGTAACGTAACTTTTATCACACTACACACACACACACATAAACACACACAATACATATCTTTATCTTCCTGCTTTTTACTTCCGTGTTTATGGTGTCCCTTTATACATCACATTTACCTATCAATTATAGCACTTATTTTTTATTATTATTATCTATTTATTTATTTTTTATTTTTTTGTCATAGATGATATGATTAATTCCTTGCTCAGCCTTGCGTGTTTTATTATCAACATTTATGATGTTAATTATCATCATTATTATAATTACTTTGCTGCTGTATATCGTTAGTAATCGTATTATCATCATGGTGATTGTTATACCATATTTATTATAGATATTATTACAATTATTTCTCAGCCCATTGTCGTTACTATTATATCTAGTATTATCATTATTGTTACTTATATATATATATATATATATATATATATAATATATATATATATATATATATATATATATATATATATATATATATATATATATATATAATATATATATAATATATATATATATATATATAATATATATATATATATATATATATATATATATATATATATATTTGTGTGTGTGTTTGTGAGTGTGTGTGTATGTGTGTGTGTGTGCCTTTGTGCATATACCCATGCATGCAGACGATACATGCATATATTGCTCTCCTGCACCACTTAACAAGAAGACTAAAAATACTTGGAGCTTTAGGGAAAAAAAAAAGATTTCCTTTCTCCTTCTCTTTATCATCATTACCTTTCAAATATAATTCCTCCGAATAGATATCTATATCTTAAACCAGTACCTACTTAAGTTTAAGGTTACAAAGAGCTGTTGAGATGTTATTTCGCAAAGACACGAGCGAGAAAATGAATTCAGAGTAAGTTTACTGATGAAATTATTTCGACTAAACTTATATTACGATTAAATTCTTCAGAGAGAGTATGAAGAACGGGCAGAGTTAGAGAATTGGAGAAAAGAAGATAATGAAAAAGAATAAATAGGAGAGAGAGAGAGAGAGAGAGAGAGAGAGAGAGAGAGAGAGAGAGAGAGAGAGAGAGAGAGAGAGAGAGAGAGAGAGAGAGAGAAATAGAACGAAAGAAAGAGAGACCTACAAAACAGATATCAAAATGGAGAAGAATATGAATGTGGCACAGAAATCAGAAGAAAGAAAACAGACCGAACGACCACGTAAGAATACGAGCAAGGAAACAAATTATGTATACGATTGCTGATGAAGTTCATTTCACTAAACTTCTTTTACGATTAAATTCATCAGCGAGAGAATGAAGGATGTGCAGAGTCCGAGACAACATATATGAGGTATAGCGATAAGGAGAGAAAAAAAAAGAGGAATAAGATGGAGAGTGA
>NW_028234405.1:47892192-47897192 GCF_977035675.1 Penaeus japonicus
ATATGTATATACATATATAATAATGATAATAATAATAATAATAATAATAATAATAATACATATATGTATTTAAAAACATACACTTGCAACTGTGAATATTCTCTCAATAAGATATTATTAATTTTCGAGTTGAATATCATCACTATCATTATTTGTGGCAATATCATGACAATGGTATTGCCATCTATTCACTGATTTATTTTTAGTGAATGTAAGCATAATATATATTGGTTTGTTAATTGAGATATTGAAATAAGGTATCATATTGAATATATCACTATTGCAACATCATCATATGATTATCATTACTGCTATTGATAATATTGTTATCATTATTGTTATCGTTTTGATTTGTACTGTTCGCATCATCAACATAATCATCATGATGGTCATAATTGTTATCATTATCATCAATATCATTATTGTCTTCATCACTATCATTGTTATCCTTATATTCATTCTTCTTTTCATTATTCCATTACTTTTATTGAATATATTTTCAATGTTGTCATCATTAATTTGTTATCGTTATCATTATTATTATCATTAGCACTATTATCGTAATGATCTTTATCATGATTTTTGTTATTATCATTACTATGATGATGATCATTGGTATCATTACTCATTACAACTATCATCATTACGACTACATCATTGCTATTATCATCATCCTCATTATCATTTTTGTAATCATTATCATCATCATTATCATTTTTGTAATCATTATCATCCTCATTATCATTTTTGTAATCATTATCATCATCATTATCATTTTTGTAATCATTATCATCATTATCATAATAATCATTATAATTGCTGTCATTATCATTTCCATCGTCATTATTATTATTTATATTATATAATAGTACTGGATTTATCTGCAGGAGCAGTAGTATTGGTATAAGCTGTAGTACCACCTTTATCATTATTATTATTATTTTGTTTATTTATTATTTTTTTTTTACTTTCTTTTCTTTTACTTGCTCTCGCTCCTTCTCTCTCTCTCTCTCTCTCTCTCTCTCTCTCTCTCTCTCTCTCTCTCTCTCTCACACACACACACAGTTTCTCTTTCTCACACAAACTCTCTCTCACTCTCACACAGACTCTCTCTCTCTCTCTCTCTCTCTCTCTATTTATCTATCTATCTATCTATCCCTCTATCTATCTATCTCTCTCTCTCTCTCTCTTTCATTCTTTCACTCTCTCACTCTCACACAGACTCTCTCTATCTCTCTCTATCTATTTATCTATCTATTTAGCCATCTCTCTCTCTCTCTCTCTCTCTCTCTCTCTCTCTCTCTCTCTCTCTCTCTCTCTCTCTCTCTCTCTCTCTCTCTATCTATCTATCTATCTCTCTCTCCCTCTCTCTCAGCTCCAACTCCACCTCCAACTCCCCCCATCCTCAGCTTCAAGTCCCAGACGCATACTACTAAAAATATCCTCAAATCATATCGGCTCTTTCTCAGACCACTCGATCGCTATCGTGTGGATAATTTAACGCCAGTACGATCGTTATATTAAATCTCTTTGGAATAATTAATTGCTTTCATTAAGACTTTATCTAAAGGAGGGAATTGCTCTGTAAGAACCTGATGTGAAGTGGGAATTGTCTGAATCTAAGAGTTTATTTTATCTTGAGAGTTTAATCCGATTGTAGAGTCCATGATACGATCTTTCTTTGTTAGAGTCTTGCAGGTGATTTCGTAAGATCGTGGTGCTTGCTTTATGCTTGATGGGAAATTTTTTTAAAGGGTATGATTGACAGTTAAAGAATGGGCTTTATTGACGATTGGTTGCTATGGTAGTTTGAGGATTGACGTGACATAGGGGAAGTAAGTTGAACTATTTTAGCGAAAGGATTTTTTTTTTCTTTTTCCGTAAATTGAGTATGTTATTAAAGTTAATTAGTTTGAACCGTTATTTAGCGAATATCTTTAAGCTAAAGAATGGTTTTAGCTTTAGAAATGTGTTATAATATATACGTACCTTTCAATCATAATAATATGTTGACGATGTATCTCATTTATCACCGTGAAATTTCATTCCATTATGAATAAAAATTATGTTAGCCTTGTGTGCATTCAGTATTAACATGTATTCCGTTTTAAAATAATATTACAGAATAATTATATAAATATTTCACACGCTCGACCTCCCAAACGAATATGTCATATGTTAAAGTATGAGTGGGAGTGACTATACAATATATCATGCATATCTTATCAAAGGAATTAATGAATGAAAGCATACCATATATACACCAATAATTTATTTCTCTCTCTCTCTCTCTCTCTCTCTCTCTCTCTCTTTCTTTCTCTTTCTCTCTCTTTCTTTCTCTCTCTCTCTTTCTTTCTCTCTCTTTCTTTATCTTTCTCTCTCTCTCTCTTTCTTTCTTTCTTTCTTTCTCTCTCGCTCTCTCTCTCTTTCTTTCTCCCTTTCTCTCTCTCTTTCTCTCTCTCTCTTTCTCTCCCTCCCTCCCTCCCTCCCTCCCTCCCTCCCTCTCTCTCCCTCCCTCCCTCCCTCCCTCCCTCTCTCTCTCTCTCTCTCTGAACATCCAATATTGTTCTGTGTCGTCATCTGAGAATTTAATTTCTCTCTCAGGCAATACCAGCGAAACAAAAACACAGATCACAGTAACTGGAAAAGATATATGGTTACCTCTGTGTACAAACCAATAAACAAACTTTCCCTGTATTAGAGCCACGATAAATTCTCTTCTGATGGGAGGATACCAAGCAATAATTCAGTCTGTTTTATGAACTCTTAATAAGAAACTCTCTTTAAGATACGCTTGAAATTCCCTTTATCAGCTGGGTGTCAGATATCAACGGGATAACGAGAAAATATAGATATGTTAATCGTAATTTGAATAGGGTCGTAAGATAGGATTATCGCAAAGGTTTTGTATCGTAAGATAAGTCACGAGTCAAGTCGGTTGTCGTGATATATATTTTTTTTTCTTCTCTCTTTCTTTCTTTCTTTCTTTTCTTTTCTTCTCTTTTTTTCTTTTTTTTCTTTCTTTCTTTCTTTATTTATTTTATTTTATTTTATTTTTCTTCTTTTTTTTCTTTCTTTTCTTTTTTTTCTTCTTCTTTCTTTCTTCTACTTCTTTATTTTTTATTTTTTTTATTTTGTTAATGAGTTAAAAATCTAGGGGATGTATTTCTTATTTATTTATTTATTTATTCATTATTATTTTTTATTCAGGGAGTAATCTATTATTCTTACCTTAAAAATGTTTCATAACTGTTATGTACTTGTGATTAGCCTATATTCTACGTACTACAAAATAGATCTGTCAAGTATACGAAAATAATAATAATATGGAATGATGATGATGTTAATTGTAATAGTAATGCAAATAACAATCATGATGATAATAATGATGCCAATATCAATGATTATAATGAGGTAGATCTTAAAGATAATGATGATGTAGATGCTGATAATGATGATGACGATGACGATGGTAATGATGATGAAGATGAAGACGATGATGACGATGATAATGATAATGATGATGCTGATGATGATGATGATGAAGATGATGATGATGATGATTATGATTGTAAAGATGATGATGATGATGATAATGATGATGATGGCAAAGATGCTCCGAATGATAATGAAAATGACAATCTTATATAGACATGTATATCAATCACTAGCCAAGACAAATCAGAAAACAAAATGCATTACCGTATTTCATCATCATACATATAGCAACAACTTTGGAAATTGTACATTGGCATTAGAATATCTTAATCCCCCCCCCCCCCCCCCCGAGCGCTCATGGGGATTAAAGCTCGCTACCATACTCCAGGGAGAGTCTAATGGTAATTTCCATGAAGCTCACGTTAATTCTGTGGTCAAGTGGTCTTGTTTCTGTTCTCTTCGCTTGTTACCTGAAGAGAATGGGTTCGAATCCCTGCCAGAGGGTTATTAGCATGTCTATATGAAATGCATTATTGTGTTCGTATAGCACACATACACACATGCGCGCACACACACACACACACACACACACACACACACGTACGGACGTTCATATATATATATATATATATATATATATATATATATACATATATATATATATATATATATATATATATATATATATATATAATATATATTTATATATATATATATATATAGAGAGAGAGAGAGAGATAGATAGAGAGATTAGAGGGAGATATAGAGGGATATATATACCGAGAGAGAGAGAGATAGATAGATATATATATATATTTTATAGGTAGAGAGAGAGAGAGAGAGAGAGAGAGAGAGAGAGAGATTGATAGATATAGATATAGATATATAGATAAATAGGTATATAAACATAAAAATAAATACATCTATAAACACACATACATATATATGAATCAAGCACTACGTCCCAAAGCCAATGCAGTGTATTTGAAGCTCGAGTGAACTGCTTATCTGCCCATCTGCTTGCGGATGCTTGGTCAGAAAAGCAGACACGAGGCTCTCCTATACCTCTTAACCTTTCTCTTAATCCCCTGCCGGTATGATTGTGCTTGTGCGTGTATTTGTTCGTGTGGTTGTGTTTGTTTGGATTGTAGGTGTGTGTTTTTTTTACTTGGTTGGGTGATTGTGTGTGTGTGTTTTGGTTGTTTTTTTGTTGTTTGTTTGGGTGGTTGTGTGTGTTTGTTTGTTTGTTTGGTTGTGTGTGTGTTTGTTTGTTTGTTGGATTGTGAGTGTTTGTGTTTGTTTGATTGTGTGTTTGTTTGTTTGTTTGATTGTAAGTGTTTTTGCGTTTGTTTGATCGTGTGTTTATTTGTTTGATTGTGAGTGTTCTTGCATTTGTATGATTGTGTGTGTTTTGTTTATTTGTCTGATTGTTTGTGTGTATGTCCCTGTCACCATGGTTTTACATCATTGTGGACACCAATGATTCTTTCAAATTATATTTTTCTGTATTTTTTCTCTCTTACTACCTGAATATATAACTGAATCATATTAAATTGAAAACT
>NW_028234405.1:47917192-47922192 GCF_977035675.1 Penaeus japonicus
TTCAGTAAAAGCTTCAGTGAAGGCTTCAGTAAAGGCTACATTAAAGGCTTTAGTAAAGGCTTCAATAAAGGCTTCAGTAAAGGCTTCAGTAAAGGCTTCAATAAAGGCTTCAGTGAAGGCTTCAGTAAAGGCTTCAATAAAGGCTTCAGTAAAGGCTTTAGTAAAGGCTTCAGTAAAGGCTTCAGTAAAGGCTACATTAAAGGCTTCAGTAAAGGCTTCATTAAAGGCTACATTAAAGGCTTTAGTAAAGGCTTCAATAAAGGCTTCAGTAAAGGCTTCAGTAAAAGCTTCAGTGAAGGCTTCAATAAAGGCTTCAGTAAAAGCTTCAGTGAAGGCTTCAGTAAAGGCTTCAGTAAAGGCTTCAGTAAAGGCTTCAGTAAAGGCTCCAGTAAAGGCTCCAGTAAAAGCTTCAGTAAAGGCTTCAGTAAGGGCTTCAATAAAGGGTTCAGTAAAGGCTTCAGTAAAGGCTTCAATAAAGGCTTCAGTAAAAGCTTCAGTGAAGGCTTCAATAAAGGCTTCAGTAAAGGCTTCAGTAAAGGCTTCAATAAAGGCTTCAGTAAAGGCTTCAATAAAGGCTTCAGTAAAGGCTTCAGTAAAGGCTTTAGTAAAGGCTTCAGTAAAGGCTTCAGTAAAGGCTTCAGTAAAGGCTTCAGTAAAGGCTTCAATAAAGGCTTCATTAAAGGCTTCAGTAAAGGCTTCAGTAAAGGCTTCAGTAAAGGCTTCAGTAAAGGCTTCAGTAAAGGCTTCAGTAAAGGCTTCAGTAAAGGCTTCAGTAAAGGCTTCAATAAAGGCTTCAGTAAAGGCTTCAGTAAAGGCTTCAGTAAAGGCTTCAATAAAGGCTTCAGTAAAGGCTTCTGTAAAGGCTTCAGTAAAAGCTTCAGTGAAGGCTTCAATAAAGGCTTCAGTAAAAGCTTCAGTGAAGGCTTCAATAAAGGCTTCAGTAAAGGCTTCAATAAAGGCTTCAGTAAAAGCTTCAGTAAAGGCTTCAGTAAAGGCTCCAGTAAAGGCTCCAGTAAAAGCTTCAGTAAAGGCTTCAATAAAGGCTTCAGTAAAAGCTTCAGTAAAGGCTTCAGTAAAAGCTTCAGTGAAGGCTTCAATAAAGGCTTCAGTAAAAGCTTCAGTGAAGGCTTCAATAAAGGCTTCAGTAAAGGCTTTAGTAAAGGCTTCAATAAAGGCTTCAGTAAAAGCTTCAGTGAAGGCTTCAATAAAGGCTTCAGTAAAAGCTTCAGTGAAGGCTTCAATAAAGGCTTCAGTAAAGGCTTCAGTGAAGGCTTCAGTAAAGGCTTCAGTGAAGGCTTCAGTAAAGGCTTCAATAAAGGCTTCAGTAAAGGCTTCAGTAAAGGCTTCAGTAAAGGCTCCAGTAAAGGCTCCAGTAAAAGCTTCAGTAAAGGCTTCAGTAAGGGCTTCAATAAAGGGTTCAGTAAAGGCTTCATTAAAGGCTTTAGTAAAGGTCTTCAATAAAGGTTCAGTAAAGGCTTCAGTAAAGGCTTCAATAAAGGCTTCAGTAAAAGCTTCAGTGAAGGCTTCAATAAAGGCTTCAGTAAAGGCTTCAATAAAGGCTTCAGTAAAGGCTTCAATAAAGGCTTCAGTAAAGGCTTCAGTAAAGGCTTTAGTAAAGGCTTCAGTAAAGGCTTCAGTAAAGGCTTCAGTAAAGGCTTCAGTAAAGGCTTCAATAAAGGCTTTAGTAAAGGCTTCAATAAAGGCTTCAGTAAAGGCTTCAGTGAAGGCTTCAGTAAAGGCTTCAGTGAAGGCTTCAGTAAAGGCTTCAATAAAGGCTTCAGTGAAGGCTTCAGTAAAGGCTTCAGTAAAGGCTTCAGTAAAGGCTTTAGTAAAGGCTTCAGTAAAGGCTTCATTAAAGGCTACATTAAAGGCTTTAGTAAAGGCTTCAATAAAGGCTTCAGTAAAGGCTTCAGTAAAGGCTTCAATAAAGGCTTCAGTGAAGGCTTCAGTAAAGGCTTCAGTAAAGGCTTCATTAAAGGCTTTAGTAAAGGCTTCAATAAAGGCTTCAGTAAAGGCTTCAGTAAAGGCTCCAGTAAAGGCTCCAGTAAAAGCTTCAGTAAAGGCTTCAGTAAGGGCTTCAATAAAGGGTTCAGTAAAGGCTTCAATAAAGGCTTCAGTAAAGGCTTTAGTAAAGGCTTCAATAAAGGCTTCAGTAAAGGCTTCTGTAAAGGCTTCAGTAAAGGCTTTAGTAAAGGCTTCAATAAAGGCTTCAGTAAAGGCTTCAATAAAGGCTTCAGTAAAGGCTTCAGTAAAGGCTCCAGTAAAGGCTCCAGTAAAAGCTTCAGTAAAGGCTTCAGTAAGGGCTTCAATAAAGGGTTCAGTAAAGGCTTCAGTAAAGGCTTCAATAAAGGCTTCAGTAAAAGCTTCAGTGAAGGCTTCAATAAAGGCTTCAGTAAAGGCTTCAATAAAGGCTTCAGTAAAGGCTTCAATAAAGGCTTCAGTAAAGGCTTCAGTGAAGGCTTCAGTAAAGGCTTCAATAAAGGCTTCAGTGAAGGCTTCAGTAAAGGCTTCAGTAAAGGCTTCAGTAAAGGCTTCAATAAAGGCTTCAGTAAAGGCTTCAGTAAAAGCTTCAGTGAAGGCTTCAATAAAGGCTTCAGTAAAGGCTTTAGTAAAGGCTTCAGTAAAGGCTTCATTAAAGGCTACATTAAAGGCTTTAGTAAAGGCTTCAATAAAGGCTTCAGTAAAGGCTTCAGTAAAGGCTTCAATAAAGGCTTCAGTAAAGGCTTCAATAAAGGCTTCAGTAAAGGCTTTAGTAAAGGCTTCAATAAAGGCTTCAGTAAAGGCTTTAGTAAAGGCTTCAGTAAAGGCTTCAGTGAAGGCTTCAGTAAAGGCTTCAATAAAGGCTTCAGTGAAGGCTTCAGTAAAGGCTTCAGTAAAGGCTTCAGTAAAGGCTTTAGTAAAGGCTTCAGTAAAGGCTTCATTAAAGGCTACATTAAAGGCTTTAGTAAAGGCTTCAATAAAGGCTTCAGTAAAGGCTTCAGTAAAGGCTTCAGTAAAAGCTTCAGTAAAGGCTTTAGTAAAGGCTTCAATAAAGGCTTCAGTAAAGGCTTTAGTAAAGGCTTCAATAAAGGCTTCAGTAAAGGCTTCAATAAAGGCTTCAGTAAAAGCTTCAGTAAAGGCTTTAGTAAAGGCTTCAATAAAGGCTTCAGTAAAGGCTTCTGTAAAGGCTTCAGTAAAGGCTTCTGTAAAGGCTTCAGTAAAGGCTTCTGTAAAGGCTTCAGTAAAGGCTTCTGTAAAGGCTTCAGTAAAGGCTTCTGTAAAGGCTTCAGTAAAGGCTTCTGTAAAGGCTTCAGTAAAGGCTTCTGTAAAGGCTTCAGTAAAGGCTTCTGTAAAGGCTTCAGTAAAGGCTTCAGTGAAGGCTTCAGTAAAGGCTTCAATGAAGGCTTCAGTAAAGGCTTCAGTAAAGGCTTCAGTAAAGGCTTTAGTAAAGGCTTCAGTAAAGGCTTCATTAAAGGCTACATTAAAGGCTTTAGTAAAGGCTTCAATAAAGGCTTCAGTAAAGGCTTCAGTAAAGGCTTCAGTAAAGGCTCCAGTAAAGGCTTCAGTAAAGGCTCCAGTAAAGGCTCCAGTAAAAGCTTCAGTAAAGGCTTCAGTAAGGGCTTCAATAAAGGGTTCAGTAAAGGCTTCAGTAAAGGCTTCAATAAAGGCTTCAGTAAAAGCTTCAGTGAAGGCTTCAATAAAGGCTTCAGTAAAGGCTTCAATAAAGGCTTCAGTAAAGGCTTCAATAAAGGCTTCAGTAAAGGCTTCAGTAAAGGCTTTAGTAAAGGCTTCAGTAAAGGCTTCAGTAAAGGCTTCAGTAAAGGCTTCAGTAAAGGCTTCTGTAAAAGCTTCAGTAAAAGCTTCAGTGAAGGCTTCAATAAAGGCTTCAGTAAAGGCTTCTGTAAAGGCTTCAGTAAAAGCTTCAGTGAAGGCTTCAATAAAGGCTTCAGTAAAAGCTTCAGTGAAGGCTTCAATAAAGGCTTCAGTAAAAGCTTCAGTAAAGGCTTCAGTAAGGCTTCAGTAAAGGCTTCTGTAAAGGCTTCAGTAAAAGCTTCAGTGAAGGCTTCAGTAAAGGCTTCAGTAAAGGCTTCAATAAAGGCTTCAGTAAAAGCTTCAGTAAAGGCTTCAATAAAGGCTTCAGTAAAGGCTTCAGTAAAGGCTTCAGTAAAGGCTTCAGTAAAGGCTTCAGTAAAGGCTTCAGTAAAGGCTTCAGTAAAGGCTTCAATAAAGGCTTCATTAAAGGCTTCAGTAAAGGCTTCAGTAAAGGCTTCAGTAAAGGCTCCAGTAAAGGCTCCAGTAAAAGCTTCAGTAAAGGCTTCAGTAAGGGCTTCAATAAAGGGTTCAGTAAAGGCTTCTGTAAAGGCTTCAGTAAAGGCTTCAATAAAGGCTTCAGTAAAGGCTTCAGTAAAAGCTTCAGTGAAGGCTTCAATAAAGGCTTCAGTAAAGGCTTCAGTGAAGGCTTCAGTAAAGGCTTCAGTAAAGGCTTCAGTAAAGGCTTCTGTAAAGGCTTCAGTAAAGGCTTTAGTAAAGGCTTCAGTAAAAGCTTCAGTGAAGGCTTCAATAAAGGCTTCAGTAAAGGCTTCAGTGAAGGCTTCAGTAAAGGCTTCAGTGAAGGCTTCAGTAAAGGCTTCAATAAAGGCTTCAGTGAAGGCTTCAGTAAAGGCTTCAGTAAAGGCTTCAGTAAAGGCTTTAGTAAAGGCTTCAGTAAAGGCTTCATTAAAGGCTTCAGTGAAGGCTTCAATAAAGGCTTCAGTAAAGGCTTCAGTAAAGCTTCAGTACAGCTCCAGTAAAGGCTCAGTAAAAGCTCAGTAAAGGCTTCATAAGGGCTTCAATAAAGGGTTCAGTAAAGGCTTCAATAAAGGGCTTCAAATAAAGGCTTCAGAAAAGCTTCATGAAGGCTCATAAAGGCTTTCATTAAAGGCTTCACTAAAGGCCTTCATGAAAGGCTTCAATAAAAGGCTTCATTAAAGGCTTCAGTAAAGGCTTTAGTAAAGGCTTCAGTAAAGGCTTCAGTAAAGGCT
>NW_028234405.1:47954692-47957192 GCF_977035675.1 Penaeus japonicus
ACACACAAAGGGAGAGGCCAAGAAAGAAAGATAGAGAAAGGAAAGGGAAAGAATATACGTTCGGAATTGTCAGTGGCTGTTCAGTAATAAATCATTTCTATTGACAGTTTGCTATTGAAGTTTCGAAATACTAATGGTCTCCCTGTTTCCAACTTGCTAGCGTCACCAGGCCTGATGGTGATCAAATATTAAGATGCTCCATTATTCGTGATTGTGATTTTCGTTTCTATTAGCACTTACGTTTGATATTTTTCCATTTCAGTATTTAATCAGTATATATGCATACATACATACCAAAGCGTTTCATTTCAAGTATATGGAATGCGTCACATGAGGAAGAAATGTGATTTCATATCTATATGCATCATAGCCTCGGATGTTTCATATTGAAATGTGGATCGCATATCCGTAGATTTATTTCCAGCTCCCACTCCCCAAAGATCTGCTCGCAAAGTTGCCATGCTGAAAAAGCCCTTCGTGCAGCTGGGAAGACGGATACGTTTCGTGTGTTTTGTATATTAGAACAAAACTGAATAAGAGAATATATATATCTTTGAAATATGATGCATATGACAGACCCAATATCATTCATGGCATTCTCTTATAGGTATTTTACTCGTCTGGAATCCAAAGTCATTTTCATATTTAGAATCTTCTACTCGCCTCTGTCTCTCTCTATCTGGAAAATTATCGCGTCAGATTTTATCTTAGTTACATATTCCCATCGACTGGAATGGTTGAATTGGCCAGATGCCTAGAGATAAGGGCGTGTGGGTGTGGGTGTGTGTGTGTGTGTGTGTGTGTGTGTGTGTGTGTGTGTGTGTGTGTGTGTGTGTGTGTGTGTGTGTGTGTGTGTTGATGGGTTTGTGTGTGTGTGTGTGTGTGTGTGTTGATGGGTTTGTGTGTGTGTGTTGATGGGTTTGTGTGTGTGTGTTGATGGGTTTGTGTGTGTGTGTTGATGGGTTTGTGTGTGTGTGTTGATGGGTTTGTGTGTGTGTGTTTATGGGTTTGTGTATATGTGTTGATGGGTTTATGTGTATGTGTTGATGGGTTTGTGTGTGTGTGTGTGTTGATGGGTTTGTGTGTGTGTGTGTGTTGTCTGTGTGTGTGTTGATGGGTTTGTGTGTGTGTGTGTGTGTTGTCTGTGTGTGTGTTGATGAGTTTGTGTGTGTGTGTGTGTTGTCTGTGTGTGTTTATATACATGAATATGCAAAAAAAAATAGATATCATTCGAAACCCTTGTTCCGTAACGGCACAGCAATATGTATGATATCATGCATTTAAATTTTAACGATGTGCAGTAGAAACAAATTCCCGGCCATCTTCACCAAAATCCTATTCCTAATCCTGAATTCTACATAACTCCAATGCATCTGAACAAGATCAATTAGTAGGATCAGTGTAGAGTCATTCATAAATACTCATCTAAATGAATCAGTAATAGAGATGTTATGACATTGTAGATTTGGTAGTATATACTTCATTGCCATTACCAACCATCAGTAAGATAATAAATGAATACTTTTAATAGTACCTCCATCTCTTTCAAGGAAGGTAGTTCATGCGGCTCTATTCACTCGACAACCGGCTTTTTCGGCTTCGAAATATGCACTTCGTCAAAATTCATCCTCATAATGGCATCTTATATTACAAAAAAAAAAGAAGTAAATTCTACTAATATATATATTTTTCGTAAGACATCTATTTTTTATATATTTATCTTCTTTTTTTTATTATTTGTTTTTGTTTTTGTTTTGTTTTGTTTTGTTTTGTTTAATGTGATTATGTATATTCAGAATTGAAGTTGTTCTACTTGTGTAGATATTACTTTTAAAATCTACTTATTAGTGTAATTGAATAACAGAATCTAAGAAAACAGACCTTTTATTCTTATCAACATCATTATTCCATTTCCATACCTATCTATCGCTCTCTTTAATCTGATATTTTTAGTATATTATTAAATGGTCTATAATTCCCCAGGCACTACACAGACCCCCCCCCCCTATCTTGATTTGATGAGTACGTTTCATCATTTCACCACACACCCTTGAGAGACAATTGGATCTCTCCCCTCTATTTCGGGGAGGCAGCCAAGACTAAGGGGAAAGATATTAAGTTTATATAGGATAGATGGATTTTTTTTTTTTTTTTTGTGCCTTCATTTTACCGTCACAGATGATATGGAGGAAGGTGAATAAGGAAAGATGGAATAGATACGAAGACAAGTGTAGACATCTATGGAGAGAGAGAGAGGGAGGGAGGGAGAGAGAGAGAGAGAGAGAGAGAGAGAGAGAGAGAGAGAGAGAGAGAGAGAGAGAGAGAGAGAGAGAGAGAGAGAGAGAGAGAGATGGGAGAGGGGGACAGTTAGAGGGAGAGAGAGAGAGATGATTAAAGAGAGAGAGAGGGTGTGTGTGAGAGATAGAGAGAGGGTGAGAGGGTGAGAGAAAGGGAGAGAGAGAGAGAGACATAGACAGACAGAGACAGACAGAGAGACAGA
>NW_028234405.1:47962192-47964692 GCF_977035675.1 Penaeus japonicus
AAAACGGTATTATTTCATTATCAATGCACATATGCAATGTATTGCATTCAACAATATCAATTAATTTTATTTCGCAATTGTACCTGTAACTGAATCAGGAACATGTGTTTTCAGTGGGGAAAAAAATGTAAATGGAAAAATATATATATATTTTTTTATATCGTTGCGGGAAAAAATGTTTAGCATATAAATGTATTCCATTTAACGTCCACCAAGACAGCTAAACTCAATCTTTTTTTTTTTTTTTCTTTTTTTTTGTCGTCTCACGTGATGCCAAAAAAAATCCTATATCAAATCAAAGTAGTTGGTAGAAGTAACATAGTAGTAGTTATAATTAGTGGTAACAGTATAGCATAAACAATAATAATAGCAGCATAGAGAAGAGTAAAAACTAACAAACCACTAACGAAATCATCTTCGTAAACAACAAGAATCCAACCAGCATTACCAAGCCAGCGCCAAGCCAGACAAGGTAAACAAAACCCATTCTCCTAAATTACGAGAAACAGGAAGACCAAACTGACATGCCACAATGACAACCAAAACTCGAGAGTTTCCGTCATAACAAACATAAAATTCCTGATGTTACAGTTTGCAGCTTTTCATTGCGGTTGCTCAGTGACAGGTTTGCCAGACCGGTACTCACACGTGGATCTTCCTTTGATGTTGGTCATGCAATAAAGTGCAAGGAGGGAGGGCTTTGTTTTTCATGCGTCAGGAGGAAGGACCAAATGTTGAAAACGAAACAAAAGTGGAAGCCAAAATAGTAGAAGTTGAAGTCATTTTTGTTATTGTTGTTGCTTTATTATTATTTTTTTTTTTTTTTGCAGTAGGTGTGATAAAAATAACAATAATAGCCATTGCTGATTATTTATTGCAATAGCAGCAACGTGAGTAGTAGTAATAGTAGAAGTAGTAGTAGCTGCAACAGGAGAAGCATGCAACAGGAGCAGCATCCATAACAACAGCAGCAGCAGCAACAACAACAACAACAACAAAAACAACAACAACAACAAACAAACAAACAACAACAACGACAACAACAACAACAACCAAAACAACAACAGTAGCAAAAAAAAAAAAAAAAAAAAAAAAAAAAAAAAAAAAAAAAAAAATCAACAAAATGGCAGTAAAAACAAACATGCATATCCTCGTCACGCTGGATGTGAACTGAACCAGTCAAAATGTTGCGAGAGAAACCCAAGCTTTTTCCCTTGCAGAATCTTACCCTTTGCTATCTTATACAAGCAGAAAGACGACTTATCAAAAGCTCCGCGCTATAAAACGAAGCAAGAAACATGTTCCGTGTTCCACCTTACCGGACACGCAGTCAGAACATCTCTTTCAACCTTTGACACTAAGGGAGCGAGAACAAAGGTCATGAGAAATGAAGGTTCGCAATGAGACGGGGAAATTCAGCCATTAAGAAGAAAAACACGTAGGTCGTCGTGGGTGCCTCTCTATTGCTGTAGTTTCTGTGTAAATGTTTCGCTGTTGTTGATGTTATTGTTATTTTCATCATCAGCATCATCATCATCATTATCATTATTATCATCATCATCATCGTCATTATCATTATCATTATCATCCTCCTCCTCCTCATCATCATTATCATTATCATCATCGTCGTCGTCATCACCATCATCATCACAATCATCATCATCATCATCATTATCATTATCATCATATCATCATCATCATCATCATCCCCATCATCATCACCATCACAATCATCATCATCACCACTACTTTAACTAGCATTGTGATACGAAAATCACCTCTATTAAAGGTCATTCAATAATATTTTCTCAAGAATTTCTCAAGATGGTCCCTCACTATTTTCCATAGTCTTACTTATCACTGATTATACCACCTTAAAAAAAAAAAAAATTACAGATCAACAAATTCAAATCAAGTTGAAACACTTAAACAGTGATATCTTGCACTTTCTTTTTTGTTGCATGGCCGACTCATGCATCAAACTTCTAACAAACAAATTTCCGGAATATTAAATCTTCTTCCCATCTCCTTACTAATTGCACACAACTTGCCTTCATATTTAAGTAATAGCTTATCAAAACAATCTAAAACTTTTTTTTTCTTTTTTTTCTTTTTTCTTATCTTGGTTCCACGCCAATCTCCAAGTTGGATGGAATATTTTCATCTTCCTGAGAGCCTCTTGTCTCTTTTAATACCGGTTTCACACTTCTCGGTAGATGTTTTAAAACTTCATAGATAGTTGATTTTATTTTATTTTATTTTTTTTTTTTTATTTTTTTTTTTTTTTTATAACTGCTTCAATTTGGTTAATTTGGTTACGTACTGGTATCAGCCATAATTTTGTTGAAATTACGGATTTATATCTATTTTGTTGTAAAGTCCTTTTCTTTCATTAGCTGTAAAGTCCTTTTCTTTCCTTTGCTGTAAAGTCCTTTTCTTTCTCTTATTTAATGACTTGATCTTTTCTTCTCATCACTCCTTTTCCGGGATGTTAGAGGAT
>NW_028234405.1:47984692-47987192 GCF_977035675.1 Penaeus japonicus
CAAATAAATAAATGAATATATATATATATATATATATATATATATATATATATATATATATATATATACATATATATATATACATATATATATATGTATATATATATATATATATATATATATATATATATATATATATATATATATATATATATATATATGTCACGAAGTTTACACAGGGTCTGTAGAGTAATCATCAAAGACAGCTTTAGTTCACAATCACTTATACAACTAACAATACCGATGTATTTCAAGTAGACTAAGCTAGTTATATCAAGATAAACATATCAGTTAATAACAAAAAACACTTCCCTTCCTAGTCTCTCTCTCTCTCTCTCTCTCTCTCTCTCCTCTCTCTCTCTCTCTCTTTTCTCTCTCTCTCTCTCTCTCTCTCTCTCTCTCTCTCTCTCTCTCTCTCTCTCTCTCTCTCTCTCTCTCTCTCTCTCTCTCTTCTCTCTCTCTCTCTCTTTCTCTCTCTCTTCTCTTCTCTCTCTCTCTCTCTCTCTCTCTCTCTCTCTCTCTCTCTCTCTCTCTCTCTCTCTTCTCTCTCTCTCTCTCTCTCTCTCTCTCTCTCTCTCTCTCTCTCTCTCTCTCTCTCTCTCTCTCTCTCTCTCTCTCTTCTCTCCTCTCTCTCTCTCTCTCTCTTTCTCTCTCTCTCTTCTCTCTCTCTTCTCTTCTCTTCTCTTCTCTTCTCTCTCTTCTCTCTCTCTCTCTCTCTCTCTCTCTCTCTCTCTCTCTCTCTCTCTCTCTCTCTCTCTCTCTCTCTCTCTCTCTCTCTCTCTCTCTCTCTCTCTCTCTCTCTTTCTCTCTCTCTCTCTCGCTCTCGCTCTTGTTGTGTGTGTGTTTGGATCACTGTCATATAATGTGACATTTTCGTCACTGTAAAATTCGGAATAATATGTCGTCTGTAAAAATACATTATTATTCCAACTCCAAATAAATAAAATATGTTACGAAGCTTACACAGGGTACGTAGAGTATTCATCAGAGACAGCTTTAGTTCACAATTACTTTTACAATTAACAATACCGATATATTTCAAGTAGAGTAAGCTAGTTATATCAAGATAAACATATCAGTTAATAACAAAAAACATATTTCCAATAACTTAAGGTTGAAAAAATAATCATAGGAAATACGGTAAACATCACACCCCTCTTTTTTTTTTTTTCTTTTTTTTTTTTTTTTTCTTTTTTTTAAGCCCCTCCACGTGGCTATGAGTCTCGAAATAATACTATTAAATAAAACTGTTAAATAAAAGAATCATAAGAAATGCGGGAAACGTCACACTTCCCTATATATAAGTATATATATATGTAGATATATATTTATATATATATATGTATATATATATATATATATATATATATATATATATATATACTGTATATAACCTTTATTTCTTTTATTTTTTTATTTTTTTTTTTTTTCAAGCCCCTCCACGTGACTGAATCGCAAAATAATACTATGAAATAAAACTTCGAATTTGTTGCCTTGTTGGAATCTATCAAGCTATGATGCCCCATTGTATAAAGTTCTAGAATATTCATGGGGACTCAAGGGGTCAAATATATATTTCTTCTAATACACACTGAAGAGCACTGGATCAAATTAGGGACAGGGATTGTAAATGAGTCTTATTGTGGGGAGGGGAGGGGGGGGGGATAAATGGGGAAAAAAAAATAAGATGAATTACCTAGAGGGATGATGGTCATAAAACTCCTACTTAGCGTTGGACGAAATGATAAATAGGTTTCCATATCTCGGGAATTAAGATTTGGTCTCATATATCTTACTTAAATATGTAGGTAGAGACTTTGCATTATAAAAAAAAAAAAAATGAAGATCGAGTTGGAAATGGATTATATTTTTCTGTTAAATATCTTTCGAAAAAAGACTTTTAATTAACACTCAAAGGTTCTCTGCTATATATCTCGCCAGTGATGTGTCGAGTAAACATCTATTCTCAGAATTCTCGTGTTTTTCATTGGGTTATATTTGTCTATGCATGTTTATCACTATTTGCCTATGCATGTTTATCATAATCAAGTAAGATTGTCACTCTTTCGTTTCCCGGTTCCTCTTTCGTAAACAAACAAAACTACGATTTTTATTATTATTTTTTTTTAAATCAACAGAGCACCATCATGTCGAAATGTGATGGAAATGAGACAGGAAAAATATATAAATATATAAATCATATATAAGCTGAAAAAGTAAATAGGAACAAAAAAAAAGGGAAGTAGTATTAAAGATTTAAATGTCAATTATCTAATACGTTTGTTGAATCGTTTCGTCTTTTAAAACATTCTCTTCAAAGTACGTTGAACAATTTAAAGTTAATCTCAAAAGTATGCGTAGTAGCCACCTGTAGAGCTGGCCCAATTTGCAACTTGTGCAATTCATAACCCCAACGCTGCAAGGAACTAGTGCTTAGTTGGAATCTCTCTCTCTCTCTCTCTCTCTCTCTCTCTCACTCTCTCTCTCTTTCTCATCTCTC
>NW_028234405.1:48002192-48014692 GCF_977035675.1 Penaeus japonicus
TATATATATATATATATATATATATATATATATATATATTATATATATATATATATATATATATATATATATATATACATATATACATATATATATGTGTATATATGTATATATATATATGTATGTATATATATATATATATATATATATATATATATATATATATATATATATATATATATATATATATAGAGATATATATATATATATATATATATATATATATATATATATATATATATATATATATATATATATATATGAGTGTGTATGTACATAACTATCAATCTATCTATCTATCGAATATCCACACACATATGAACTATTAAACAAGAAAAAAAACACACACGCACGCACACGCAAACGCACACACGCACACACACACACACACACACCGACGAATAGCCACACACATATAAACAAATAAACAAGAAAAAAACACACGCACGTACACACACACACACACACATCAACAAATAGGCACACACATATAAACAAATAAACGAGAAAAAACACACATGTACGCACATACCAACGAATATCTACACACATAAATGAATAAACAATAAATACACACACACACAGACACACCAACGAATAGGCCCACACATATAAACAAATATACAAGAAAAAAGAACACGCATGTACACACACACACACACACACATACACACCAACGAATAGGCACACACATATAAACAAATAAACAAACAAACAAAAAAAACACACACGCACGTAGACACACACACACCAACGAATATCCACATATAAACAAAATACGAGAAAAAAAAACACCCACAGACGCACATGCATACACGCATACACAAACACACACACACACACACACACCAACGAATAGGACCACATAAATAAACAAATAAACAAGAAGAAAACGCACATATACCCGTACACACACACACAGACACACCAACAAATAAGGACACACATATAAACAAATAAACAAGAAAAAAATACACGCACACACACACACACACATACCAACGAATAGGCACACACATATAAACAAATAAACAAAAAAAAAAAACACACGCACGTACACACACACACACACGCACACACACACACACACACACGCACACAAACACACACACACACACACACCAACGAATAGGCACACATATATAAACAAATAAACAAGATTATAAACACACCCACCTACACACACACGCACAAACGCACACACACATACACACCAGCGAATAGGCACACACATATGAACAAATAAACGAGAAAAAACACATACACGCACGTACACACACACACACGCACGTACAAACACATGCACACACGCACACACACACACACCAACGAATATCCACAAACATATAAACGTATAAACAAGAAAAAAAAATACGCACGCACACACAAACACACACACACCAATGAATAGGCACACACATATAAAGAAATAAACTAGAAAAAACACAAACACGCATGTACACACATACACACGCACACACACACCGAATATCCACACACATATAAGCAAATAATCAAGAAAAAAACACACAAATACGCACGCACACGCACACGCACACACACACATACACCAACGAATAGGCACACACATATAAACAAATATACAAGAAAATACACACGCGCACGTACACACAGACACACACACACAAACATACACACACACACAAACACACACACATACACAACAACGAATAGGCACACACATATAAACAAATAAATAAGCAAATAAACACACGCACGTACACACACACAAGCACACACACACACATATACACACCAACGAATAGGCAAATACATATAAAAACACACACACACACGTACACATTCACACACGCACACACACACCAACGAATAGGCACACCAAATAAAAACAATTAAACGAGAAAAAAACAACCACGCACGCACACACACACACACCAACGAATAGGCACACACATAAAAACAAATATACGTGAGAAAAAAAAAAAAAACACGCACGCACACGCATACACACACCAATGAATAGGTACACACATATACAAAAATAAATAATAGAAAAAACAGACACGCACGTACACACACACACACACACACACACACACACACACACCAATGAATAGGCACACACATATAAACAAATAAACGAGAAAAAAAACACGCATGTACACACACACACACACATGCGCACACACACACACACACACACCAACGAATAGGCAAACACATATAAACAAATAAAAGAGAGAAATAAAAACACACACACGCATGTACACACACACACACACCGACGAATAGGCACACACATATAAACAAATAAACGAGAAAAAACACACACGCACGCACACGCACACACGCACAAACCAACGAATAGGCACACACATATAAACAAATAAAGGAGATAAAAACACACACGCACGTACACACACACACACACAGACCAACGGATAGGCACACACATATAAACAAATAAACAAGAGAAAAAACACACACGTACGTACACACACACACACGCACACACACACACACACACGCTCACACTTACACACACACCAACGAATTGGCACACAGATATAAACAAAATAAACCAGAAAAAAAATACACGCACGTACACACACGAACGTACACCCACACACACACGCACACACACCAACGAATAGGCACACGAATATAAACAAATAAACGAGAAAAAAAGACATACATGCATGTACACACA
Source organism: Penaeus japonicus (assembly GCF_977035675.1). Lineage (NCBI taxonomy): Eukaryota > Metazoa > Arthropoda > Malacostraca > Decapoda > Penaeidae > Penaeus > Penaeus japonicus. The sequence goes on from NW_028234405.1 coordinate 48,004,885, forward strand.
CACACGCACGCACACACACACACACGCACACACACACACACACACACACACACACACACACACGCACCAACGAATAGGCACACGCATATAAACAAATATACCACACGCATATAAACAAATATATACCACTCAAATTCTCGGAAACTCACACAGATATAAATATAGATACAAATGTATTTGTCAATATATGCATATGCATACGTTCCAGAAGAATGTTCTAGAATGTTCTGGAAGAATTTAGCAGGTTGCATTGCAATGAATTCAACCTCATTATCCAAAATTCGTTTGAAGGTTTAAGATCCAGAGATCCATAAAAAAAATTTGTGACGCGAAAACAGACGACAAGAATTCTCATCCGAGCGCCATGGCCGAGGCTCGCCCCAGGCTAAACCGGCACAGGATGGAAGAAGTACAGAAGAAAGTAGTGAAAATCCTTTCGTCAACTGAGGAACGTGACCCAACTATGGCAGAAGCCAAAATCTTGGCTCAGTACTGCAGAGCCTGTCAGTTTCCTGTTCTATTTAAGACTCAGACGTTTGAGTGCTTGGGAGATGAGCCCACGCAGCTTCCCCCGTTCGACGGCTCACTAATGATCATGATGAACAAGAGCAAGAACCTGATTGTAAAGTATGCAATGAACCTCAGTGCGTTCCATCGTTTGCTAAAGGAGGCCAGTCAAATTTACGCGCAGGATTCCGAGCGACTGGTGGGTTTCTGCCCTGCGGATCTATGTCTCATAGTCAAGGCCACGGACCAGTCGCTTCTCGAGGAGCAGGTTCCTGCACCTTCTACCAAGCGCCCCCTTGAAATCAATAAGGAGGAACCCGTAGCAGAATCACCAAACAAGCGGCCCCGTCAAATTGAAGACGAAGCGCAGGTCGCCCTCAAGGAGGAGCAAGCTGTCGAGGAGTCACCACAGGAAGTGCAGGTCTCCTTCGAGGAGGAGCAGTCTGACTTCAGTGAGGACCAACTTGACTTCCTGTTGGAGTCTCTGGGCAAACCTGTCGAGGAGTCACCACAGGAAGTGCAGGTCTCCTTCGAGGAGGAGCAACTTCTCGAGCTGTCACCACAGGAAGTGCAGTTCTCTCTCGAGGAGGAGCAGTCTGACTTCAGTGAGGACCAACTTGACTTCCTGATGGAGTCTCTGGACAAACCTGTCGAGGAGTCACCACAGGAAGTGCAGGTCTCCTTCGAGGAGGAGCAACTTCTCGAGCTGTCACCACAGGAAGTGCAGGACTTCTTCGAGGAGGAGCAGCCTGACTTCAGTGAGGACCAACTTGACTTCCTGTTGGAGTCTCTGGACAAACCTGTCGAGGAGTCACCACAGGAAGTGCAGGTCTCCTTCGAGGAGGAGCAACTTCTCGAGCTGTCACCATACGAAGTGCAGTTCTCTCTCGAGGAGGAGCAGTTTGACTTCAATGAGGACCAACTTGACTTCCTGATGGAGTCTCTGGACAAACCTGTCGAGGAGTCACCACAGGAAGTGCAGGTCTCCTTCGAGGAGGAGCAACCTGTCGAGGTGTCACCATACGAAGTGCAGTTCTCTCTCGAGGAGGAGCAGTCTGACTTCAATGAGGACCAACTTGACTTCCTGATGGAGTCTCTGGACAAACCTGTCGAGGAGTCACCACAGGAAGTGCAGGTCTCCTTCGAGGAGGAGCAACCTGTCGAGGTGTCACCATACGAAGTGCAGTTCTCTCTCGAGGAGGAGCAGTCTGACTTCAGTGAGGACCAACTTGACTTCCTGATGGAGTCTCTGGACGAAGAGCAGCCTTCTGAAGCGTCCTCAAGCGAGGTCTCCTTCGAGGTGGACTTTAGCGAGGATGAGCTGGACTTTTGGTGGGAAACAGCAGCCTGCCGAAGCGTCCCCGAGCGCTTGTGCTAGTGATGACCTCTTCACGTCAAGGATTGGAAACGGGGGAGGCTTAACCAAACCCTTTTATCTGTTTTACAAAATATAATACCATATAGTTTTTTGGATATAAGTATACGTGTATATGTAAAATTTGAAAATAAAAGAAAAAAGGAAAAAATATATATATTTACCCATAGAACAGTATACCATATTATTATGTGAATGTAAGAAAATGTATATGTTAAATCATATAAAAAGATTAAAAATATATATATATATATACATAATATATATATATATATATATATATATATATATACATAATATATATAGATATATATATTATATATATATAATATATATATATATATATATATATATATATATATATATATATATATACATATATATGTGTTGTGTGTGTGTGAGTGTATGTGTACATAACTATCTATCTATCTATCGATAGCTTTTGCCTGGAACGAGAAAAACGAGAAACGAAAAAAAAAACATACACTCACACATATACATACACTTATCTAACCACACGGATTCTCGGACACACACATAGATATACATATATATTTGTCTATATATGCATATGCATATGTGTTCAGTCGTGGATGTTCCAGAAAAATCTAGCAGGATGCATTGCAATCATCCCAACACAAACACACACACAAACACACACAAACACACACACCAACGAGTAGGTACACACACATAAACAAATAAACGAGAAAAAAATCACACGCACGCACACGCACACACACACACACACAAACACACACCAACGAATATCCACACACATGTAAACAAATAAACAAAAAAAACAAAAACACGCACGCATACGCACATACACACACCAACATATAGGCACACACATATAAACAAATAAACAAGAAAAAAACACGCATGCACACACACACACAAACCAACGAATAAGGTCACACATATAAACAAATAAACGAGAAAAAAACACACGCTTGTACACACATACACACACACCATGGAATATCCACACACATATAAATAAATAAACAAGAAAAAACACACACACACATGTACACAAGCACACGCACACACACACACACAGTTAAACAAATAAACAAGAAAAAAAACACCCACACGCTAACGAATATCCACACACATATAAACAAATAAACAAAAAAAAACACACACGCACGTATATACACACACACACACACGCGCGCGCGCGCGCACGCGCACAGGCACGCACGCACACACACACACACCAACGAATAGGCACACACATATAAACAAATAAACAATATTATAAACACACACACCTACACACACACACGCACAAACACACACACATACACACCAACGAATAGGCACACACATATGAACAAATATACGAGAAATAAACATACACACGCACAACCACGCACACACGCACGTACAAACACATGCACACACGCACACTAACGAATAGGTACACACGTATAAACAAATAAACGAGAACAAAAAAACACGCACGTACACACACACACACCAACGAATATCCACAAACATATAAACATATAAACAAGAAAAAACACACACGCACGCACACACACACACAAACACACCAACGAATGTGCACACACATATAAACAAATAAACATGAAAAAACACACACGCATGTACACACACACACACCAACGAATAGGCACACACATATAAACAAATAAACGAGAAACAAAACACACACGCACATACACACACACCAACGAATATCCACACACATATAAGCAAATAAACAAGAAAAAAAACACGCACCAACGAATAGGCACACACATATAAACACACACACCAACGAATAAGCATACACATATAAACAAATAAACGAGAAAAAACACACACACACACGTACACACACACAAAGACACACCAACAAATAGGGACACACATATAATCAAATAAACGAGAAAAAAATACACGCACACACGCACATACACACCAACGAATAGTCACACAAATAGAAACAAATAAAAAAGAAAAAAATACACACGCAAGCAAACGCACACACGCACACACACACACACACTCCAACGAATAGACACATACATATAAACAAATAAACAAGAAAAAAAAAACACACGCACACACACACAGACACAACAACGAATAGGCACACCCATATAAAAAAAACAACAAAAAAACAAAAAAACACACACGCACGTACACACACGCACACACACCAACGAATAGGCACACGAATATAAACAAATAAACGAGAAAAACACACACACACAGCAACGAATATCCACACACATATAAACAAATAAACGAGAAAAAAACACACATGCACGTACACACACGCACGTACACATACACACACACACACACACACACACACGCACCAACGAATAGGCACACGCATATAAACAAATATACCACACGAATTCTCGGACACACACACAGATATAAATATAGATACAAATGTATTTGTCAATATATGCATATGCATACGTTCCAGAAGAATGTTCTAGAATGTTCTGGAAGAATTTAGCAGGTTGCATTGCAATGAATTCAACCTCATTATCCAAAATTCGTTTGAAGGTTTAAGATCCGGAGATCCATAATAAAAATTTGTGACGCGAAAACAGACGACAAGAATTCTCATCCGAGCGCCATGGCCGAGGCTCGCCCCAGGCTAAACCGGCACAGGATGGAAGAAGTACAGAAGAAAGTAGTGAAAATCCTTTCGTCAACTGAGGAACGTGACCCAACTATGGCAGAAGCCAAAATCTTGGCTCAGTACTGCAGAGCCTGTCAGTTTCCTGTTCTATTTAAGACTCAGACGTTTGAGTGCTTGGGAGATGAGCCCACGCAGCTTCCCCCGTTCGACGGCTCACTAATGATCATGATGAACAAGAGCAAGAACCTGATTGTAAAGTATGCAATGAACCTCAGTGCGTTCCATCGTTTGCTAAAGGAGGCCAGTCAAATTTGCGCTCAGGATTCCGAGCGACTGGTGGGTTTCTGCCCTGCGGATCTATGTCTCATAGTCAAGGCCACGGACCAGTCGCTTCTCGAGGAGCAGGTTCCTGCACCTTCTACCAAGCGCCCCCTTGAAATCAATAAGGAGGAACCCGTAGCAGAATCACCAAACAAGCGGCCCCGTCAAATTGAAGACGAAGCGCAGGTCGCCCTCAAGGAGGAGCAAGCTGTCGAGGAGTCACCACAGGAAGTGCAGGTCTCCTTCGAGGAGGAGCAGTCTGACTTCAGTGAGGACCAACTTGACTTCCTGTTGGAGTCTCTGGGCAAACCTGTCGAGGAGTCACCACAGGAAGTGCAGGTCTCCTTCGACGAGGAGCAACTTCTCGAGCTGTCACCACAGGAAGTGCAGGACTTCTTCGAGGAGGAGCAGCCTGACTTCAGTGAGGACCAACTTGACTTCCTGTTGGAGTCTCTGGACAAACCTGTCGAGGAGTCACCACAGGAAGTGCAGGTCTCCTTCGAGGAGGAGCAACCTGTCGAGGTGTCACCATACGAAGTGCAGTTCTCTCTCGAGGAGGAGCAGTCTGACTTCAGTGAGGACCAACTTGACTTCCTGTTGGAGTCTCTGGGCAAACCTGTCGAGGAGTCACCACAGGAAGTGCAGGTCTCCTTCGACGAGGAGCAACTTCTCGAGCTGTCACCACAGGAAGTGCAGGACTTCTTCGAGGAGGAGCAGCCTGACTTCAGTGAGGACCAACTTGACTTCCTGTTGGAGTCTCTGGGCAAACCTGTCGAGGAGTCACCACAGGAAGTGCAGGTCTCCTTCGACGAGGAGCAACCTTTCGAGGTGTCACCATACGAAGTGCAGTTCTCTCTCGAGGAGGAGCAGTCTGACTTCAATGAGGACCAACTTGACTTCCTGATGGAGTCTCTGGGCAAACCTGTCGAGGAGTCACCACAGGAAGTGCAGGTCTCCTTCGAGGAGGAGCAACCTGTCGAGGTGTCACCATACGAAGTGCAGTTCTCTCTCGAGGAGGAGCAGTCTGACTTCAATGAGGACCAACTTGACTTCCTGATGGAGTCTCTGGACAAACCTGTCGAGGAGTCACCACAGGAAGTGCAGGTCTCCTTCGAGGAGGAGCAACCTGTCGAGGTGTCACCATACGAAGTGCAGTTCTCTCTCGAGGAGGAGCAGTCTGACTTCAGTGAGGACCAACTTGACTTCCTGATGGAGTCTCTGGACGAAGAGCAGCCTTCTGAAGCGTCCCCAAGCGAGATCTCCTTCGAGGTGGACTTTAGCGAGGATGAGCTGGACTTTTGGTGGGAAACAGCAGCCTGCCGAAGCGTCCCCGAGCGCTTGTGCTAGTGATGACCTCTTCACGTCAAGGATTGGAAACGGGGGAGGCTTAACCAAACCCTTTTATCTGTTTTACAAAATATAATACCATATAGTTTTTTGGATATAAGTATACGTGTATATGTAAAATTTGAAAATAAAAGAGAAAAGGAAAAAATATATATATATTTACCCATAGAACAGTATACCATATAATTATCTGAATGTAAGAAAATGTATATGTTAAATCATATAAAAAAAATTAAAAATATATACATATACATAATATATATATATATATATATATATATATATATATATATATATATATATATATATATTATATATATATATATATCCATATATATATATATATATATATATATATATATATATATATATATATATATACATATATATGTGTTGTGTGTGTGTGAGTGTATGTATACATAACTATCTATCTATCTATCGATAGCTTTTGCCTGGAACGAGAAAAACGAGAAACGAAAAAAAAAACATACACTCGCACATATACATACACTTATCTAACCACACGGATTCTCGGACACACACATAGATATAGATATATTTGTCTATATATGTCTATATATTTGTCTATATAACACACATACACAGCAACGAATATCCACACACATATAAACAAATAAGTCGCCAATGTTCCAGAAAAATCTAGCAGGATGCATTGCAATCATCCCAACACAAACACACACACACACACACCAACGAGTAGGTACACACACATAAACAAATAAACGAGGAAAAAATCACACGCATGCACAAGCACACACACACACACACAAACACACACCAACGAATATCCACACACATGTAAACAAATAAAAAAATAAAAAAACACGCACGCATACGCACATACACACACCAACATATAGGTACATACATTAAACAAATAAACAAGAAAAAAACACGCATGTACACATACACACAAACCAACGAATAAGGTCACACATATAAACAAATAAACGAGGAAAAAAACACACGCACGTACACACATACACACACACCATGGAATATCCACACACATATAAATAAACAAACAAGAAAAAAAACACACACGCATGTACACAAGCACACGCACACACACACACAGTTAAACAAATAAATAAATAAAAAAACACGCACGTACACACACACACGCTAACGAATATCCACACACATATAAACAAATAAACAAAAAAAAACACACACGCACGTACACACACACACACACACACACGCACACGCACGCACGCACACACACACACACACACACCAACGAATAGGCACGCACATATAAACAAATAAACAATATTATAAACACACTCACCTACACACACACAAGCACAAACACACACACATACACACCAACGAATAGGCACACACATATGAACAAATAAACGAGAAATAAACATACACACGCACACACCTGCACGTACAAACACATGCACACACGCACACACGCACACCAACGAATAGGTACACACGTATAAACAAATAAACGAGAACAAAAAAACACGCAGGTACACACACATACACCAACGAATATCCACAAACATATAAACATATAAACAAGAAAAAAAAACACACGCACGCACACACACACACACACACACACACCAACGAATAGGCACACACATATAAACAAATATACAAGAAAAAACACACACACGCATGTACACACACACACACACCAACGAATAGGCACACACATATAAACAAATAAACGAGAGAAAAAAAACACACACGCACATACACACACACACCAACGAATATCCACACACATATAAACAAATAAACAAGAAAAAAACACACACGCACGCACACGCACACAAGCATACACACACACACACCAACGAATAGGCATACACATATAAACAAATAAACGAGAAAAAACACACACACGCACGTACACACACACACACAAAGACACACCAACAAATAGGGACACACATATAATCAAATAAACGAGAAAAGAAACACACGCACACACGAACACACACACACACACCAACGAATAGGCACACAAATAGAAACAAATAAACAAGAAAAAAATACACACGCACGCAAACGCACACACGCACACACTCACACACACACCAACGAATAGACACACACATATAAACAAATAAACAAGAAAAAAACACACGCACACACACACAGACACAACAACGAATAGGCACACACATAAAAAAAACACGCACGTACACACACGCACACACACACACACACACCAACGAATAGGCACACGAATATAAATAAATAAACGAGAAAAACACACACACACACCAACGAATATCCACACACATATAAACAAATAAACGAGAAAAAAACACACATGCACGTACACACACGCACGCACGTACACACACACACACACACACACACGCACCAACGAATAGGCACACGCATATAAACAAATATACCACACGAATTCTCGGACACACACACAGATATAAATATAGATACAAATGTATTTGTCAATATATGCATATGCATACGTTCCAGAAGAATGTTCTAGAATGTTCTGGAAGAATTTAGCAGGTTGCATTGCAATCAATTCAACCTCATTATCCAAAATTCGTTTGAAGGTTTAAGATCCGGAGATCCATAATAAAAATTTGTGACGCGAAAACAGACGACAAGAATTCTCATCCGAGCGCCATGGCCGAGGCTCGCCCCAGGCTAAACCGGCACAGGATGGAAGAAGTACAGAAGAAAGTAGTGAAAATCCTTTCGTCAACTGAGGAACGTGACCCAACTATGGCAGAAGCCAAAATCTTGGCTCAGTACTGCAGAGCCTGTCAGTTTCCTGTTCTATTTAAGACTCAGACGTTTGAGTGCTTGGGAGATGAGCCCACGCAGCTTCCCCCGTTCGACGGCTCACTAATGATCATGATGAACAAGAGCAAGAACCTGATTGTAAAGTATGCAATGAACCTCAGTGCGTTCCATCGTTTGCTAAAGGAGGCCAGTCAAATTTACGCGCAGGATTCCGAGCGACTGGTGGGTTTCTGCCCTGCGGATCTATGTCTCATAGTCAAGGCCACGGACCAGTCGCTTCTCGAGGAGCAGGTTCCTGCACCTTCTACCAAGCGCCCCCTTGAAATCAATAAGGAGGAACCCGTAGCAGAATCACCAAACAAGCGGCCCCGTCAAATTGAAGACGAAGCGCAGGTCGCCCTCAAGGAGGAGCAAGCTGTCGAGGAGTCACCACAGGAAGTGCAGGTCTCCTTCGAGGAGGAGCAGTCTGACTTCAGTGAGGACCAACTTGACTTCCTGTTGGAGTCTCTGGGCAAACCTGTCGAGGAGTCACCACAGGAAGTGCAGGTCTCCTTCGACGAGGAGCAACTTCTCGAGCTGTCAGCACAGGAAGTGCAGGACTTCTTCGAGGAGGAGCAGCCTGACTTCAGTGAGGACCAACTTGACTTCCTGTTGGAGTCTCTGGACAAACCTGTCGAGGAGTCACCACAGGAAGTGCAGGTCTCCTTCGAGGAGGAGCAACCTTTCGAGGTGTCACCATACGAAGTGCAGTTCTCTCTCGAGGAGGAGCAGTCTGACTTCAGTGAGGACCAACTTGACTTCCTGATGGAGTCTCTGGACAAACCTGTCGAGGAGTCACCACAGGAAGTGCAGGTCTCCTTCGAGGAGGAGCA
>NW_028234405.1:48024692-48027192 GCF_977035675.1 Penaeus japonicus
ACGTGTTCCTATTTCGAAAAATAGGATTCTACGTGTTCCTATTACGACAAATAGGATTCTACGTGTTCCTATTACTGTAAATAGGATTCTACGTGTTCCTATTACATCAAATAGGATTCCACGTGTTCCTATTACGACAAATAGGATTCTACGTGTTCCTATTACGACAAATAGGATTCTACGTGCTCCTATTACGACAAATAGGATTCTAAGTGTTCCTATTACATCAAATAGGATTCCACGTGTTCCTATTACGACAAATAGGATTCAACGTGTTCCTATTACGACAAATAGGATCCTACGTGTTCCTATCACTACAAAATACAAGTACTCGTTCTCCTACACCTTCGTCCTGTAACAGATAGCTATTGGTAATTCTTAGTTGCTTTTAAATCTTGCTAACGAAGTGAGGGCTCGCGAGGGGGTAGAAAGATTCGATAAATTTCGTTGTACAGTTATGTGTCTATTAGAGAGCGTTTCTCGTGGGAGGTTCGCCGGGGTAAAGGATCTACTTCAAAGGGTGATACATGATACGGCTTTGATTGATACGTGGCTGGGTAACGGTGTGTGTGTGTGTGTGTGCGTGTGTGTGTGTGTGTGTGTGTTCATATATATATATATATATATGCATGTGTGTATGTATGTGACACATGTAGACTAACGCACTCAAACACCCACACAAAAATAGTTATATGGATATATAGATTAGTAGAAGTATTTTTTAATAGATAGATAGATAGATAGATAGATAGAGAAATAGAGAGAGAAAGATATTTAGGCATCGGTAAGACAGAGTAAGAGAAAGGAGACAAAGAAACAGGAAAATATAATATAGATGATCTATAAAAAAGAAAATAAACAAATAAAAAATGTAAATTACCAATAATTCTTAAAGTCCCAAGAATTTTTATGACATAATGCTATGCATTCTGTGACATTTTGTTAAAAAAAAACAACTTATTTTCGTTTATTATAAATTTGTTTACACAGGGTTTCACGAGACATTCTCATATTCGTTAAATAGTTTAATTCATCTTCAAGCTCATGCAGAAGTCAGTAAACATGTTGCAGCCAATTTGGTTTAATTTCTGTGAATATACAAAAAAAAAAAAAAAGTAAAAAAAAAAAAAAAAAGGGGGGGGGGGGAAAAAAGTTGCCTTTACATCGCTGTATTTACTTGGTAGTCGTGTTCTTATTATCCCCAGTCCTCGTAAACATGTTGATGCTACCCGTAAATTAACCCAAAATATGAGTCTGGAATAATATGGCATGTTTTTTTTTTTTTTTTTATTGTTCAACAAACTGCAGAGTGACAGTACGGTACGGTGTGTGTGTGTGTGTGTGTGTGTCGGTGTGTGTGTGTCGGTGTGTGTCGGTCTCGGTGTGTTCTGTCGGTGTGTGTATGTATGTGTGTGTGAGTGTGTGTGTATGTGTGTGTGTGTGCGTGTGTATGCTTAAATACTGTCGTGTTTTTATTTTATATGTTTCGGGCGTATGCGATGTGTGTGTGTGTCGGTGTGTATGTGTATGTATGTGTGTCTGTATACTTAAATACTGTCGTGTTTTTATTCCGTATGATTCAGGCGCGTGCGATGTGTGTGTGTGTAGCCATAGAACATCAAAAACCAAGGCCGCCCAAAGTGGAGCTGCCTTCCTCAGCTGCCTGCTGTGACGAGCGCTCTCCTAACTGGATTGTCTGACGCCCTCCTTCAGACACTCTCTACAGGAGGCGGGGGAACGCTGAGAAATAATATAATGGTTGAGGCCGAGGGATGACGGCTGGCGTGATGGAGAGGAGTTGAGGGAAATGATGGAGGGAGAAGGAAGCGGGTCCGTGGCGAAGGGGGGCCAGGCTGGGTCGTCGCTTTGGTGTGTGTGTGTGTGTGTGTGTGTGACTGTGTGTTTGTGTGTGTGTGTTTGTGTGTGTGTGTGTGTGACTGTGTATTTGAGATTTTGGTGTGTGACTGTGTGTGTGTGTGTGTGATTTTGGTGTGTGTGTGTGTGGCTAACTTCATGTACGTTTTGTTGTGTGTGTGTGTGTGTGTGTATGTGTAAAAGACAAATTCTGTGACATAGTCTGAAAAGAAAACCAAAAAATTATTGACATAAAATTAGCTTCCATACAAATTTCCTAGATTGAATTAGCCACTTTACGGCAGCAACACAAATCACGTTCCAACTTGTTTTAGAACTTGTCGAAACAAGATATCGAAAGTTAAACAAAATACATCGACAAAACCCTAAAAAAAAAAAAAAAAAAAAAAAAAAAAAAATAGAAAAGATATAGCATCACAATCACAAAACAAACAAACACACAAACACACACAAACATACAACCACTTGCTGATCATCTTCACACGAAAGTGAATTTGAAAGTGAAGAAGTTCCTGCATGGAATTTCGAAATCAATAACGTACAAGTTCTGTTCCCGACCCGCTTTTGGGGATTGGGTGATAGCTGTGACATTCGGGGGCTGTCAGATGCAGAAGAGGAAAAGTTT
>NW_028234405.1:48062192-48064692 GCF_977035675.1 Penaeus japonicus
CCTTCAACCGCCGCCCTGAGTCGGCCTGATCCAAGGGACGACCTCGCTGAAAAGACGCCACCTGTTGGCACAATGGGTCGGCTACATTAGCAAGAATAACTCCTCTGTGCTGGCTACTCGTTGCTCACACTTCTCGCACCGGAAGTTGCTGCTGCATGCACGAAACTTCGCTGTTTGTTCCTTTATTTTTATTGCGTTTGTATAGGATTGTGTTCATTTATATCTTCAAAAGGATGATTATCGCTTTTTTTTTTTTTTTTTGATAGAGGTATCGGGTTGTGCGTAATTAATAAGATTATGGGATAATACACCTCCTGCATTGGGCTTAAAGGAGTTCAAAAGCTTGCTGTAATAATATTCAAAAAGCAAACTATTCTTAACTTAATTATCATACTGAAAAGAATAAAATACATTTTAATGAAAAACGTCAACTTTAAGTATCTGAAGCGACTTCGTTATTGTTTTCTTTTTTCATTATAATTAATTATTTCATAACAGCCATGCTTACGCCAATAGTACTTGTTACTGCTACAACAAATGCTACTGCTTCTGCTAATACTACTGCTACCACTATTACGACTATTATTACTACTGCAACTACTACTACTACTACAACTACTATCAATAGATTACGACAATTACTACGGCTATTTTTTTTTCAAAACTCAGAGAAAAAGAGAGAGAGAGATGTATGCATATAAGTATAAATACACATACACACACACACACACACACACACACACACACACATATATTTATATACATAGATATATATATATATATATATATATATATATATATATATATGTATAGGATATAAATATATGTAATATATATTGTATGTATGTATCATACATATATTTATATATATATATATATAGATAATATATTTTATATATATATATAATTATGTATATATAATGTATAGTATGGTATACATATATATATATATATAAATATATATCATACATATATATAGATGCATGTATTTATATATATATATACATATATAATATAATATATATATTAATATATATATATATATATATATATATATATTATAATTATAATATATTGATATAATATCAATATATAAATATATAATATAAATAAATATATATATGATGTATGTATATATATATAAATGATATATATAAATATATAAATATATATATATATATCTAAATATATATATAGATATTTAACGTCTGTGTGTATTATACGTATGTGTGTAATATTTATATAAAAATTATATATAATATATATATATATAAATATTTATATAATAGTTATATTTGCCCAATATATACTATATATATTGCATATATATTTATATATATATCTATATATATATATATATATTTTGATATATATATAATTGCTATATATATAAATATATATATATATATATATATATATATACGTAAGTATGTATGTAATATAAATACGTTTGTATGTTATATTAAAACGAAGTAGTATATTATGTAAGTAATGTTATATATATATACTTATATAGTATATATATTTGTATATATATATATATATAAATATATATATATATATATATATATAATAATATAAATATACACACAACCACATCACAGACTTAATATATTAAATATATATACATAATGTATAAAAAACATATAAATATATAATATATATATATATAATATAATATAAAATAATAATATATAATATAATGTATATATTTATAACATATAAAAATCAAATACGTAAATACAAATAATATAAATTAAAAAATAATATATATATATTTATATATATATATATAAACATAATACTATACATATAATACATATGTATATATATATATATATATTAATACTATATAAATATTTCTTAAATTACTATAAATATAGATATATATATATATCTAATATAAATATATCTATAATATTATATAATATATAAATATATATATAAATATATATATTTTTATTGTGTTTTAAAATATATATCTACATTGTTGGTGTGTGTACATGTGTGTGTGTGTTGGGTGTGTTTATATAAAAATTTATATATATATATATATATATATAGATATATATAGCTTAAATATATATATATAGATATATTTATAGAAATCTAAATATGTATATATAATATAATATAATATATATATATAATATATAAGAATATATATATATATTATAGTGTGTGTTTTGGTGTGTTTTGTGTGTGTTTGTGTGTGTGTGTGAGTGTTGTTGTGTTTATAATAATATCTATATATATATATATATAATAGATAGATATATATATATGTATATATATATACAAATATATAATTTATTATATATATATATATATATATATATAACATATATAGAATATTTTTACATATATATAAACATTTATATTTATATATATATATACAATATATATCAATATATGATATATATATAAATATATATGTCTATATAAATACATATATCTATATATATATATAAGTATATATATATATATTATATATATTATA
>NW_028234405.1:48082192-48084692 GCF_977035675.1 Penaeus japonicus
CCATCTCTATATTCGGTAGCTAAGATAATTCCTTAGAAATTGTTATGAGATACTTTTTTTCTGTCTTTTTATCACGTTGTTTTTCAAGATATTGTTTCCAAGAACCAATTAAATACTCGTATGTATATTGTAATTATCATTATCGAACCAATATATGGATTCTATTTATTGGCGTAACTGACCGAAGGAAAAAAAAACTGAAAAAGTTTTCAGGCTAACCTCTTTCCCTATTTCGCTAACCTACACAATATGGCAGGGTTAAAAATGGCCCTATTTGCATATATACATAAAGGTTCTTATAAAAGGTGTCAGGTGTAGGTTAGGTTTTGAACAGCAGATTCACACATCCTTGTTAGAACAGCTTTAAGATAGGTAGGAGTTTTCAGACTTTTTTTCCCCCATTTATTTTCTCTTTTTTATATTTTTCCTTTTCTTTTTCTTTTTTTTTCTTTTTTTCTTTTAGTCACTACTTATCGTTTTTACCTCCTTTCTCTTTTTCTTTTTTGTCTCCTTGTCTTTTCTCTTTATTTAGTTCCATTCTCCAGTTTCCCTACGATTTAGTTTCCATATTTGATTTGTCTTTAGCTCCTCAATGAAGTCTTTTTTTTTTCTTTTTCTTTTCTTTTCTTTTTTACTGAGTACGAGATAATACATTCAAACGCTTTATTTCAGCTTAGGATAATCATCAGAAATCCAGTGTTGCAATTTAGTCAACCATCACCAACCTTGCAAAGCCGCATCTCCCACCTCTATAAAAAAAAAAAAATAAATAAAGACCCCCCCAAAAAAAAAAAAAAAAAAAAAAAAAAATCTAATTCCACATCCTCTAGACACTCCAAGAGGAAACCACACCGCAGCCTCCAGTACGAACCGAACCAGACCAGACCAGACCAGACCAGACCAGACCAGACCAGAGCAGACCAGAGACGAGACGAGACAGCCGCTCTTTGAATCGATACGAAAGAAAGTACCATTAGAGGAGAACCCCGTTGCATTAGAGGCAAGAGAACTTATCGTAAGGAAGTCGACACGAACGAAGCTTCAAAGGCAGAGCTCGGATCCAGAAGCTCTTCTGTGAGAGAGAATAACGAACTTCACTGGGACTGAGACCCGTATATATATATATCCTCAGGTTTCTGCATGTCTAGAATGGAGAGGAGCTTAGACACAGCTTCAGAATTCTGTGGACTCCATCGGCAATTGTGTTTGCAAATTTCATTAGTTTCAGTGACGCTTCAGAATTCCAAATGCGAGGTGCGAGAGAACCTTTCTTCTCGGAAGAGAGAGAGAGAGAGAGAGAGGGCGGAAGAAATAGGCTTTGATTGGTTATGAAGATGAGTTTGGGATAGTTTGTGCGCGTTGTGGTAATTTCATTGCTTTCTCTCTCTCTCTCTTGTGACTTTCTTTTTTTCTTTTCTTATCTTTCTGTTTTCTCTCTCTCTCTCTCTCTCTCTCTCTCTCTCTCTCTCTCTCTCTCTCTCTCTCTCTCTCTCTCTCTCTCTCTCTCTCTCTCTCTCTCTCTCTCTCTCTCTCTCTCTCTCTCTCTTTCTATTCATTCTTGTTTATATTGTAGTTTCATTGCTGTGATAGGCTAATATTTTCATGGTTTAGGAACAGTGAGAAATGTATTGATACTAATAATAATGATAATGATGATTTTGATTATCATTATCATTGCCATTATCAGTGTTATCATTATTATCATCATTATTCTGACTATTATCATTATTATCATCGTTATTGTTATTATCATGATTTTAAAATCATTTTTACCTTGCTCTTTATCATTATCATCCACATTACTACTGTATTATCACTTTCATTATTATTATGTTTTTTATTACTGTTATCTTATTATTATCATTACTCTTATTATTATTGGCATCGTACTGATATTACTATTATCATTATCATTATTACTGTTGCTATCATATTATCTTCATTGTTATTATCTTTATTACTATCATCATCGTTATCATTATTACTATTATTACTATCATTATTATCATTACTACTACTATTATCATCATTGTCATTATAACTATTATCATTATTACTATTACTACTAATATTATTAGTATCATCATCATCATCCTCATTATCATTATCACTATCATCATCATTATCATCATGTCATTACCATCCTCATTATCATTATTATCATTATTGTCATTGTTATGATCTTTATCATCTCTATTGTCATTATACTCAATGCTTGCATCGTAATTGTTGCATCGACAATAATGATGATTTTGATATGATAAGAACATATAATCATGATGATAGTAAAAATGATGATAATGAGTACTGTCATTATTACGATTACCATTATAATCGTTATCATTTTTATTATAGTCATCATCATTATCTTACGCATTGTTATAATCATCATTATCATTAATGTTGATGATATTTTATCATTGCTAGTATAAACTTGCAAGATACTCTTCTGTGTTGATAAATTGGCAGATAAATCCATGTACAAAATATATTTATTAGA
>NW_028234405.1:48094692-48096732 GCF_977035675.1 Penaeus japonicus
GGGGGAGGGAGGGAGAGAGAGAGAGATTGAAAGAGAGAGAGAGAGAGAGATTGAAAGAGATAGATAGATTGAAAGAGAGAGAGAGAGAGAGAGAGAGAGAGAGAGAGAGAGAGAGAGAGAGAGAGAGAGAGAGAGAGAGAGAGAGAGAGAGAGAGAGAGAGAGGGAGAGAGAGAAGAGAAAAAAAAAAGAGAGAGAGAGAGAGAGAGAGAGAGAGAGAGAGAGAGATTAAAAGAGAGAGAAAGAGAGAGATTAAAAGAGAGAGAGGGAGAGGGAGAGATTAAAAGAGATAGATATATTGAAAGAGAGAGAGAGAGAGTGAAGAGGAAGGAGGGAGTGAAAATAAAGTAAATCAAAGTATTATCACCGAAACACAAAAATCGGGAAAAATCTCCAAAGTTTTGCCGTTGACACAACACAAACAGAACAGATGAGAAAGGGCTTGATCAGTGTTGATGGCTCGGAACCTTCCAGAAAGTGACCGAGGCTGGATGGGTGTCTCGACGTTCCTCTGGCAAAGCGCCTTCTTAGACACCGGCACATAACACACACATAAACACTCTCGTACACACACGCACACTAACACACTCACAGAAATATCCCAACACAAACAGACGTAAAGTAACTCATACACATACACACAAACATACACACACACACAAACACACACACATACATACACACACACACTTATCAGAAACACACACACATTTCCAAAAACCTCCACAGAAACAACACGACGTCCCAAACTCACTATACATACAACAAACAACGTACACAAATACATAGCCACTCACTCTCTCTCTCTTACACACACACACACACACACACACACACACACACACACATGTCCAAAAACCTCACACGCGTCCAAACACACATACATACACACACGTACACAAACATACAGCCACTCACTCTCTCTCTCTTACACACACACACACACACACTCATGTCCAAAAAACTCTCACGCGTCCAAACACACATACATACACGCACGCACACAAACAAACAGCCACTCACGTTCCTTTCTCTCTTCTTTCCACACACACACACTAATCTCCTTCCTCGTCTTCCTCTCTCCTCCACAGCCACTCAGTTTCACAAGAGTAACACCCTCCCAGTTCGGAACATTAACTGAACTTAACCTATCAACTTAAAAAACGTCATCTTCCACTATCTAAAAAGAAAGAAAAAAATCCAAAACGAACCACCATCCTCACCACATCCTCCACATCAATAACAACAACACCACCACATCCACCAAAACCAACAACAGCAACAACAATCAAGAACCTCCTTGATCTATAAAAATCGTGTTATGTTTTGTGTGTTAAAGCGACCAAAAGGAATCTTTCTGATGATTGTGAAAAGCCATGAGCTCGAGGGAAATCAAAGATTCTAAGAGAACATCTTAGTTATTGGAGGGAAAAGATAATTATATCTACTAAGTTTTTTTCTTTTTCACTCAGAAGGTGATGAGGATGAACATGTTGGAAGTGGAGGTAGAGGTGGAGGTGGAGGTGGAGGTGGAGGTGGAGGTGGAGGGGGAGGGGGAGGGGGAAGGGGACGGGGGAGGGGGAAGGTGGGAAGGGGGAGGAGGGATGAGGGGGGGGAGGGGGAGGTGGAGGGTGGTGAAGTGGAGGTGGAGGTGGAAAGGGGGGGAGGGAGTGGTGGAGAGAGTAGGTGGGGTGGAGGTGGAGATTTGAGGTGGAGGTGGAGGGTGGAGGAGGTGTATGTGGAGGTGGAGGTGGAGGGGGATGTGGAGGTGGGTGATGGTGGAGGTGGAGGTGTGGAGGGGTGGAGGTGGAAAGGGTGGAGGGTGAGTGAGGTGGAGTGGGAGGGGTTGGAGGGGGTGGAAGGTGAGAGGGTGGAAGGTGGAGGGGGTGGAGTGGTGGAGGGTGGAGGGGTGGGGGGTGAGGTTGGAGGGGGGTGGAGGGGTGGAGGGGTGGAGGGTGGAGGGTGGGGGTGGGGTGGGTTTTGGAGGGGTGGGAAGCGTGGAGGTGGAGGGTGAGGAGGTGGGAGGTGTAGGTGGAGGTGGA
>NW_028234405.1:48114332-48116832 GCF_977035675.1 Penaeus japonicus
TGCACACAAACATACACATATGCATATAAAGATGTCACCCAATCGGACCCTCGCTTCCCATCTACCGTTTATAGCCGCAGATCCGGCAATATGATGATTGCATGTTGAGTTGCAAGGAAGTGGAGAGCGACGTAGCCCTAAAACGTTTCACCCGTTAACGCCGCGTAGATTGTTGCAGCTGATATTGCTAGCAACACATTGTTTTGCACGCAAACAGAATCGAAGGAGCAGGGTCCACACCCCATGCGGATTAGAGGCAAACAATCTTGTTGATAAAGATTAGAGGCAAACACGGGTAAGAATTTCGCCCGGAAAAACAAAAGGGGCAAAAAGGAGGCAAAGATAGTGAATGGATTTACATTTTTTTCCTTCTCATGCGACAAGAAACGCATGGTTCTTGTTTCATGTGGTTCCGACTGGCGCTTTGCCATGTTCTGCTTCGAACTGAGGGGTCTTTTGGCTTTTGGTTTGACGGGGTATTTATATTTACATTTTTTTTTTTTTTTTTTTTTTTTTTTTTTTTTTTTTTTTTTTTTTTTTTTTGCTTCGAGTGAGGGATTTCTTTGTTTGATTGGGCGCTTTCGTGGTGGAAATACGATGGAGTAAGATGTGTGTATACCGGTTGGGTTTGATGTGTTGGTGGAAAGATGTATGATGTATGGTCTCTTGATTGGAATTAATTGCTTTGTATGATGTATCCATGTACAACTCTCTCTCTCTCACTCGATATATATATATGTGTGTGTGTGTGTGTGTGTGTGTGTGTGTGTGTGTGTGTGTGTGTGTATGTGTGTATATCTATATATATATCTATTTATATATATATATATATATATATATATATATATATATATATATATATATATATATATATATCTATATATATACATATATATATATATATACGTATATAATATATATAGATATATATATATATATATATATATATATATATATATACGTATATATATATATATATATATATATATATATATATATATATATATATATGTATATATACACATACATATAACTATCACCAAATAAAAGACCGGCAAAAGACACCGTAATATCATTAGCATATTCATGAATAACTGACTGATGAGCAATAATGACATTAATCGCGTAATGTGATCTGACCAGAGGCGAGATGAGCAAACCAGCACGGAATAATTTTCAACTATTTTACTGAGAACCTTAAATTTCCAATATTTCATAATGATTCGTACCTAAGTGTACTTGGTGATTAAACAGAAAGTGTATTTGTACATACTTGATTAGTGTTAACAAAGTTGCGTGTAAACATTTGAACAAGCAGATGAGTTTGGAGTTGCATAGTTTTATTTTCTGCATCGGATCAACTAAACAGTTTTTGATTTTTTTTCTTTCTTTTTCTTTTTTTAATACATTCCCCATTCACATTTCACACTTCAATTCAACAGTTCATATCGTCGTAGAATATCCATAATATCCTTTGGTGATAACAAAAGCAGTTACGTTTCAGAACAGTCCCATAAAAAGAAAGCTTTATAAGAGGGTTTCACATTGTATACTACGATGAGATTTTGTACCTGAGTTTTCATTCTATCAGGTTTGTTCAAATATTTGTATGTGTGCGTGTTTACGTGTTGGTATGTGTGCATGTGTGTGTGTGTGTGTGTGTGTGTGTGTGTGTGTGTGTGTGTGTGTGTGTGTGTGTGTGCACGTGTGTGTATGTGGCGTTTACGTGTTGATATGTGTGCATGTGTGTGTGTGTGTGTGTGTGTGTGTGTGTGTGTGTGTGTGTGTGTGTGTGTGTGTGTGTGTGTGGCGTTTACGTGTTGATATGTGTGTGTGTGTGTGTGGCGTTTACGTGTTGGTTTGTGTGCATGTGTGTGTGTGTGTTGTGTGTGTGTGTGTGTGTGTGTGGCGTTTACGTGTTGATATGTGTGCATGTGTGTGTGTGTGCATGTGTGTATATGTGGCGTTTACGTGTTGATATGTGTACGTGTGTGTGTGTGTGTGTGTGTGTGTGTGCGTGCATGTGTGTGTATGTGGGTGTATGAGAGCCGCCGTTGGGCTCGCACCAGCCTGAGTTTCCCAAGCTTCACTATGCTGATGAAAAATACAGGTTGGCTTGTTCAATATTTTAAGGTGTCTATTTGGTCTTGCTTCCTTTTTCCTTTTTATTTTGAATGACTGAATCAAGAATAAGGCATTGCATATTGTATTAACAGTATGTACATTGTCTGTTTATTTGCATGTGCGTGGGGGAAGGGGGGGGGGTATATGTATGCGTGATTGTGTTTTATGAGTATGCGGGCATGTGTATGTGCGGGCTTTCTCTATTTCTCTCTCTCTCTTTCTCTCTTTCTCTCTCTCTCTCTCTCTTTCTCTTTCTCTATCTATCTATCTATCTATCTATCTATCTATCTCTCTTTTTTTTTCCTCTTTCTTTCTCTCTCTTTCTCTCTCTCTTTCTCTCTCTGTCTGTCTCTCTCTCTCTCTCTCTATCTATCTA
>NW_028234405.1:48131832-48134332 GCF_977035675.1 Penaeus japonicus
AGTGGCATGTGATTTCACTAATCCTGAATCTGAGTGATGTTTCTACAAAGGGTTCCGAGGGAGTGATATATAAGCTTACATTGGCTAATTAATGTAACAAATTCAATCACAATTGCTTTTGATGCATGGATAGTCGACAGTATTCGTTTTCTTAACGTGTAGCCACGGGCGATAATCTAATCTTAATAAAAATCTTGTACTGCCTTTTATAATCAAATACGCTTCACCGAGTGGAAGCTTTGTATATACTCCCACTCCCCCCCCTCCCCCCAAAAAAATGATAATAGCTCGAAAAAAAAAGATGGATATCTGTTTGATTCTCGGTAGTAATGCATTTATTTGAATATCAGATGAAATCCTGTCTTTCATCTTTATAAGAATAGAAAAAAAAGAGAAATGTGACTGTGGATCTATATGAATGCCACGATATATATCTCTACAACTACACTGAAGCTCTTTCTTTTCGTTCTTTCTTCCGTTCTACTTGTCTACTTAACCATACGTAGAAACATTGGTGGAAAGGTCTCCCTAATATACCATTGCTTACCTGTACGTTCCCGTCGGTAGCGCAATGATCTTCCGAAGTTTATACTGCCGTAATCAGTAACCAGTGGGTGCTTCTCCTCCTTAAATCTGGTCGTTCTTTCTCCACCGCTCACTAAGCTGTCTCTTGGGCGAAATCCTCCTTCGTTTCGGAGTCCCGATTGCAGTGAATCCCTATCCCTAGCTTGCAACTTCTCCTCGGAGGTCTCGTCTTTACGGTCGTCGTTGTCGTTATCAAGAACGCCCCCCTCGCCTTGTCCTATGTCGTTGTTCCACGGCGAATCCTCGTCCTCCTCATCTATCTGGCCGAGGCCGAACTCCACGAGAAAGTCTCCGTTCCTGTTCCTGTTCCTGGACGTCGATCCGTCGTCCTCTGGCGAGTGGTGCTTCTTCGTGAGTGTGGGGGACGTTAGCCCGGGGTAGCGGGGGGATTCGTTGACCCGTGAATCACGTCTCATATCGCGGGCGTAAATTAGTTCGGATGGCGTTTTTCGCTGCCTAGATTTTCTGGAAGTTTTCGCGTCGGTGTAATGATAAAAATTGGATGCCACTGCCGCTTTTATATGGAGTTCTTCCCTTGCATCCTCACGCGTTTCATCCGAGTCGAGATTAAGCTTTATCTTGTCTCTATTGTTCCCAAACGCTTGAGTGCCGGGGAGAAATGGCCAGAGATTTTCCTCCTGGAGGCTCTGTGACTTCTGGCCGCTTTGGGAAGGCCAGATATTGGGTCGGTCTCCCCCATGCAGACCCTTGGGACCGAATTTTACAACCTCACCGAGGTGGTTTGAATTCAGTCTGCTGTGCGGGTTTATTCCGGCGGACGTTTTCCCTCTGTATCCTTCACTATCGATAAACGTCTGTCTGGGCGCCTCCAGACGGTCTGATGAGATGACGAACTTGTCCCTAATGTCGTAACTTTTCCCCAAAGGATATTTATACATGGCGTAATGGCAGGGCGCACAGTCTTCCCCACTATCTAATTCCCCGACTAAAGAATGAGTCTGAGGCGATGCTATGGGTCCGCTCTCGCCCCACTCTTGGCGAGAGGCTACGAAGGGCGTCTGGCCTCGTGGATGAGGCTCCGGAGCGGGGAGAGAGGAGGACGTGGAGGGCCCGCCGCCTGCACTCGCCTGAGCACCCGTTCGATGGGAAGTCGACCACATCTCCGCTGGATTTCTGGTGACCGCGTTTGGCACTGCGATGATGCCAGTCTGCTTCGAGGGGGTTTCGTGCGAGAGCGGACGCGGGGGAGACGAGGAGGCTGGTGAGTGGTACGTCCTCGACGAGACATGATTCTGTTGTGGGCGGAAATTGTGGTCCCTGCCAAAGCGAATGTCTTGAGCAACTAGTACAGCCACCGAGGGGTTCGTCGCAACGCCGACCACTGCCTTTACCCCCTGGGACGAGGCGAGCATCAAGAAAAACAACGCCTTGAGCGTCAAAAAGAAGCAGGGGGTGAGAGCGCTTACTCTTGCCAGCGAGGATCTCCCGAGAAAGGCTTCCACTCCCGGGGTGCTGATGGGGGAAGCAGGTGGCTGCACAGCACCCCCCTGAGGGTACCGGAGCCCCTGGGGCAGCAGTGTGAGGCGCCTTCCAGTCATACATGTATGGTCCCGATACTAGCTATGAACACAACGAACGTGTATCCTTGTGCTGGAGTCGCCCGGGGAGCCACAGATAGATCAGCTAAGACAGCATCACCTCTGCTTACATTGTCGCGGCACCGAAGGTTTTTGCTGGCCTGTTTCGGCTAAACATGAGGCTCCGAAATTATACTAATTCACACTAATTCACTATTTCAGAACACTTATTATTCAGGGTTTGATATCAACACAGGTAGTAAATGTTACACTGCACTTTATATCCAGGCATTTTGGTTCTATCAGTATAACTACACTGACAACAACAAATAATTGTTTATATTGCTGTGGCTATGCCATTTATTAATCTACCAAAC
>NW_028234405.1:48184332-48186832 GCF_977035675.1 Penaeus japonicus
TGGGCATTGATACGGAACTCAAAAAATAAGAAAAAAAAGGCATGCCAAACCTGCGGCGTGTATAATAGATTTAGATCACAGATTTAAAAAAAAAAAAATATATATATATATGTGTGTGTGTGTGTGTGTGTGTGTGTGTGTGTGTGTGTGTGTATTCATCTATCAGTTACCATACTAATTCACAACATACTTCCCTATACTTATAACCACGACGTATATACGCTCGTACATATACATTTTTTTTTCTACTTCAGTAATGACAGTTTCGAGGGAAATAAGACCGGACTACCATGTTCCTGTGTTCCTGTGTTCCTGAGTACCGTCACGGTGGCCTTGCTGTACTCACCCGACAGCGAGAGCCGAGATAAAATATGGAAATCCCGAAGCCATAAAACAAAACTCGAGACGCTGGAAAGGTTGTTTTTGTAACGTTGCCAGACAAGTGGAGTATCTTGTTGTCCTGTTGAATTATGGTCGGCCATTCAAGAGCCAGTCTGAGGTTGCTTTCCCGACTCGTCAGTTACACGGCTCGGATCCGATGAGAATTGCTGTTGGAGGCCCGAGTGATGGCTGCTATTACTGTTCCTTTTATGATGATTGGCGTATGTATCCAGCATTATGTATCATTAGTTCCCTTCCTTTCTCGTGTGTGTTTCCTGGTAGCTCTCTCTTCGCTTTCTGCCTTTATGGCAGTCTTTTTCACCGTGTTTCTGAGGGGGGGGGGGGGGGCGTTGTGAGCGTGTTATATATATATATATATATATATATATATATATATATGTGTGTGTGTGTGTGTGTGTGTGTGTGTGTGTGTGTGTATATTTATATATGCATATATATATATATATATATATAATATATATATTATTATATATATAATATATATATATATATATTATATATATATAGACATATATATATATAATATATATATATATATATATATATTTATATATAATATATATATATAATTATATATATATATATATATATATTAACGCAAAACACTCTTCCGTGTTAATAAGATGGCAGATAAACCCACTATACACAAAATAGATTTACTGAAAATGAGACGACAGTTTCAAGATCCATCTGGATCCCATCTTCAGACCTGAAGATGGAATCTTGAAACTGTCGTCTCATTTTCAGTAAATCTATTTTGTGTATAGTGGGTCTATCTGCCATGTGTATATATATATATGTGTGTGTGTGTATGTGTATGTATACATATATGTATGTGTATATTTATATATATATATATATATATATATATATACATATATGATATACAATTGTTTATATAAATATGTATATCAATCTTTTCATACATGTGTATGTGTACGTATATATGCATATTTATATGCAAATGTATGTATATGTGTATATAGATATATACATATATATACATATATGTATATATATGTATATATATATATATATATATATATATATATATATATATATATATGTATATGTATATATGTGTGTGTGTGTATTTGTCTATGTGTGTATGATTTCCTCACACTATGTATGATAAAAAAAAAAATCTTAGGGATATCAACCTTCAGTCACATTCATGAAAATCGAGGAGACGAGAAGGAGGAGGAGAAGGAATCGACAAGGAGGAGAATGTGCAGAGAGTGAGAAGTAAGCTGAAGATTAAGAACAAATAAAGTACGTTAAGAGGAAATGGAAGTAGGAGATAACAAGAGAATAGTAATACATAGTAAAGTGTCTAGCTACACATGATGATTATAAAGTGATAATGATGATAATATTAATATATTACAATAACGAAAAACAAACAAAAACCTCTACCAGTGATACACCTACAGAAAGAAAAAAAAGAAGAAAATACACAACCAAACTTACAAATCCTAAAAAATAAGATACAATAGAATAAAGAATTTAAACAACATAGCATTCCTCAAGCCAGTGAGAAGATGATGCCACAGCTTGTTTAACGAAGGCAATAGCTCGAGGCGGCGCGGCGAAGGTCTGGCAACACTGTCAACCTGCTGGCCACAGCTTGAGCCACAAGAGGCCAGCCACCATTACCGTAATTGTGATATTTCATCTTTCTCGCTTTCATGGTAACGATTCTGCGTGTAATTTACCTCGGAAAATGAGCGCGTGTTATGTCTTGGGTGGGAGGGTTTTTGACTGGGTAGATATGTTTGTGTGTGTTCGTAGTTGTATGGGGTGTGTATGTGTGTTTCTCTGTTTATGTGTGTGTATGTATGTGTATAGATAGGTAGATGTAAATACATACATATGTATATATGTGTATGTATGTATATATGTATATATATATATATATGTGTGTGTGTGTGTGTGTGTGTGTGTGTGTGTGTATGTGTATATATATTCATATATGTATATATATATATATATATATATATATATATATATATATATATATATATATATATACATACATATGTATATATATGCATACACACACACAAAAACATATATATATATATATATATATATATAT
>NW_028234405.1:48214332-48216832 GCF_977035675.1 Penaeus japonicus
TACTCACTGTTTTTGGTTGCTTGTTTTTTTGTTTTTGTTTTTTTTAATCTGTGACCCATGAACTGAACTGAAAAAAAATCAGAAATGAAAGTATTTTAGGAAAGTAAATGCAGGTATAATGAAGTAAGTATTAGTCATGTAATTAGAATAACTTAAATGTACATTCTTAAACATAGTGTTTTTCCTTTATTCTTTCTCGTTACAGTTTTTCTTAAGATGAGATTAATAACTTTCTTTGTATCATGCATTGTTGCAAATATCATATACTGGAAATACAGTGTAAGTAAAACAATTCTACAGGAAAATCACTAGCTCATTTGCTGTCATATCAATGATACGTTTTTTTAATAACCAACGCGGACCAGAATACCTGCCAACAATTAAGTAATAACAATTACAACAAACAAAGCGATTGTCTGTAAGAAGCTTCCCTCGAACACCTACGCAATTAGTGCTAAATCACTTCCATGCGCCGATGTTTATACCAAGAAATAAGTTTAATGAGCAGTACTCAAGCCCATATAATAAGCATAAACCACTAGAACACACTTATAGGAATTACCAAAACTAGTTTCGTAAGTACTACTTACATACTCACACTACTGTATCAAGGCGAGGGTGGTTTCGCGGTTCTCTCAGGGTCTTATGTGGCGTGTGTGTGTGTGGGTTCGAACCCCCCAGTTAAAGAGGGTATTTACATATCTATTACAAATGGGCTACTGTATTATTTCACCATACATCAAATAACCATCATTCACTATAAGCTAATAAGACATATCTCAACGATTCAAACTCAAGATTGTGTTCACATTTCGTACCCTACATTCTTTTATTCTTTAAATTACAAGCTACCCTCTTGTCGTTTCTACGCATTTAATTAAACGGTTGCAAGGGGTTGATTAAGCAACTTTGGAAGAACCTGATTCCTTTTGGAGAGAAAGTCAGTACTTCAACATTCAACAGAGGACGAAATGGTAAGGCTCCGAAGCGGAGAATATTCTTAAGTTCTTGAAACTGGCTTCCTTTGAATTTCTTGGCGCGGCGGGAAAAGTGTGGAGTCCCTTCTTTATGAACGAATACGTAGTGAAGCAATAAATGGGGTATCCTTAATGGGGCTCATTATTCCACCTAACTAAGAATGCGGTTAATGGTACACAATTTTGGTGATTGCACGAGAGTTGTATATACAATCATTCTATTTCGCTTATTCGTGGAGTATAGAAACCCTTTCTTTTTGTAACCATTCTACATCTTTCTATCTATATGCGTGTGCATCCCAATACATTTCCAGATGCACATTATATATATAGTCGACACCAACCGCTTTAGATATTACAACACATACAAATCCCCCTCATGATATTTCATAATATCTCACGATATCTCATGATATCTCACCCCAAACGAAAATCATAACCAGACCATTTTCTTATTTCAGCTCGCATATAGAGAGTGAACTCTGACCTTCGATGTGCCTTCAATTCCCCAAAGGAGAGAATTTTCACCAACCGGCAGGCAGAGGTCAAACGAAAAGGGAATTCACAGAGAGGAGTCTCTGGAGGTTAAATCTAACACGTGTCAAATGTTCACAAAAAAAAAAAAAAAAAAAAAAAAAAAAAAAAAAAAAAAAAAAAAAGGTGAAACTGGGTCGAGAATTCGTTGTCCAATCTCTAGCTTTGATGACCCAGGTTGGAAAGAGAAGAAAGAAAGAGGGGGAAAAAGTTAAGAGATAATAGTAAGAAGGAAGAGATACATATATAAATAAAAAAAAAAAGTATAAAGGTAACGAATTGTGTATCTAAAGGAGCACATATATCTTTCTGGAAGGTAGTAGGGGGGGAGGGGAGGGGAGGAGAGGGAATGGAGGGAGATGTTGGAGGTAAGTTTAAAACAGCCCATATATCTTCCGGAAGGAGGAAGAGAAGAAGAAAGAAGATGGACAAAGAAAGGGGAGAAAGGAGGAAAGGGGAAGGGAAGTATGAATGCAAATATTCTTTCTAAAGGAGTAACCAACTGGATATGTATACGAATATGTGTCTTGAAAAGCATGTATATAATTTCACTGTCATGGCTCAAAAATGGATAAAGAAAATGGTATGATCATGATATAATTCCATTACTGACGAGAAAAAGTAGGTATGTTTGCTAATATTATAACAACTTACAAAGCGCCCACAGAGTACGAACCTCCATACACATGAGATAAACTTAAAGATGCAGATTAAAAATACAAAAGTCTACCATTTTTTTTTTTTTTTTTTTTTTATGTTGGCCTGGTAAAGCATCATTAGCTTTAAACATAGACTAGTATATACCACATTTAATCAGTTGGTCTTTTGGCCATAGACAACACATATATATATAGAATTTCATCAGAACCCTTCAGTAACTTATAACACAATTCTACCGCCAATAGACAAACAAGTAGTTGCTGGCTTGTTGAGGCAATTATATCAATCATCCTTTATGAGGTAATGATAGTAAATCAAGTCAGAATGCA
>NW_028234405.1:48224332-48229332 GCF_977035675.1 Penaeus japonicus
AACATTGTTCAGCTTCGTGATTGTAAAGGAGATCTCAAAATGTCGTTTACAGAGAAATTTGTGAGTAAGCCTAGCATTGAGTTGCTGGCAGGATCTGTAAAGAAAAGTGATTGGTTAGAAATTGGTAAACATTATAACTGTGAAGTAGACAGTAGTATGAAGAAAGATCTCATTAAACGTAAAGTTATTAAACATCTAGTCAGTGAAGGTATTGTTTCAGAAGAAGCTCTTAAGTTAATAGATAGTTATGTAAGTCCTGTTGACCTTCAAGTCCAAAAAGAGTTGAAGATTAAGCAGATGGAAATAGAGTCACAGGAAAAGATTCAAGTTAGATTAAGAGAAATGGAACTAGAATTAGAAAAACAGTTGGAGATAAAACGTCTAGAATTGGGGTTATCAAGTAAGAAAGTTGCTGAGAGTAAGCCTATTGACATATTCAAATATGTTAAAATACTCCCAAATTTTAATGAGGAGGACATAGAAACATTTTTCAGAGAATTTGAGAAAGTTGCAGTCAGTCTTCAAATAGATGAAGATTATTGGGCTGTATTAGTCAGAAGTAAATTTGTTGGTAAAGCACAAAGTGTAAGTTCAAATCTATCCATAGATGATAGCCGTAATTATAAAGTGTTAAAGTCTCAGGTATTAAAAGCCTATGAAAGAGTACCAGAATATTATAGACAGACTTTCAGAAATGCTCGGAAGACTGATTCTATGACGTATCAGGAATTTGGTCGTCTAAAGGAGAAGAACTTTGACTTTTGGTGTAGATCCAAGAATATTGATGAGGATTTTTCAAAACTCAGGGAACTTATGTTAATAGAAGAATTTAAAAGGTGTCTGGATCCTAATCTGAGAATTTTCCTAGAAGAAAGAGATATTGACTCCTTAGACAAAGCTACTTCTTTGGCAGATACATATGTACTTACTCATAAGACTAATTATAGATCTTTGCCTCAAGTGAACAAGTACAGTAATAAAGCAAATGTTAATTATGTTAACTCAGCAAGTGGGCTACAAGGAGGAAAACCTAATTTTGCAAAAATCCAAAACAATCCTCCTGGTAAATCTTCATTTGGGACAACTATTACATGCTTTTATTGTAAACAGCCAGGACATATTAAGACTAATTGTCCAAAAATAAGCAAAGTTTCACCAAAGTCTGCTGCATTAGTGAAAATGTGGTCCGAGGAAGATCAGTATTCCCATGTGCCTAATGTAAATCTTTCCCCGCAGAAGAATCCTGTTGTTGAGAATTTGGACTTTGAACCTTTCCTCTCGGAAGGATTTGTTGGTATTGAGGAGAGTGATGCCATGCGGCCTATCCATATTTTGAGAGACACAGGAGCAGCTCAGTCATTGTTGTTAGAGGGATCTCTACATTTGTCTGATTTGACCTCGACTTCTGCAAGTGTCATCCTAGAAGGGGTAGGTGGTGTCATTAAGGTACCTCTTCATACTGTTTATTTGAAATCAGGTATTGTTACTGGTTCTGTGGTAGTTGGAGTTGCCTCTAAGTTACCTGTTCCAGGGGTTGACTTGCTGTTAGGAAATGATTTGGCTGGAGGTAAAGTTATACCTGACCCTATTGTTGTAAATGAACCTACTCAGGAAAATGAAACTAAAGAGTTAGAGGATGAAATTACGGGTATTTTTCCATCTTGTGCTGTGACTCGTTCAAGATCACAGATGGTGTCTACTGATGATATTGTAGCAGATCAGAATGATCTATCCACAAGTGAACAAAGAATGTGTGAGGATGATTTTGGGTTAACATCCTTGTTTAGTGTGAGTGATGCCCATGATGTGCAAGAGCTAGATACCAATATTTTGAGTAATAGAGAACAATTAATTATTGATCAAAGTAATGATGTTAAGATTAAAGAATTTATGAATGTGGCTATGAGTGAAAAAGAGATTAGTGAATGTTCCAAGGGCTACTATATTAAACATGGTGTCCTTATGCGTAAGTGGACTCCGCCCAAAGTTCCAGCAGATAACTCTTGGACGGCAGTTCATCAAATTGTGCTTCCAAAGAGATACAGATCTGAGGTATTGAAATTAGCTCATAATACACCTATGTCTGGACATTTAGGAATTAGGAAGACGTATGCCAAGATTCTGAATAATTTTTATTGGCCTTATGTAAAAAAGGATGTGATTAATTTTTGTAAGTCTTGTCATACATGTCAAATTGTGGGGAAGCCAAACCAAAGTATTGCCAAAGCTCCCCTTATACCTATTCCTGTATTGGATGAACCTTTCAGTAGAGTATTGGTAGATTGTGTGGGACCATTACCCAAGACCAAATCAGGACATCAATATTTGTTAACAATTATGTGTTGTGCTACCAGATACCCAGAAGCCATACCATTAAGAAACATTTCAGCTAAAGTAATAGTTAAATATCTGATAAAGTTTTTCACAACTTTTGGCTTGCCTAAAATAATTCAATCAGACCAGGGTAGTAATTTCATGTCAACATATTTTCAAAAAGTAATGAGTGATCTAGGAATTAAACAAATTCATTCAAGTACCTACCACCCAGAAAGTCAAGGAGCATTAGAAAGGTTTCATCAGACCCTTAAGAACATGCTTAGAAAATTTTGCAATGACACTAATAAAGAATGGGATGAAGGAGTGTCCTTCCTATTATTTGCTGTACGAGATGCTGTGCAAGAATCTCTTGGATTTAGTCCACACGACCTCATATTTGCTCATGATGTGAGAGGTCCTTTGAAAGTTCTGAAAGAAATGTGGATTCAGAGTGATGAAAAACAAACTGTACTAGATCATGTGTCAACTTTTAGAGAAAAGCTATTTCAAGCATGGGAATTAGCTAGAGAAAATATGAAAAGCTCCCAGTGTAAAATGAAACACAGATTTGATGCTAAATCTAAAGTGCATGATTTTAAAGTTGGTGATCAAGTATTGGCCTTTTTGCCTATGCAAGGGCAACCTCTGAAAGCAAAATTCTCTGGTCCATATGAGATTGTAAGAAAACTCAATGATGTAAATTATGTGATTAAAACCCCAGACAGACGTAGATCTGAAAGAGTGTGTCATGTAAACATGTTGAAAGAATATTTTGTTACTGAATCAAAGGTTGTCAATCTTAATGTGATAAGTGATAATCATGAGGATGAATTTAGAAATATGAATATAGATATGAAATTGTGTAACAGTGATATTCTGAATAACTTGAATGACAAACTGAGTCATTTGTCTGATGGTCAAAGGGAAGAAATTTGTGTGTTAATACATCAGCATGTGAAGTTGTTTAGTGATGTACCCCAACAAACAAACTTGGTGCAACATGATGTGGATGTAGGAAATGCTTCTCCTATTAAACAGGCTCCGTACAGGATGAATCATGTGAAAAGGGAATATCTAAAGCAAGAAATAAGATATTTACTAGATAATAACATCATAGAACCTAGTGCAAGTAGCTGGTCTTCACCATGTCTATTGGTACCAAAACCAGACGGTTCTTTTAGATTGTGTACGGATTACAGAAAAGTGAATCAAGAAACAAAGACGGATGCTTACCCTTTACCAAGGATCGATGATATAATTGACCAAATAGGAAATGCAAACTACATTACCAAGATTGATCTGTTAAAAGGCTACTATCAGATTGGATTGACGGAGAGGGCGAAGCAAATTTCAGCATTTGTTACACCGGATGGTTTTTTCCAGTATCGTGTAATGCCGTTTGGGATGAAGAATGCTCCTGCAAGTTTCCAGCGATTGGTGAACTATCTAACTGCTGATATAGAAGGAGTCCAGGCGTACATTGATGATGTCTTAGTTTATGGAGAAACATGGGAAGAACATATAAGCCGTTTAAGAAGAGTATTTGAAAAACTATCCGAAGCCAAGCTTACCATTAACCTTAAGAAGTGTGATATTGGACATGCATCTGTGGAATTTCTCGGTTATGTTGTTGGACAAGGACAAGTAGCTCCTATAACTGCCAAGGTGGAAGCAGTAGTGAACTTTCCTCAACCAAACACTAAGAAGAAAGTGATGAGTTTCCTTGGTATGGTGGGATACTACAGAAGATTTTGTCCGAACCTATCTACTGTAGCAGTGCCATTAACTAATTTACTTAAGAAGAACCAGAAATTTACATGGACACAAGAATGTGAAGATGCCTTCAAGAAAATCAAAGGATTGTTAATGTGTCATCCAGTGTTAAGGAATCCAGACTACAGTGTTTCTTTTATTTTACATGTTGATGCTAGTGATTATGGTGCAGGTGCAGTGTTATTACAAGAATTTGATGATATATTACATCCTATCTGTTATTATAGTGCTAAGTTTAAAAAGCATCAACTAAATTATGCCACCATAGAAAAGGAGGCATTGTCTCTGATTTTGGCTTTGCAATTTTTTGAAGTGTACTTAAGTGCCTCACCATTTCCTATTACTGTGTTTACAGACCATAACCCATTGATTTTTATTGAAAGGTTTAAGAATAAGAATCAGAGGCTTATGAGATGGAGTTTTCTGCTCCAGCCATTTAATCTAGTAATTAAACACATTAAAGGTATTGATAATGTGATAGCAGATGCTTTATCTCGCAGTGGTCCTTAAAGCAAAGGACTGTAGCAGAAAACTATTTTTAGGGGGGGGATGTATTACGCCCTGATTCCTAATATAGAAGTTATGATTGTTTTGTTGTATTTGCTTCGTGTGATGTATACTGATTTTGTTTCAAGTGAAGAGCGAGATGCGCAATGCAAGCGTCCTAATCAGGAGCGTTTTGTTTACATTCGAGAGAGACATGTGGGGAACCCAGGCTGTGATAGTTGTGTCGTCTCTCACTATTTGGTTTGGTCGATTGTAGCGTTATTTCTTCCAAGTTGTGTTTCTTGTGGTGCTTATCGTGGATTCGATGGGTTCAGCTACAAGGTTTGATGGATGTATTTGATCTCAGTGGTAGGATTATTGTGATATTAACGGAGATAGTTAATGTATTCCTACATTGGGGTCGA
>NW_028234405.1:48261230-48263730 GCF_977035675.1 Penaeus japonicus
AGAAATGAATGTATTTTACTGAAGTAAATGCAGGTATAAAGAAGTATTAATTATGTAATTAGAATAACTTAAATATACATTCTTAAACATAGTGTTTTTCCTTTATTCTTTCTCGTTACAGTTTTTCTTAAGATGGTATTAATAACTTTCTTTGCATCATGCATTGTTGCAAATATCATAGACTGGAAATACAGTGTAAGTAAAGCAATTCTACAGGAAAATCACTGGCTCATTTACTGTGTCATATCAATGATACGTTTTTTTAATATCCAACGCGGACCATAATGCCTGCCAACAATTAAGTAATAACAATTACAACAAACAAAGCGATTGTCTGTAAGAAACTTCCCTTGAACACCTACGCAATTAGTGCTAAATCACTTCCATGCGCCGATGTTTATACCAAGAAATAAGTTTAATTAATGAGCAGTACTCAAGCCCATATAATAAGCATAAACCACTAGAACACACTTATAGGAATTACCAAAACTAGTTTCGTAAGTACTACTTACATACTCACACTACTGTATCAAGGCAAGGGTGGTTTCGCGGTTCTCTCAGGGTCTTATGTGGTGTGTGTGTGTGGGGGGGGGGTTCGAACCCCCCAGTTAAAGAGGGTATTTACATATCTATTTCAAATGGGCTACTGTATTATTTCACCATACATCCAATAACCATCATTCACTATAAGCTAATAAGACATGTTTCGACGATTCAAACTCAAGATTGTGTTCACATTTCGTACCCTACATTCTTTTATTCTTTAAATTACAAGCTACCCTCTTGTCGTTTCTACGCATTTAATTAAACGGTTGCAAGGGGTTGATTAAGCAACTTTGGAAGAACCTGATTCCTTTTGGAGAGAAAGTCAGTACTTCAACATTCAACAGAGGACGAAATGGTAAGGCTCCGAAGCGGAGAATATTCTTAAGTTCTTGAAAAACTGGCTTCCTTTGAATTTCTTGGCGCGGCGGGAAAAGTGTGGAGTCCCTTCTTTATGAACGAATACGTAGTGAAGCAATAAATGGGGCTCATTATTCCACCTAACATATAATGCGGTTAATGGTACACAATTTTGGTGATTGTACGTGAGTTGAATATACAATTATTCTATTTCGCTTATTCGTGGAGTATAGAAACCCTTTCTTTTTTGTAACCATTCTACATCTATCTATCTAT
This sequence comes from Penaeus japonicus, assembly GCF_977035675.1. NCBI lineage: Eukaryota > Metazoa > Arthropoda > Malacostraca > Decapoda > Penaeidae > Penaeus > Penaeus japonicus. Next base: position 48,262,410 of record NW_028234405.1, read on the forward strand.
ATGAGTGTGCATCCCAATACATTTCCAGATGCACATTATATATATATATAGTCGACACCAACCGCTTTAGCTACTACAACACACATACAAATCCCCCTCATGATATCTTATAATATCTCACGATATCTCATGATTTCTCACCCCAAACGAAAATCATAACCAGACCATTTTCTTATTTCAGTTCGCATATAGAGAGTGAACTCTGACCTTCGATGTGCCTTCAATTCCCCAAAGGAGAGAATTTTCACCAACCGGCAGGCAGAGGTCAAACGAAAAGGGAATTCACAGAGAGGAGTCTCTGGAGGTTAAATCTAACACGTGTCAAATGTTAAAAAAAAAAAAAAAAAAAAAAAAAAAAAAAACTAAGGTGAAACTGGGTCGAGAATTCGTTGTCCAATCTCTAGCTTTGATGACCCAGGTTGGAAAGAGAAGAAAGAGAAAGAGGGGGGAAAAGAGAAGAGATAATAGTAAGGAGGAAGAGATACATATATATATATAAATATATATAAAAAGAAGTGTAAAGGTAACGAATTGTGTATCTAAAGGAGCACATATATCTTTCGGGAAGGTAGTAGGGGGGGGGGGGAGGAGAGGGAATGGAGGGAGATGTTGGAGGTAAGTTTAAAACAGCCCATATATCTTCCGGAAGGAGGAAGAGAAGAAGAAAGAAGATGGACAAAGAAAGGGGAGAAAGGAGGAAAGGGGAAGGGAAGAATGAATGCAAATATTCTTTCTAAAGGAGTAACCAACTGAATATGTATACGAATATGTGTCTTGAAAAGTATATATATAATTTTACTGTCAAGGTTCATAAATGAATACAGAAAATGGTATGATCATAATATAATTCCATTACTGACGAGAAACTAGGTATGTTTGCTAATATTATAACTTACAAAGCGCCCACAGAGTACGAACCTCCATACACAAGAGATAAACTCAAAGATGCAGATTAAAAATACAAAAGTCTACCATTTTTTTTTTTTTTTTTTATGTTGGCCTGGTAAAGCATCATTTGCTTTAAACTTAGACTAGTATATGCCACATTTAATCAGTTGGTCCTTTGGCCATAGACAACACATATATATAGAATTTCATCAATTCTACCGCCAATAGACAAACAAGTAGTCGTTGGCTTGTTGAGGCAATTATATCAATCATCCTTTATGAGATAATGATAGTAAATCAAGTTAGCATGCATATCAGAATTATATAATACTACCTCTATACATACTCTGTAAATGTTTGTATATGCATAGAACACACATTCACACTCATTATGGATATAATGAATTTCAAACTATCAATTAAAGATATTTAT
>NW_028234405.1:48321230-48326230 GCF_977035675.1 Penaeus japonicus
CTTCAAAGATGAAGGGTACACTACGTGCATAATCATAAACGATATCTCCATATATAATAAACCCTCTATTAAGAACCAGACGTAGCTACACCAAAAGTCTTCAATTATTAAGGTCAAAATATGAAGAAAAAAAAGAAAAGAAAAGAAAAAAAAAGAAAAAATACACAAGTACATCACCCTATCAAATAAACTCCTATATCAAACATGTATCAGATTAATAGCCCTGATCTCGTAAAACGCGACAAACGACGTGGGATGTGTGTGTGTGTGTGTGTGTGTGTGTGTGTTTGTGTATGTATGAGTTTGTGTGAGTGTATATGTGTGTGTATGAGTGTGAGTGTGAGTGAGAGTGTGAGTGTGTGTGCGTCTGTGTATGTGTGTGTGTGTGAGTTTGTGTGTGTGTGAGTGTGAGTGAGAGTGAGAGTGTGTGTGTGTCTGTGTGTGTATGTGTGCGTCTGTATGTATGTATGTATGTATGTACGTATATGTGTGTGTGTCTGATGATTATCGAATGGGAAAAGATAAAAGAACATCGGAATTCATTTACATGATTCGGCCATAGACGTAACGATGGGCATTAGGTTTCTGATAAGGGCTACGGATATATGGAACACATTCTGGGCTATAGTGCTACAGGGGAGTAAGCTGTGTCTTTGGTGTGTAATAAAGGTGGGTGAGGCTATTTATTCGGGAGGGGAAAAGGAGGGGTGGGGGGGGTGGATAAGAGGGGTTGGAGGGTTGCTGGGTGGAGGGTGGGGGGTGGGGTGGGGGTGGGGGGTGTGGGGTACGAGTATCTCTTTGTGATAGATGGAGTTGGTGTGGTTGGCTTGTTTGTTTGTTTTACTTTTGTGTGTGTGGGTGTGTGTGTGTCTGTGTGTGTATGTGTGTGTGTGTGTGAGTGTGTGCGTGTGTCTGTGTGTGTCTGTGTGTGTGTTTGTTTGTACTTCCATGTTTGTATAACAAATCCATCTGCGCGTGTATATCTATGTACATATGATGATATATCCAAAACTTCTTTCCTGAAATCTAACTCTCATGTATTCCGTGAAATATTAACAAGCAGTTTTTCTTCTTCTTCTTGTTCCTCGTCATCATCTATTCCCTTTTTCTCCTATCTCTCATCCCCCCCCCACCCCCGCTTAGTAATTCAAAATCAACTTCAGTCCAGGGATGGAAATCTGACAATCACAATCAAGAGAACAAAAACCTCTCGTAGGTGATAAGGTTACGTAAACCCTCGCTCCCATTAATCACAGACGGGATGGGATGGGCGGGATGGGATGGGTATGGGTATGGGATGGGATGGCTCGCGCTACTAGGAATGACCTCCAGAGTGAAATGGGATCGGGTGCCTCCTCATGGTGATTCTCTTGATGACAGAAGTTGTAAATGAGTTCTGTACAGGAAGTGTGAGACGGCCAAGACAAAAAAAAAAAAAAAAAATTGTCGAAGGGAGTCAAGATGGAGGGTATAAAGGGAGGAGGTGGAGTGAGTGAGAAAAAAAAGGAGGGGGGGGTGAAAGAGAGAGAAAGTGAGGAAGAGAGAGAGAAAAAGAGAGAGAGAAAGGTATGGAGGGAGGGAGGGACAGAGAGAGAGAGAGGGAGAGAGAAAGGGATGGAGGGAGGGAAGGACAGAGAGAGAGAGAGAGAGAGAGAGAGAGAGAGAGAGAGAGAGAGAGAGAGAGAGAGAGAGAGAGAGAGAGAGAGAGAGAGATAGAGAGAGAGCGAGAGAGAGAAAAAAAGAGAGGGAGAAAGAGAGTTAAAAGAGAGAGAGAGAAAGAGAGAAGGAGAGAGAGATAGAGAGAAACAGACTGACAGAGACAGAGATACAGACATATTCATACAGATAGGCATGAAACGATGTAGGAAAAGCGAGAGAGAAAACGTTTTAATAGATACATGTTACAAATAGATACATGCTAGCATTTTATTAGTTACCAGTATTGTTGAGATAAGTGCATCACCCTATTTGGCGTCCAGCAGCATGCATTTGTTGCTGAGGCTTGGGTTGCACATGTGTCCGAAGAATCAAACTTGCCAAAGCAGTCAGAACTGAGAAATGTTGCATTTTCCAGAGAGAGAGAGAGAGAGAGAGAGAGAGAGAGAGAGAGAGAGAGAGAGTGTGTGTGTCTGTATATGTATATATATATATATAGTTTTATATATATATATATATATATATATTATAATATATATTATATATATATGTATATATGTATATATATGTATATATTATATATATATATATATATATATATATATATATATATATATATATATATATATATATTATATATATACATATACATATATATATATATCTATAATATATATATATATATATATATATATTTATATATATATTATATATATGTATATATATATGAAATATATATATATATATATTATATATATATATATATATATTTATGTATGTATATACATATATCCTTGATAAACAAAATTATATTAACAAAATAAACCTTATTCTAAATTATTTCTCTATACTTATTCAGATAACGGAAGGCCCCTTTACAGAAATTTCTAGGAATGAAAATAGCCTCAATAGATTTCTAAGAGCGCTACTAAAAAATCAAATCATTACAAAAGAAATCTCCAGAAACCCCTCCCCCCTCTCCCCTCCCCCTCCCCCTCACCACCACCACTCATGAGTTCTTCTAAGTATACATAAGTACATAAGTACAAAAGTACATCAAAAGGACACTCCAGGCCGCCCTGTCTTAAGTGCTCTCAACATGTGCTGTTGCAATATTGCCAATTGTTTTAATTAATTGTTTTAATTGTTGCAAATATTGCAAATATTGACTTAAAAACCGTTTCCTTATCCGGTTGGCAACTGCCTTATCAGTCCGCCATATTTGAAGGTATTTCATCTTGACATGGTTTTGATATGTTTAGCTGTTGCTATACCAAACTGAATTCTCTTTCCTTGAATCTATAATCACATTACTTAACTTTTCCTCAGCTTTTGTGAATTTCGTTTTACATTCGATATAATTCTTAAGTAAAAACTTGAACTTTGTCGGTGTGTTTTATAAAGCTTATCTTGTTTTCCGATGTTGCTTAATCTTTTTTTTATATACTTTTCTGGAAAAAAATGTAAGCCTTATAATTATACATGTCTCTTTTCATTTACGTAACTGCATGCTCTTAAAATTTTTACTTATTGATAATGGTCAAATCTTAAATTCAAAAAAATATCTATATTCATACTTTATTATAGTTTTATAAATGTAAATCATTACTTGTTATTCACTTAAATATTCCAAAATAGTGTTCTATTTTCTTTTTCTTTTTTTTTTAGCTTGAAAATGGCTCAAGTATCTATTATATTTTATCAGGGTCTTCTTTGTGTTTGGTATCTGTTTTTTCTTTGACTTCTATATGCGCTTGTTTAATCTTATATCTTTCAGTTTATTGTCTTCATATCCTTAATCACTTAGTTTCATTATGTATTGTATTTTTTTTCGTCGTTTAAGTGTGAAGGTTAATTAAGATCTGAAATGTTGTTAACAAAATAGCGATACTCCTTTGCTTATTATACATACATTATAATCAGCAACACACACACACACAATAATCACGCACACACGACTCACACACACACACACACACACAACTATATATATATATATATATATATATATATATATATATATATATATATATATATACACTTTTTTTTTTTTTTTTTCAATGTACATCCATTTCGTAAATTTGTTATTAATTGACACTTGCACTATTCAATATATCTCGTGACATTTACTACTAACATTCATACTAATATTCATTTACTATTCTTACTAATATTTCTCTTAATGTTCTTACTAATATTCACTTAATATTCTTAATTTAATATCACTAATATTCTTACTAATATTCACTTAATATTCTTACTAATATTCACTTAATATTCTTACTAATATTCACTTAATATTCTTACTAATATTCACTTAATATTCTTAGTAATATTCACTTAATATTCTTACTAATATTCACTTAACATTCTTAATTTAATATCACTAATATTCACTTACTAATATTCTAATATCTCAAAATTCACCTTCATTTACTCCCACTATTCACTTCAATCATTTGCTTACTCACTACTACATTTCACTTAATATTCTTAATTTCAATCATCGACACAATAAATATTCTAACTGCGCAAAAAACTGTAGGTTTTCTATCTCCTAAAATTTAGAAGACATTCCATAACAGGAAAGAGGATCTACGAACCCTTCCAGCCACTATAACCACACACGCAATGCCAACATAAAACACATATCAAGAAGATATAGATAGGATACAGATATTAATGATACATACAAAATTTCCAGTAGATCTATTTTCCATAAATTGTGATTCTCTCGCTGACAGAGATGCCTTAGGCGAATGCATTCCGTTAGTTCTGTTGCATATCCTTCTACCAATTTGCAACAGGGTATCGATATCGTTATCAGACACACGCGATCAAAAGGATCGATTGAGAGAACTCACTTTGATGACAGATTCTCGCCATGTATTCTATACTGAAACGAAATTGGGAAAAAGAAGTTCTTCCTGCGTAAACTCTTCCTTTTCTCTTTATATAAATTGTCCCGTAATGGGTTCCATAAATTTATGATGTGACGATTTTTTGAAAAAAAAAAAAAAAAAAAAAAAATAAAAATAAAAAAAGAAGGGGAAAGAGAGATTGCACGAACATAACTCGACAAGGGACAGGAGAGAATCGGGAGGAAAATGATAGATAGGGAGATGAGGAGGAAGAAAAAAAGTAAGAAGTATGAGGAGAAAAAAGAAGCACAATTAACAAACTAGGGAAGAAAATCTAAACCAGGCAAGATGAAGAAGAAGAAGTATGACAAGAAGAACAATGGACATTCCCTCACACCTCACAAACAGGATGTTCTTTTATGTTCACCTCCCGATTATTTGTCCATTTTGTCTTTGATCGTTACATAATTCGTCATAATTCCG
>NW_028234405.1:48331230-48338730 GCF_977035675.1 Penaeus japonicus
GGGAGGAGAGGGGAGGGGAGAGAGGGAAGAGGGAGGGAGAGGAGGGAGAGAGAGGGGAAGAGAGAGAAGAAGAGGAAGGAGAGAGGGAGAGGAGAGGAGGGGAGGGAGGGAAGAGGAGAGAGAGGAGGGAAGGGAGGAGAGAGGGAGGGGGAGAGGGAGGAGGAGGAGAGAGGAAGAGAGGAGGGGGAAGAGGGAGGGGGGGGGAGAGGGGGGGGGGAAGAGCGAGGGGGGGGGGGGGGGGAGAGAGAGGAGGGGAAGGGGAGGGGGAGGGAAGGGGAGGAGAGGGAGAGAGGAGAGAGGGAAGGGGGGGGAGGAGGGAGGAGGAGAGGAAAGAGGAGGGAGGAGGGGAGGGGGGGGGGGAGGGGAGAGAGGAAGGGAGGGAGAAGGGGGAGGGGAGGAGGAGGAGCGAGGGGGAGAGAGGGAGGGGAAAGGGGGGAGGGGAGAGAGGAGAGGAGGAGGGAGAGGAAGGAAAAGAGAGAGAGGGGGGGGGGAGGGGAGAGGAGGGGGGAGAGGGGGAGAGGGGGGGGGGGGGGGGGGGGAGGGAGGGGGGGGGGGAGGAGGGAGAGAGGGGAAGGGGGAGGGGGGAGAGGGGAGAGAGGGGGGGGAGGGGGGGGGGAGGGGGGGGAGGAGGGAGAGGGGAGGGGGGAGGGGGGGGAGGAGGGGAGGAGGAGGGGGAGAGGAGGAGGAGGAGGAGGAGAAGAGGAAGGGGGGAAGAAGGGAGGGAAGGAGGAGAGGGAGAGGGAGGGGGAGGGGGGGAGGAGAGGGAGAGGGGAAGAGGGAGGAGGGAGGGAAGGAGGAGAGGAGAGGAAGAGGAAGGAGGGAAGGGAGGGAGAGGGAGGAGAGAAGGGAGAAGAGGGGGGGAGAGAGAGAAGAGGAGGAGGGAGAGAAGGAGAGAGAGAGAGGGGGGAAGGGAGAAGGGGAGGGGAGAGAAGAGAGGAAGAGGGAGAGGGAGAGAGAGGAGGGAGAGAGAGGGGAGAGAAGGAGGAGAGGGAAGAGGAAGAGGGAAGAGGAGAGAGGGGATAAGGATAGAGAGAGGAGGGAAGAGAGAGGGAGAGAAGGGAGAGGAGGGAGGAGAGAGGGGAGAGGAAGGAGGAGAGAGGAGGGAGGAGAGAGAGAGGAGAGAGAGGGAGAGAGAGAGGGAGAAGAGAGAGGAGAGGGAGAGAGGAGAGAGAGGAGGAGAGAGAGGAGGAGAGAAGAGAGGAGAGGAGAGGAGGGAGAGAAGGGAGGAGAGGAGAGAGAGGAGGGGGAGGAGAGGAGGAGGAGGAGAGGAGGAGGAGGGGGAGAGGGAGGAGGAGGGAGGGGAGAGAGGGAGGAGAGAGAGAGGGGAGAGGAGAGAGGAGAGAGAGAGGAGAGGGGAGAAGGAGGAGGGGAGAGAGAGAGGCGGAGGGAAGGGAAGGAGAGGAGAGAGGGAGAGGGGGAGGAGGGAAGAGAGAGGAGGAGGGGAGAGAGGAGGAGAGGGAGAGGAGAGGGAGAGGGAGAGAGAGAGAGAGGGAAAGGGAGGAGAGGGAAGGAGAGAGGAGGAGAGGAGAGGGAGAGAGGAGAGAGAGGAGGAGAGGAGAGGGAGGAGAGAGGAGATGAGAGGAGAGGAGAGAGAGGGAGAGGAGGAGAAGGGGAGAGAGAGGAGGAGAGATGAGAAGAGAGGAGGATAGAGGAGGAAAGAAGAGGCGGAGAGATGAGAAGAGAGGAGGAGAGAGGAGAAGAGAGGAGGAGAGATGAGAAGAGAGGAGGAGAGAAGAGGAGAGAGGAGGGAGAGAAGAGAGGAGAGGAGGAGAGAAGAGGGGAGAGAGGGGAGAGAGAGGGGGAAGGAGAGAGGAGTGAGGAGAGAAGGAGATAGAGGAAAGGGAAGAAGAGAGGCGAGGGAGAGGAGGAGGGGGGGGAGGAGAGGAAAGGAGGAAGAGGAGGAGGAGAGAGAGAGAGGAGAGGGAGAGAGAGAGGGAGGAGGGAGGAGAGAGGGAGGAGAGGAGAGGAGGAGAGGAGGGGGAGAGAGGAGAGGAGAAGAGGAGGAGGGAGGAGAGGAGGAGGTAGGAGAGAGGAGGAGGAGAGAAGAGAGAGAGGAGGGAGGGGAGAGGAGAGAGAGGGGGTGAGAGAGGAGGGAGGGGGAGAGGGGGAGAGAGGAGGGAGGAGGTGGAGGAGAGGAGAGAGGGGAGAGGAGAGGAGAGAGAGGAGGGAGAGAGTGGAGAGAGAGAGGAGAGAAGGGAGAGGAGGGAGGGAGAGAGGGGGAGAAGAGAGAGAGAGAGGAGACGGGGAGAGAGGAGAGGAGGAGGAGAGGGGGAGAGGAGGAGAGAGGAGAGGAGAGAGAAGGAGAGAGAGAGGAGGAGGGAGGAGGAGAGGGAGAGAGAGGAGGAGGGAGAGGAGAGGGGAGGAGAAGAGAGAGAGGAGAGGAGAGGAGGGGAGGGGAGAGGAGAGGGAGAGAGGAGGAGGAGGAAGAGAGGTGAGAGAGGGAGGAGAAGAGAGGGGAGGAGAGGGGAGGAGCAGAGGGAGAGAGAGAGGGGAAGGGAGAGAGGGAGAGGAGGAGAGAGAGGAGGTAGAGAGAGAGGGAGAGAGAGAGAGAGGGAGGAGGAGAGGAGGGGAGAGGAGAGGAGAGGAGGAGAGAGGGAGAGAGAGGTAGGAGGAGAGAGGAGAGGAGGCAGAGGAGAGAGAGAGGGAGAGGAGAGAGGAGAGGAGAGAGGAGAGGAGAGAGAGAGGAGGGAGAGAGGAGGAGAGAGGAAGGAGGAGAGAGGAGAGGAGAGGAGAGAGTAGGAGGGAGAGGAGAGAGGGAGAGAGAGGAGGAGAGAAGAGGAGAGAGGAGAGAGAGGGGAGAGGGAGAGAGGGAGAGAGAGGAGAGAGAGAGGGAGAGGAGAGGAGAGAGAGAGAGGAAAAAAGAGAAAGAAGAGAGAGTGAGAGAGAGGGAGAAAGAGAGAAAACGAGAAGAGAGAGAGAGGAAACGAGAAGAGAGAGGAAGTGAGCGAGGAGAGAGAGAGAGAGAGAGAGAGCGAGAAAGGGGAGAGAGAAAGAGGTAGAAAAAGAGAAATAAAAGATCAAGAGAAAGAGAGAAACAACCAAACAAACAGAGAGAGAGAGAGAGACAAACAGAAGAAAAAAAAACACACAAACAAAAATGAAAAGAAGAGAGAAACAAAGAAAAAGCAAAGCAAAGAAGAGCCAAACAGTCCAAGGAAGAAGAGAAGAAGGGAAAGTGAGAGAGAGGGTCGAGCAAAACCTCATAAAAGTGAGGCTATGCATGAATGACATTCTGAACACCCCCTGGAAAAGAGATGAGGTTACGAGGCCACCCCCCCTCTCCCCCCTACCCCCTACCCCCATCTCACCCCCACCCCATACCACCACCCCCACCCCCATCCCACCCCCACCTCATCCCATCCCATCCCACCCCCCACAAGCCCCATCCCAACCCCATCCCACCCCCACAACCCCCATCCCCACCCCCCACCGCTACCCCCCATCCCACCCCCACCTCATCCCATCCCATCCCACCCCCCACAAGCCCCATCCCAACCCCATCCCACCCCCACAACCCCCATCCCCACCCCCCACCGCTACCCCCCATCCCACCCCCACTCATCCTCATACCAATCCCCACCCACAGCCCACTCCAACCCATCCCACCCCAACCCCCATCCAACCCACCACCGTACCCCCATCCCACCCCCACAAGCCCCATCCCACCCTACCTCACCCCATTCCTACACCCACTTCCACCACAGCCTACCCCTACTACCTACCCCCATCCACCCCCACAACCCCCCTGCACCGCCATCCACTCACAAGCCCATCCTCCCCCACACCCCCCATCCTACCCCCCATCCCACCCCCATCCCACCCCTACCCTCACCCCCATCCCAACCCCCTTCCCACCCCCACCTTCCCCATCCCACCTCCACAAGCCCCATCCCCACCACCCATCCTACCCCCATCCCCCATCCCCTACCCCCAATCCTACCCCCACCCCACAACCCCCACAACCCCCATCCTACCCCCCACCCCCACCTTCCCGTCCACCCCCACAAGCGGGGGGGTGTGTGGGTGGGGGGGAAGAGTGGTGGTGGCCCATCCTACCCCCCATCCCATCCCCACCCCCCATCCCAACCCTATCCCACCCATCCCCCAACCCCCATCCCAACCCCATCCCACCCCCATCCTACCCCCAATCCCACCCCATCCCACCCCTCATCCCCTCCCCCGCCGCTTCATCTCGAAAAGACACAAAAAACGGTCATTTAAGTCAGAGGAAATGGAAGAAAAGAGGCATAGGAGACAATGATGATAAAGTTAAGTAGACATATACACACGTGAGTGGATCCTTGCATAGGTAGTGTACGAGGGAGAAAGAGTGAGAATGAATAGAGATGTCCGTAGATAGATAGATAGATTGCCTGATAGATAGATGGATACGTTGAAAGAGAAAGGAGTGAGAGAGGGAGGGGAGGGAGGGAGGGAGGGAGGGAGGGAGAGAGAGAGAGGGTGGGGGGGGAAGAGAGAGAGAGAGAGAGAGAGAGAGAGAGAGGGAGAGAGAGAGAGAAAGAGAGAGAGAGAGAGAGAGAGAGAGAAAGAGAGAGAGAGCGAGAGAGAGAGAGAAATCGATAGAGAGAGAGAAAGAGAGAGAGAAACCGAGAAAGGGAGAGACAGAGAGAGAGAGAGAGAGAGAGAGAGAGCGAGAAAGGGGAGAGAGAAAGAGAGAAAAAAAAGAGAAATATAAGATCAAGAGAAAGAGAGAAACAACCCGACAAACAAAGAATGAGAGAGACAAACAGAAGAAAAAAAACACACAAACAAAAAAGAAAAGAAGAGAGAAACAAAGAAAAAGCAAAGCAAAGAAGAGCCAAACACTCCAAGGAAGAAGAAGAGAAGAAGGGAAAGTGCGAGAGAGGGTCGAGCAAAACCTCATAAAAGTGAGGCTATGCATGAATGACATACTGAACACCCCCTGGAAAAGAGATGAGGTTACGAGGCCCCCCCCTCACCCCAACCCCTATCCCACCCCCATCCCCACCCCCCTTCCTATCCCACCCCCACAACCCCATCCCACCCCTACCCCCATCCCACCCCCACAACCCCCATCCTACCCCCCACCCCTACCCCCACAAGCCCCATCCCCCACCCCCCATCCTACCCCCAATCCCACCCCCCATCCCACCCCACCAAACCCCATCCCAACCCCATCCCAACCCCACCCCATCCCCCCTTCCATCCCAACCCCAACCCACACCCCATCCATCCACCCATCCCTCCCCGCCGCTTCATCTGAAAGTCACAAAAAACGGTTCATTTGGCAGAGAAATGGAAGAATGAGGCATAGTGGACCAATGTGATAAGTTAAGTAGACATATACACACGTGAGTGGATCCTTGCATAGGTAGTGTACGAGGGAGAAAGAGGGAGAATGAATAGAGATGTCCGTAGATAGATAGATAGATTGCCTGATAGATAGATGGATACGTTGAAAGAGAAAGGAGCGAGAGAGAGGGGGGGAGGGAGAGAGGGAAGGATAGAGAGAGAGAGGGGGGGAGGAGAGAGAGAGAGAGAGAGGGAGAGAGAGAGGGCGTGAAAGTGAGAGTGAGAGGAGAGAAGAGAGAGGGGGGGGGGGAGGAAGAGAGAAGGGGGGGGGGGGAGAGAGGGGGAGAGAGGGAGAGAGAGAGAGAGAGAGAGAGAGAGAGAGAGAGAGAGAGAGAGAGAGAGAGAGAGAGAGAGAGAGAATGAGAGAGAGAGAGAAACCGAGAAAGAAAGAGACAGAGAGAGAGAGAGAGACAAAGAGACAGAGAGAGCGAAAAAGGGGAGAGAGAAAGAGGGAGAAAAATAGAAATAAAAGATCAAGAGAAAGAGAGAAACAACCAGACAAACAGAGAGAGAGAGAGAGAGAGAGAAACAGAAGAATAAAAAATTACACACAAAAAGGAAAAGAAGAGAGAAACAAAGAAAAAGAAAAGCAAAGAAGAGCCAAACACTTGAAGGAAGAAGAGAAGAAGGGAAAGTGAGAGAGAGGGTCGAGCAAAACCTCATAAAAGTGAGGCTATGCATGAATGACATACTGAACACCCCCTGGAAAAGAGATGAGGTTACGAGGCCACCCCCCCCCTTCCCCCATCCCCCCATCCCACCCATCCCATCTCATCCCCCCATCCCACCCCCCATCCCACCCTCACCTCATCCTTCCCCACCCCCCATCCCACCCCCACCCCCATCCTACCATCCCGACACCCCTACCCCCCATCCTACCCCCATCCCCCCATCCCACCCACCCTCCCACAACCCCATCCCACCCCTACCCCCATCCTACCCCCACAACCCCCATCCTACCCCCATCCCACCCCCACAACCCCCATCCTACCCCCCATCCCACCCCCACAAGCCCCATCCTACCCCGCATCCCTACCACCCCATCCCATCCCACCCCCACAACACCCATCCCACCCCATCCCACCCCCCATCCCACCCCCACCCCCCATACCACCCCAACCCTCACCCCCATCCCAACCCCATCCTACCCCCACCCCATCCCACCCCCATCCTACCCCAACCTCATCCCACCCTCACCCCCCCCACCCTCATCCCACCCCCCATCCCCTCCCCCACCCACTCATCTCGAAAAGACACAAAAAACGGTCATTAAAGTCAGAGGAAATGGAAGAAAAGGGGCATAGGAGACAGTGATGATAAAGTTAAGTAGACATATACACACGTGAGTGGATCCTTGCATAGGTAGTGTACGAGGGAGAAAGAGGGAGAATGAATAGAGATGTCCGTAGATAGATAGATAGATTGCCTGATAGATAGATGGATACGTTGAATTGAAAGTAGAGGAAAGGAGCAGGCGCGAGAGAGAGGGGGGGGGGGAGAGGGAGAGGAGAGATGAGGAGAGAGAGAAGGAGAGGGATGAGAGAGAGAAAGGAGTAGGGAAGTGAGGGAGAGAGAGGAGAGAGAAAGAAAGGAGAGAAAGAGAGATGAGAGAGAGACTGATCGATGGGTGATGAGAGGTATGAGAAGAAGGGTAGGAGAGAGAGAGAGAGAGAGAGGGAGGGAGGGAGGCGGGGGGAGGGAGATCTGGGAGAGATGAGGAGAGAGAGAGAGACGAGCGATGGGAGAGGTGAAGACGCAGAGAGAGAGAGAGCGAGAGCGAGAGTGAGAAAGAGAGAGGACGAGAGCAGAGAAAGAGGAGGGATTATGAGCTGTGAGAGAGGAATTAGAGAATAGAGAGACGAGGAGAGAGGGAGGAGGGAGGGAAGGAGGGAGAGGGAGGGGAGAAGAGAGAGGGGGGAGAGAGAAGGAGAGAAAGAAAGAGGAGAGAGAGGGGAGGCAGGACGTTGAGAGAGAGAGTGAGGAGAGGGAGAGAGAGAAAGCGAAGAAAGAGGAAAAGAGAGAGAGCAAATAGAACAGAGCGAGAGAGTGAAATGAAGAGAAAAAGAAAAAGAAAGAAGAGAAAGAAGAAGGCGAAAAGAAGGGAAAGAGAAAGAAAGAAAGAAAGAAAGAAAGAAAGCGAAACACGAAAACAAGCGAACAAACAAA
>NW_028234405.1:48366230-48371230 GCF_977035675.1 Penaeus japonicus
TACAGATCGAAAACCCTACGGTTCGACAGAGTGGAAGGTGATATAGAGAGATAGAAAGTTTAAATTCTCAGTGAAAATTAAAAGTCAAAGAATTGATAAGGTCGATGTTGCAGAATGCAGGAATAAAAAAAAAAAATATATATATATATATATACATATATATGTATATATAGAGTTAGATAGATAAAAATAACAGCTCGCCGTCAGCTGTTCGTGTTCATGCTTACCCCATGTAAATTTTCAAGTAGATGGTCGCATATCTTTCCTATTTCGGAGAATATAGAAGAGAGATAGGTAGAAAGAAAGAATAAAAAAGGAAATAGTGTCTTGGAATTCATCGATTTACAGATTCTATGTTGGAAAAGTATCTCTCTTTTTTTTCTTTTTTTTTCAAACCCTTCCATTGAATTATCTTTTCTTTGTTGTTTGTGATGTAGCTCTCACATCCTAAGGCTTTTGGGTTCTAATAAAAGAACGATATCTTGTCGCTTAAAATGAACGATAGAGGATTATAAATACCAAATGAAGAATCAACAACTCTCCCAAAACTATATATAAATATATATATTTTTTTTTCTTTCTTTCTTTTTCCCTTTTCTTTTTTTCTTTTCTTTTCTCTTCTTTTCTTTTCTTTCTTTTTTCTTTTTTTTATTTCTTTCTTCCTTTCTTTCTTCTTTTTTCTTCTTTTTTTCTTTTTTCCTTTTCTCTTTCTCTTTCTTTTCTTCTACAGACAGTTACTTACATAATTGTGCTTCAAAACCAAACACCATATTCTCCCATTGCCACGGCTGGAAAAACGCCCGTAGCTCATTAATTCAACAGACAACAGAGGAAACAGTAAGAGCTAACTCTACCTAAGGGAATTCTAAACAACACCCGTTAGTCCACAGTCGAGGCCTCTTGTAAATAGATCTAGAACATTCCTTAACCTGGTATGTGTTCTTTGTGTAGCCTGAACTGAATCGCGGAACGCATCGGGGGTACGTGGAGAGGGTGAAGTATTCGATCTGTTTTTTTTTTGTTTTTTTTTTCTAATGCCCTTTTTTCTTTTTTTATGTCTTTGTCTTTGTTTTGTTTTTGTTTTTCTTTTGTTTTTCTTTTTCACTTTTTCCTCTTTATCTTCTTTCCCTTTTTCTTCATTTTCTTTTCTTTTTCCTTTCTTCCTTTTTTTATTTTTGTTTCTTTTCTTTTCCTTTTTTCTTTTTTCTTTTTTCTTCTTTTCTCTTTATTTCTTTTCTTTTTCCTTTCTTCTTTTTTTTTCTTTTTTTCATTTTCTCTTTATTTTCTTTTTTTTCTCCTTTTCACTTTTTTTCTCTTTTCTCTGTTTTTTTTTCTCTTTTCTTTCTTTCTTTTCTTTTCTTTTCCCTTTTTTTCTATTTTTTTCATTCATTTCTTTCCTATTTCCCCTTTTTTTGACATGAAAACCGAAACTAAATTTCTATTCACTATCGACGGAACAGGACGGTTAACTCAACCCTTTTTATTTGAAATTAAGGGGTTCACTATAAATTCGAATCGGGTTATGATTAGTTAAATACTTTCCTCATAACGAACCTCATGAATTTCTTCGTTATAAGAAGTAACGAGACTCGTCTTCTTACCCGAATAATGTTTACGTTTTCATTTTTTTTCTTTCTTTTTTTCCGTTGGAATGTCATTATGATGATTGACTCTCCCTGTCCCTTTTAGATCAAGAGTATTCATTTTTTTATTTTTTTTCCTAACTGAACCAATGGATCTTAATGGTATTGCATGAGTGCATATTGCAGTTAGTAATGTCTGATTTAATCGGCGAAATCATCTCAATGGTGACTTCGCAGATTAGCATCAGCTGATAGTTGCGAAATGACAAATCACTGTTGCAAGGATCCGTTGCATTAGCGAAGGTTGAACAATTTAGACGTACTACAAAGAGACAGGTAGTTCAGTCATAAATAAGACAGAATAAACACGTTTAAAATCACGTGAATAAGTATATCACAAAATAAAGACGAAAAAAAATTATAGAGATAGAGTAAACACGTTTAAAATCACGTAAATGAGTATATGACAAAATAAATACAAAAAAAAATGATAGAGACAGAGTAAACACGTTTAAAATCACGTGAATAAGTATATCACAAAATAAAGACAAAAGAAAGATAGAAAATCTAACATGCAGATCAATCATTTAAGATGAAAGTCTTACGGAATCGAATAAATTAACACATCAGGTCATAACGATGCAAATCCCTTGCTAATTGTCTCATTTCGAATTAGCTTTCAACACGAAGCTTCGAAGATCAAAGCGAACTTGCTTCATTCGAGACTCTCAAAGATTTGCTTCAGGCCTTCTTGCTACATATATCCTCATGCGAGAATTTACTTCACGATTCTCTTGTCTCATTACTTCAAGGCCTAACAATCGACAGCTGGAATTTTTAATGAGGGTGAGATGATTAGTTAATAAGGATTATTATCTCCTTTGTTGTGTTTTATGGAGCGGTTCGTTATCACTTAATTTTTATATACGAATCAATATACAAAATCTGGCTTATTTTTCTATATATACTCATGATCTTCATACAGTTTATTGGTATCATAATCTTTGGAACTAAGGTTTGAAATCTGTTAAAGATAGTGCTATATTCTAAACGGATATATGTTATTTATATTGTAAACTATCTAATCAAACTGTTTTATATCTAAGTATCTGCAGCAGTTATGATATCAATGCAACATCAGATTTACAAAACCCGGTTACACGATTGTCAATTCTGGTAGCATTGCAATCCCGATTGTTCATCAACATGAGATTGCATTGGTCCCTTTAATTCGGATGCATTCCTTCTTTTTTTCGTCTTTTCCGGCATTGCACTGTTTCTCATTTCCGGGAGATGCTATCCATGCCACTATGCCATGTGAAAAGACGTTGAAATAAGATCAAAACACATTTACTTTCTTTGTTCGTTATCATTTTTTTGCCCTTCTTACCTACACACAGTTGCCCAGTGTTTGTAAAAAAAAAAAAAATAGATAAAGGAAATCTCTTTTTTATCCTTTCATCCAGCAAACTTGAAAACAATCAGATTATTCAAATTACAACGAAATGAAATCTTACAATAGCCTTCCGAAGTAGGGCTAACGCCGCTGTCTCAGAATCTATTTTGCGCGTTATGTTAGACCTAAGATCTCTAGGAACTGGTATAGCTACAGAACTCGGTGCGATAGGGTAAAACTCATGATATATTCAGATTGGATACAGTGGAGTATCGGTAAAGTACAGTATATGTTTACCAGACGCTTAACTCATTGCAAATTTGCTTGATTGGTCTCGAGGGCGGGTATTTGAGCAACCTAAATGGGTTTTATTTCAGAGATGGAGGGCGGTTCACTTGATGTATTGCGACTGTTTGCGCTCTCTGTCATTCACTTGTTGTAAAAGTAGAGCTATATTTGTGTTCGTCATTTTTGTTATGTTTTACTTTATTGTGAGATTTATACGACGTGTTATACTAGACCAGGGGTTCCCAAACTGGGGTACATGTACCCCCAGGGGTACATTTGCACGTTTCAGGGGGTACATTTGGTCTGAAGGAAACAATTACTTGCACAATACATGGTGTTGTAATCTGCACTCAGATTGCACTTTTCTCATTTTCTTTGTGTTGATTAGCACCACCTTTATTGAAATTTCTTAGGTGTAAGGTAATACCATTTGTTTTTACTATTATAAACCTCACATGGCTTGATCTGCAGTGTAGATCTGTAGGACTACCTGTACCAATCTAGAAATGACTGGTACAGGACGTGTTTATCGACGCGTCAGTGCCTGACGGCTCACGTCCTTTTTTACTATTAAGCTTAATTTTTAGTGTTAGGGGTACATGGGAACCTATAAAAAGCCTAAGGGGTACTGAGGAACAAAAAGTTTGGGAAGCCCTGTACTAGACTAAAATTGTTGTATAGGGTTGATATCACTTTATTAAGTTCTTCATATTCAGTGTCACAGTCTTACTGGAGGACAAAATATATATATATATATATATATATATATATATATATATATATATATATATATATATATTTTTTCTTTTTATTTTTTCTTTTTTTTCTTTTTTCTTTTTTTTCGTATTGTGTGTACGTTCGCAAACAAACACACAAACCAGCCATACTTACACAGAGGCAAAAAACAGACGCTGCATATGTCCTTATCACTTTCCATTTCTCCTTATTCTCGTACATCATGCACCCCCGAATTATAATTGCAACGGGCATTATCAGTGCAATAGAGAAATACCACAATCCCCTCTCCCTTAGCATCAAATATGTCATGGCGACTTCTGGCAACTACGCCATGTCACCTTCGTAAGTTAACGGTTTAACTGTCAAAACCGTGCTCCTTTTTTTAAATCTAGGAGCTGATTAGATACTTTTCTTTTGTATGTCTACCCATTTATTCAGATCAGTTCTTCTACGTATCCCTAAAAATTGGGAACATGTTTGAAAAACGTAAATTGTTTCATACCATGATGATGATATTAAGAATGATATTAAGAATGTATCACATATAATTTTCGAGCGAAATATCACCATGCATGGAGCACAATAGGTATTAAAATGAAGGCTTGTATAGGTTAGAATTTCTCAATATCATTATGTAGTTGATGGGACTCTGTATATAGGCCACATTCCTAGGGGAGGTAATAGGCTCGAGGGAGCAATCAGTATACCAACATACGGTGGGTGGATTACATGCAGTATTACGTAGTGTGTGTGTTTATATAGATAGATTGATAGATAGATAGATTGATAGATAGATAGATAGATAGATAGATAGATAGAGAGAGAGAGAGAGAGAGAGGCTAAACTACTACTATATGTGCAGTATCATTTGAATGTTCTGGTGAATTTTAGTTTAATTATAAATTACAGTAATGATAATGAGAAAAATAATAGCGACAATAATAGTAATGATAACGTAAGAGTAACAACAGGAATGTTATAATGATAATGAGGGT
>NW_028234405.1:48376230-48381230 GCF_977035675.1 Penaeus japonicus
AGAAAATCTAACATGCAGATCAATCATTTAAGATGAAAGTCTTATGGAATCGAATAAATTAACACATCAGGTCATAACGATCCAAATCCCTTGCTAATTGTCTCATTTCGAGTTAGCTTTCAAAACGAAGCTTCGAGGATCAAAGCGAACTTGCTTCATTCGAGACTCTCAAAGATTTGCTTCAGGCCTTCTTGCTTCGTGTATCTTCATGTGAGAATTTACTTCACGATTCTCTTGTCTCATTACTTCAAGGCCTAACAATCGACAGCTGGAATTTTTAATGAGGGTGAGATGATTAGTTAATAAGGATTATTATCTCCTTTGTTGTGTTTTATGGAGCGGTTCGTTATCACTGATTTTTTTTATATACGAATCAATATACAAAATCTGGCTTATTTTTCTATATATACTCATGATCTTCATACAGTTTATTGGTATCATAATCTTTGGATCTAAGGTTTGAAATCTGACAAAGATAGTGCTATACTCTAAACGGATATTTGTTATTTATATTCTAACTATCTAATCAAACTGTTTTATATCTAAGTACCTGCAGCAGTTATGATATCAATGCAACATCAGATTTACAAAACCCGGTTACACGATTGTCAATTCTGGTAGCATTGCAATCCCGATTGTTCATCAACATGAGATTGCATTGGTCCCTTTAATTCGGATGCATTCCTTCTTTTTTTCGTCTTTTCTGGCATTGCACTGTTTCTCATTTCCGGGAGATGTTATCCATGCCACTATGCCATGTGAAAAGATGTTGAAATAAGATCAAAACACATTTACTTTCTTTGTTCGTTATCATTATTTTTTCCTTCTTACCTACACACAGTTGCCCAGTGTAAAAAAAAAAAAAAAAAAAAAAAAAAAAAAAATAGATAAAGGAAATCTTTTTTTTATCCTTTCATCCAGCAAACTTGAAAACAATCAGATTATTCAAATTACAACGAAATGAAATCTTACAACAGCCTTCCGAAGTAGGGCTAACGCCGCTGTCTCAGAATCTATTTTGCGCGTTATGTTAGACCTAAAATCTCTAAGAACTGGTATAGCTACAGAACTCGGTGCGATAGGGTAAAACTCATGATATATTCAGATTGGATACAGTGGAGTATCGGCAAAGTACAGTATATGTTTACCAGACGCTTAGCCCATTGCAAATTTGCTTGATTGGTCTCGAGGATGGGTATTTGAGCAACCTAAATGGGTTTTATTTCAGAGATAGAGGGCGGTTCACTTGACGTATTGAGACTGTTTGTGCTTTCTGTCATTCACTTGTTGTAAAAGTAGAGCTATATTTGTGTTCGTCATTTTTGTTGTGGTTTACTATATTGTGAGACTTATACGACGTGTTATTCTAGACTAAAATTGTTGTATAGGGTTAATATCAGTTTATTATGTTCTTCATATTCAGTGTGACAATTTTACGGGAGGACATTTTTTTTTATTTTTTTATTTATTTATATATATATATATATATATATTTTTTTTTTTTTTTCTTTTTTTTTTTTTTTTTTTTTGTGTGTGTGTGTGTGTGTGTGTGTACTTTCGCAAACAAACACGCAAACCAGCCATACTTACACAGAGACAAAAAACAGACGCTGCATAAGTCCTTATCACTTTCCATTTCTCCTTCTTTCTCGTACATCCTGCACCCCCGAATTATAATTGTAACGGGCATTATCAGTGCAATAGAGAAATACCCCAATCCCCTCTCCCTTAGCGTCAAATATGTCATGGCGACTTCTGGCAACTACGCCATGTCACCTTCGTAAGTTAACGGTTTAACTGTCAAAACCGTGCTCCTTTTTTAAAATTTAGGAGCTGATTAGATACTTTCCTTTTGTATCTCTACTCATTTATTCAGATCAGTTCTTCTACTTATCCCTAAAAATTGGGAACATGTTTATAAAACGTAAATTGTTTTATACCATGATGATTATGTTAAGAATGATATCAAGAATGTATCACATATAACTTTCGAGCGAAATATCACCATGCACGGAGCACAATAGGTAGTAAAATGAAGACTTGTATAGGTTAGAAATTCCCAATATCATTATGTAGTTGATGGGACTCTGTATATAGGCCACATTCCTAGGGGAGGTAATAGGCTCGAGGGAACAGCAATCAGTATACCAACATATGGTGGGTGGACTACATGCAGTATTACGTAGTGTGTGTGTTTATATAGATAGATAGATAGAGAGAGAGAGAGAGAGAGAGGCTAAACTCCTACTATATGTGCAGTATCATTTGAATGTTCTGGTGAATTTTAGTTTAATTATGAATTACAGTAATAATAATGAGAATAATGATAGCGACAATAACAGTAATGATAACGTAAGAGTAACAGCAG
Organism: Penaeus japonicus; assembly: GCF_977035675.1. NCBI lineage: Eukaryota > Metazoa > Arthropoda > Malacostraca > Decapoda > Penaeidae > Penaeus > Penaeus japonicus. The sequence goes on from NW_028234405.1 coordinate 48,378,599, forward strand.
TAATATGATAATGGTAATGAGGGTAATGATGATATTTATCGTTTTAGATAAAAATTATGTTAATGATAATAGTAACAGAATGTGTTGCAGTAGTAGTAATGATAATAATGATAACAATGATAAGAATAAGAATGATGATAAAAATAATGACAATCATAATCATAAAAAAGTAATACTAATGATAATGATAATACAAAGGATGATAATAATGATAATGGCAATAATAATAACCATGCTAGTGATAATGATAACGCTGATAATAATGAAAATTATAACATAATAATAATAATGCTCAAAATAATGAAAATCACAACATAATGATTACGTTGATAATAATAAAGATGACATAATTACAATAATGAGTAATGTTGTTATATAGGTAAGGCTTCTAAGTGCTGTTTTTAGACTATAATGATGTTGTTGTTGTTGTTTTTCTCTTTTGTGTATATATATTGTGATACTAATCAGGAGATAAAAATTAATTAATTACTATTACTTATTCATGGACGATTTTTATACGACCGTTGCAAATGATCGTGATTAAAATTTTGTTGCAATTTTGTTATCATCATCATCATTATCATTATTACTGTCATTACTATTAGTATCATTTTTATCACTATCATTATTACTATTATTTTATTATCATTATCATTGTTATTATTGTTATTCTTATCAGCATTATTATTATTATTGTTTTATTATAATCACCTACTATTATTGTTATTATTATTTTTGTTATAATTTATTTTCATTGCTAGTATTATCATTATTATTACTATCAGAATTATCATGATTTTCATTCATATCATCATTCAATATCATCATTATCATATTGATTATGATTCGATAAATACGTATTTTTTTCAATTTTGCAGACAGTCAAACAAAGCTATTCACAAAACGAAAAATAATCTAAAGAAATGAACAGTACGGAACATTATGAACATTACCACAAAATGAAAGGAAAAACTCGCGACGTTTCGAACTTTTAAAGAAAGTTCCTCATCAGGTGTAAGCAATCCAATTTTTTTTTTTTTTTTTTTTTTTTTTTTTTTTTTTTTTTTTTTTTTTTATTGCTTACTTTCTTTAAAAAGTTCGAAATGTCGTGAGTTTTTCCTTTCATTTTGTGGCAGTGTTTTATTATATCTGTTATGTGCACGTTACTGTGTTTGTGTTTCTTTGTGATTCATTATGAACTACCTTCACCTGCCTTCAATAACCATGAGTTACCAAACCTCTATTCTGGTAGGGGGGGAGGGGGGAGAGAGGACGGGAGGGGGGGGGGTTAGTGGTCGTACCTAAGTAAGCTCTTAATAACCAGTTTATTCCTTGGTACGAATAATAATCCCTTCATTAGACACATGTATAAGTATGGATTTATTTGATAAAAACATTTCGTGTTTACATAAGGTGTAATCTGTTATGTAAGATGATGTACCCTTTATAAACCAAATGAAATGTTGCACTTAGCAATAAATAGACATTCATTGTCAACTGCAGTGTTGCCGGAGGTACGTTTTTATCAAATTTCTAAACATTAGGATTTTTTTCTTCTTTTCTTTTTTTTATTTATTTTTTTTTTCTTTTCTTTTTTTTATTCTAATTAATCTGATTGATACAACGGATGGAAAACGGGTACATGCTCGACCTATTGAAATCATGCAAGCGTTTTCAATAGAACAGAAAATTGCTTTGTTAAGAACGACAATGCAGCGAACCGATAAAGCGGAGTTCAGTTTCAAAGGAGTGTTATCAGTAAGGAAATAAATGTAGCTCAGCGTTATGTGAATACGTGCATATTGCTATAGCTATATATATGTGTTCATAGGTTGATATATATATTTATTGATATATATTTATATATATATATATACATATGTGTATATAGAAATTTATATATATATATATATATATATATATGTATATATATATGTATATATATATAAATATATATGTATGTATATGTATATATATATATATATATATATATATGTATATGTATATATATATATATATATATATATATATATATATATATACACACACACACATCTGTATATATGTATGTGTACATGTATTCACTCACACACACACACACACACACACACACACATATATATATATATATATATATATATATATATATATATATATATATATATATATATATATGTATATATATATATGTGTGTGGATATATATATATATGTGTGACTGTGTGTGTGTGTGTTTATATATTTATATATATAAATATATGTATGTGTGTGTTTGTATATTGATGCCGCACTATTCGGAAACATTTCTATTTATATATTTTCGTCACAGCATGAATAAAAGATGAAATACTGAAATATTGAAGCCAGTACTGTCGCCAGATTTATACATAAATGATAAGTTATCCGTCAGAAAAAAAAATGCAGCCATTTATAGGCAAATAATCTATAAAAGCAAAGGAAAAAAAAAACACATCTTGAAGATAAAACCCGCAATCTAGTCGAAAACAGTAAAACAGGTTCATAAGAAGCATTTGAACGACACGCTTCGAATCGCAAAGAAAAAACAAAAACAAATGAAGACCGAGATGCGCATTGGAGGGAACAGCTGTTTGTGTTTTGGTACCGAGCGAGGG
>NW_028234405.1:48446230-48451230 GCF_977035675.1 Penaeus japonicus
GTCCGCAAATTTGTTTTGATATATATATTCATGTCCAGATAAATCGCAACAAATTCTGCAGCATTGCATTAGGTCGTGGCGCGAAACCGTGAGAAGAATTGGAGGGGGGAGGGAAGGCAGGCAAATAAAAACAAATGATACACCTTATCTTCTTTGAATAAAACGAATTTCTGATTAATAATTCCGTTCGTCCCGACAACAAATTTAGAGACAATTAGTAGTTAAGCGAAATTACACTCGTCATGGCCCCCGGTCCAGGATTTACACTCAGGTGAAAACAGTTGCCAATTTCCCAGAAGTGCGTGTGTTTAGAGAAGAACATCGCCATCAGGTTGCCGTATCAGCTGCGTGAGTGCGGTGGCAGGAAATTTGTCTGGTAACACTAGGCGTAGAAGAAGGGAGAGGAAAGGGGAAGGAGAAGAGTGAAGGTGGTAAAGAGGGGGAAATAGGAAGGCTCGAGGTTGCCTGAAATTGTCTGGTAACGCTGGTATATCAGAGAAGGAAGAAGGAAGGGAGCCTTAAATTAAGTCTGGTACACTCTTGTATAGCTGGCGGCAGTGGAGATGGCCGTTTACTATGTCACAGAGATGGGAGGGAAATAAGGGAAGGGGAGGGTGCCTGAGAGGGGAGGGGAATATGGAAAGGGGAAAGGGGAAGGCCGGAAGGTGCGGTGGCAGGGAATTTGTCTGGTAACACTGGCAGTAGAGGAGGAAGGGGAGAGGAAGGGGAAGAGGGAAGAGATGGGAGGGAAATAAGGGAAGGGGAGGGCACCTGAAATTTGTCTGGTAACACTGGCAGTAGAGGAGGAAGGGGAGAGGAAGGGGAAGAGGGAAGAGATGGGAGGGAAATAAGGGAAGGGGAGGGTGCCTGAGAGGGGAGGGGAATATGGAGAGGGGGAAGGGGAAGGCCGGAAGGTGTGATGGCAGGGAATTTGTCTGGTAACACTGGCAGTAGAGAAGGAAGGGGAGAGGAAGGGGAAGAGGGAAGAGATGGGAGGGAAATAAGGGAAGGGGAGGGTGCCTGAGAGGGGAGGGTAATATGGAAAGGGGAAAGGGGAAGGCCGGAAGGTGGAAGAGGGGGGTGGAATGCAACGGGGGGAAAGGGAGAGGCAAGGGGAAAGAAAAGGGAATATGAGGAGGATGGAGGGTGAAGTTGAGAGAGAAGTAATCAGAAAAAGGGAGGAAGGGAAAGAGAAGAAGGGTAATAAAGGTGGGTAAAGGGAAGGATGATGAACGGGTAAATAAGAAAGGCGAGAGGGTAAAGCGCAGGCAACCGAGAAGGGAAAAAAGAAGTGGGATTGTAAGGGAATGAAGTAGGGAAGAAGAACAGGGGATAAAATAGAATAGAGGATTGGTGCAATGCGAAAGAGGGAAATTGAAAAGTCCAGAGGGGAAACCAGACAAGCTTGATTTACCGACTTTATTCCATTTGTTTCTATAACAGTGCTGATAGGAGTAAAAAAAAAAAAAAAAAAAAAAAAAAAAAATATATATATATATATATATATATTAATAATAATAATAATAATAATAATAATAATAATAACAATAATAATAATAATAATTGAAAACATTTTAAAAAATATATATAAAACAATATAAATCGTCAAAATTACTGGAATACGATCGTCTTTTGTTTTGACGTCATGGCTTTTCATCACTTAATACCAATACTTTTTAACCAATACTAAATCTCAAGAATATCATGTACTAGCATAACTTATCATCACATTCTGTTTTTATATCATATGTTTCAACTTATTCTACCATAAAAAAAAAGTTCCTCTTTTTTCAACCTCTTTCGCAGCCCGACAACAGATGAAAAAAATATATTGCAGATATTGCAATATGGGTCAAGAGTCCATTTAATCTGTTTAAGTAAATGTCCACGTGACAGAAATAACAGACGATAACAGAAAGGACACCGACCGAGAGGTAGTGATGATGATGATGATGATGGTGATGGTGGTGGTGATGATGATGGTGGTTGTGGTGATGATGATGATGATGATAGGGATGATGATGAAAATGATGTTGATAATAATAATGGTCATGATAATGATAATGATAATAGTAATGATAATGATGGTAATGATAATAGTAAAGATAATGATAATAACGATGATAGTAATATCATTGATGATAATATTGATAACAATAATAACACGATGATAAAGATAACAGTGATAATAATCATACAATTATGGTAATAACAGTGATATTAATGACGATAATCATGATAAAAAGGATAACAACAATGATGATAATAATAAGACCAATGATTGATGATGAGGAGGAGGATAATGATGATGATGTCAACAACAGTAATACTAACGATAATAATGGAGATTATGATAGTAATGATATCAACAATGATGATGATAACAATAGCAACAATGACGATAACAATGATAAATATAATGATAATCGAAAAAAATGATGATAGAGGTAAATATCACTGTCAATATTATCGCAATTATGATGAACGTTATAACAACAACAACAAAGGTAACGATAAACATTTAATACCAATAGATGAATAAATAAATAAAAAGCCATAAAAAAAACATATCTTACAATAAACAGCAACTAAAATCTCCGTTATTCCATCCAAGTTAATCACCACGCATTAAAACACACTAAAAAGAAAAACAAAAAAACAAAAACAAAGAAAAAACAAAAACAAAGAAATAAAACTAGTTTTGTTATTAAGGTTATTGTGATTTTTCCATTCATGATTTTCCTATCTGACGCCATCTTATGGTTACTACTCTTTGTTCGTATCTATAGTACTCATTAATCTCAATAAACATAGAGTTATTCATTCATGAGACGATTATGTGTTTTGTTCCAAAATATATCGACTGTTTATCATATTTTTTCGTACCCTGTTACAGTATGTTTACTCTACTTTTTTCTTCGTTCGCTCTCGGTCTCTCTCTGTCTGTCTGTCTGCCTGTCTCTCTCTCTATATATATATCTATCTATCTATCTATCTATCTCTCTCTCTTCCTCTCTCTCTCTCTCACTCTTTCTCTGTCGCTCTTTCTCTCTCTTTCGCTCTTTCTCTCTCTCTCGCTCTTCCTCTTTCTCACACATTCTCACTCCCTCTCTCTCTCGCTCTCTCTCTCATTCTATCTCTCTCTCTCTCTCTCTCTCTCTCTCTCTCTCTCTCTCTCTCTCTCTCTCTCTCTCTCTCTCTCTCTCTCTCTCTCTCTCTCTCTCTCTCTCTCTCTCTCTCTCTCTCTCTCTCTCTGCCTTATGATTAATAGAAGCTCGAGAGATAGAGAGAGAGAAATAGAAAGATAAAAAAAATAAAAAATGGAATGCTAGAAAAAAAGAAAAAAAAGGTGCCAGATCCACATTTCTCAGCACACGGACAGCCACTCAGCAGAGGTGAAGTGCCAACCACGCAGTAATAGACGAGTGCCTGTCACGCAATATGCACGCTAAGTATGATGTAAATCATACTTGGAATTTTGCCAGCGAAAAAACAAATAATCTAGAGGGAGAGGCAGAGAGGGAGAGGGAGAGGGAAAGAGAAAGAGAGAGAAAGAGAGAGAAAGAGAGAGAGAGAGAGAGAGACAGAGAGAGAGAGAGAGAGAGAGAGAGAGAGAGAGAGGGGGGAGGGGGGGAAAGAGAAAGAGAAGAGAGAGAGAGAGAGAGAGTGAGTTCAAAACTTGTATCACACATGTTGATTGTGTACATCATGAATCTCTTCTCAGAAAAAAAAAAAAAAAAAAAAAAAAACGATTTAGAGAGCACTGCGGTATATCGTTTGAACTAGAATAATTCATACGCACGAGCTAACAATGGTAGATACCAGTTGGATATAGAAATGATATCATTTGGAAAATGCGACTAATTTGCTAAATCTACCCCTTTATTTATCATATCTCATTTGCAACGGTAGGTCTTCATTGCATTCTTATCTTGCACATAAGGATTATACCAAATATCAACCCACATCTACACAAACGGTACATATCCATTACGTGTGTGTGTGTGTGTGCGTGTGTGTGTGTGTGTGTGTGTGTGTGTGTGTGTGTGTGTGTGTGTGTGTGTGTGTACCACGGGATTAAACGTCCTATGATACTGGACATAATCTCAGAGCTCACTAATGGTGTTACAGGTACCACGTCCTGTTTGGGTCTAATAAGATTTGCCACAGCACCACATAGGAGGCATTATATGGCACTGTTAGCATTGCTAATATGAGGCTCCTTGTTATGTTCCGGATCGCCTGTTGGTGTTATGATGTTCCTACCTGTAGTTGTTTACTTGTTATGACGCATAAGGTTGGGTGAGAGTGATTAGTTTTTTTTTTGCTTGTTTGTTTGTTTGTTTGTTTGTTTTTTATAATAATTGGTCCTTTAGTATGAGTTTACGGGAACACCTTATTGATTTTCTTCTTGTTCTTCTAAGAAAATTGACAAAGTTCTTTATTCGAGTGTTAAGAACTTCGACTTTTTTAAATAATTGGTCCTTTGGTATGAGTTTACAGGAACACCTTAGTAGTTTTCTTTTTTCTTTTTTTCTTTTTCTTCTTCTAAGAAATTAGACAAAGTTCTTTATTCGAGTGTTAAGAACTCCGGCAACCCAAAGTTTCATATCCACGAAAGGAAAAGAAATAACATCCTATATACTTTTTCCCAGTGTGTACGATGAAAATATGTAGTCGCGTTTATTTGTGGGTTTTCTATCGTCAGAAAAGTTGGATACATCTATAGACTATGGTGTCCGGTAAAAAAAAAAATAATAATAAATAAATAAATAAATAATAATAATGATAATAATAATAATAATAATAATAATAATAATAATAATAATAATAATAATAATAAAATAAAATAAAAGTATTTTCCGAACTCCCTTCTCCATGTGGAATCATATGCTGGTTACTGGTACGTCGCATATTATTACGCATGAAAAAAAAAAAAAAAAAAACTAGAATCATGTGACTAACGCAATTGATTAAACAATATGGTTGTAGATCAAGTT
>NW_028234405.1:48478730-48481230 GCF_977035675.1 Penaeus japonicus
ACCCAGCCTTCCTCTGGCAGGTCCACATCAGGAGAGTAGATGGCGCAGCCTGCACTGCCGTCTCGTTGCACGGACCCATCCACATAGATATGATGCGCGGCAGGGATGGAGGAGGAGAGTGTGGCAATGTGCTCCAGAGCAAGTTGTTTCTGGAGAGGCGGAGGGTCTGTCTTGGAGGTGGGCGTGAAGGTGACTTGAGGCTGAGGAATCCTCCAGGGAGGTGGCCCATGATCAACCTCAGCCACAGGGACATCAAGATCAAGACGCTGCAGGGTGAAGGTCACTATGTTGACAAGGGTGCGAACGCCAGGACGAAGAGGAGGACGGGGCGCAACCGGATCAAGTGAGGTTCTCAGGACATGAGCATAGTGTGGAGCAGTATGGGGAGAGAGCAGACACTTAACGCTGATGCAGGAAACGTTGGCACGTATTCTCTCCACAACTGAAGGAAGGTTCAGTTCAGTCAACATGTTCACTATTCTAGTGGAGGTGGGACACCCAAGAATGTACCGCAGCACTTTATTCTGGAATTTTTCTAAGGGCTGTAAGGTGGTCTGAGAAAGCTGACTGAGGGCTGGAGAGAGATAGTCTATGACTGACCGGATGAATGCAATGTAGATGGTCTTAGCTAAGGGAATGGAGACACCAGCGACATTGTTGGTAAGCCACTTGAAGGGGAGAAAGCGTCGTTCCAGACGGTGGATGAGATCTTGGATGATAGGATGGACGCGCTGCCGAGCAGGTATGGCTGGAGAGATGTGCACTGGCGTTCCCAGGTACATGTACTGTGTGCAAGGTGGGACAACACTGTGCCCCACAGTGAATACAGGGAGTGTTCTGGGGCCCCGGGGAGAGAACACTCTACTATTATCTGGGGAGAGGACAAGACCGCAGGCGGAGGACGACTCATAGAACGAGTGAAGGAAGCGCTGAAGATCGGCAGCAGAGGTGGAATGTACACAAATGTCATCGGCGTAGCAGGTGACAGTCGTGCCGAGAGTTTCGGGAAGAAGAGTCAGCAAGCGGTGCATCAGTACATTGAATAAGAAGGGACTTAAAACCCCGCCCTGTGGAGTACCAAGTTCGAACTCCTTGTACTCACTACATGCGCCTTTAAAAATCACACGTGAGGTCCTGTTGCTGAGATAACCCCGGATCCACTGAAGAAGATTTCCTTGGACACCAAAATCAACTAGCTGGTTAAGAATAACCTCTCTGTTGGCAATGTCAAAGGCACTCTTGAGGTCAAGAAATGCTACCACACTGGTGCGGGAGAGGCGGGCGTACAGGTCCATCAGGCAGTGGTGGGTACTCCTCTGTGGCAGGAAACCATACAGCCGCGGAGATAACTTGTCTTGGAGTCGGAACATGAGGCGCGTGAGGAATATACGCTCAAGCACTTTACAGAATCAGGAGGTCAATGAGATTGGCCTGAACTTGTTTGTACCAGGCTTGGGGATGGGCACAACAGTACTTGAAGTCCACGCAAGGGGCACATAACCCCTGATGAAGCAAAGATTGTACAACTGCAGCAAAGGATTACCAGGGACTTTGACGAGGAGGCGGAGGACTTGGTAGGTGACACCATCATCCCCGGGTGCTGTTGACTTACCCCTGGCGAGAGCACGGCGCAGTTCGTCTTCCGTGATAAGCAAGTTGTCATCTTCATCCGCTCGTAGTAATGCAATCATTAGGCGCCAACTGCGAGTGTTCCTGTGAGTGGAGAGAGCCTCTTGAATATGAATGGGAAGATTGCATGCCTGTGCCTGCTCAGACCAGGTATTTATCAAGTCCTGTGCATATTGGGTGGGGCTATGGTGGAAAGCGCTTGGGGGTTTCCTCTTGATGACTCTGTTAATCAAATGCCACATGGAGCCGACACTGGTCTGATGATTTATGCTATCAGTATACTTCCTCCAAGACTCAGTATGAACACACTGCTGAAGACCAACGAGATCATCTCTGGACGCCTGGTACTGGTGGAGGAGAGCAGGTGTTGGTTGCCTCTGGAAAGCGCGGCCATCTTCCACTGTCTTCCTTTCTGCCAGAAGAATACGTCGATCCAGCGTCCAGGCCTGGGTCTCAAGGTGTCTTTTTACATGTGGTCGTGTCACATAACAGGTGTAAAAGTTGTGTGTAGAGTCAACCAAGGAGGAGTATAGTCTGTCTGGTGACTGGAAATCAAATGTTGATAGAAGACTGGAGATGTAGGAGACATAGTTGGGGCAGTACTTCGGAGGGAACAGAGAGAGAGAGAGAGAGAGAGAGAGAGAGAGAAAGAGAGAGAAAGAGAGAGAAAGAGAGAGAGAGAGAGAGAAAGACAGAGAGAGAAAGAGAGAGAGAGAGAGAGAGAGACAGAAAGACAGAGGGGAGGGGGGAACGAACAGGGTGAAATAAAGAAAAGGTTTAGTGGAGACAGAGGGAGCGACATAGAGAGAGAGGGGGGGAGAACGAAAAGGGTGAGAGACAGAAAGGGTTTAGTGGAGGCAGAGTGAGAGAC
>NW_028234405.1:48496230-48503730 GCF_977035675.1 Penaeus japonicus
CTGGAGAAGTACCAGACAGACTTCATGAACTGGAGAAGAACCAGACAGACTTCATGAACTGGAGAAGTACGTGACAGACTTCATGAACTGGAGAAGAACCAAACAGACTTCATGAACTGGAGAAGTACCAGACAGACTTCATGAACTGTGGAGAAGTACCAGACAGACTTCATGAACTGGAGAAGTACCAGACAGACTTCATGAACTGGAGAAGTACCAGACAGACTTCATGAACTGGAGAAGTACCAGACAGACTTCATGAACTGGAGAAGTACCAGACAGACTTCATGAACTGGAGAAGTACCAGACAGACTTCATGAACTGGAGAAGAACCAGACAGACTTCATGAACTGGAGAAGTACCAGACAGACTTCATGAACTGGAGAAGTACCAGACAGACTTCATGAACTGGAGAAGTACCAGACAGACTTCATGAACTGGAGAAGTACCAGACAGACTTCATGAACTGGAGAAGTACCAGACAGACTTCATGAACTGGAGAAGTACCAGACAGACTTCATGAACTGGAGAAGAACCAGACAGACTTCATGAACTGGAGAAGTACCAGACAGACTTCATGAACTGGAGAAGTACCAGACAGACTTCATGAACTGGAGAAGTACCAGACAGACTTCATGAACTGGAGAAGTACCAGACAGACTTCATGAACTGGAGAAGTACGAGACAGACTTCATGGACTGTGGAGAAGTACCAGACAGACTTCATGAACTGGAGAAGTACCAGACAGACTTCATGAACTGGAGAAGTACCAGACAGACTTCATGAACTGGAGAAGTACCAGACAGACTTCATGAACTGGAGAAGTACCAGACAGACTTCATGAACTGGAGAAGTACCAGACAGACTTCATGAACTGGAGAAGTACCAGACAGACTTCATGAACTGGAGAAGTACCAGACAGACTTCATGAACTGGAGAAGAACCAGACAGACTTCATGAACTGGAGAAGAATCAGACAGACTTCATGGACTGGAGAAGTACGAGGCAGACTTCATGAACTGGAGAAGTACCAGACAGACTTCATGAACTGGAGAAGTACGAGGCAGACTTCATGGACTGGAGAAGTACGAGACAGACTTCATGAACTGGAGAAGAACCAGACAGACTTCATGGACTGGAGAAGTACGAGGCAGACTTCATGAACTGGAGAAGTACCAGACAGACTTCATGAACTGGAGAAATACCAGACAGATTTCATGAGCTGGAGAGGTACCAGACAGACTTCATGAACAGGAGAAGAACCACGAGACAGACTTCATGAACTGGAGAAGTACCAGACAGACTTCATGAACTGGAGAAGTACCAGACAGACTTCATGAACTGGAGAAGTACCAGACAGACTTCATGAACTGGAGAGGTACCAGACAGACTTCATGAGCTGGAGAGGTACCAGACAGACTTCATGAACAGGAGAAGAACCACGAGACAGACTTCATGAACTGGAGAAGTACCAGACAGACTTCATGAACTGGAGAAGTACCAGACAGACCTCATGAACTGGAGAAGAACCAGACAGACTTCATGAACTGGAGAAGAACCAGACAGACTTCATGAACTGGAGAAGTACCAGACAGACTTCATGAACTGGAGAAGAACCAGACAGACTTCATGAACTGGAGAAGTACCAGACAGACTTCATGAACTGGAGAAGTACCAGACAGACTTCATGAACTGGAGAAGAACCAGACAGACTTCATGAACTGGAGAAGAACCAGACAGACTTCATGAACTGGAGAAGAACCAGACAGACTTCATGAACTGGAGAAGTACCAGACAGACTTCATGGACTGGAGAAATACCAGACAGACTTCATGGACTGGAGAAGAACCAGACAGACTTCATGAACTGGAGAAGAATCAGACAGACTTCATGGACTGGAGAAGTACGAGGCAGACTTCATGGACTGGAGAAGTACCAGACAGACTTCATGAACTGGAGAAGTACCAGACAGACTTCATGAACTGGAGAAGAACCAGACAGACTTCATGAACTGGAGAAGAATCAGACAGACTTCATGGACTGGAGAAGTACGAGGCAGACTTCATGAACTGGAGAAGTACCAGACAGACTTCATGAACTGGAGAAGTACGAGGCAGACTTCATGGACTGGAGAAGTACGAGACAGACTTCATGAACTGGAGAAGAACCAGACAGACTTCATGGACTGGAGAAGTACGAGGCAGACTTCATGAACTGGAGAAGTACCAGACAGACTTCATGGACTGGAGAAGTACGAGACAGACTTCATGGACTGGAGAAGTACCAGACAGACTTCATGAACTGGAGAAGCACCACGAGACAGACTTCATGAACTGGAGAAGAACCAGACAGACTTCATGAACTGGAGAAGTACGAGACAGACTTCATGAACTGGAGAAGAACCAGACAGACTTCATGAACTGGAGAAGTACGAGGCAGACTTCATGAACTGGAGAAGTATAAGACAGACTTCATGAACTGGAGAAGTGCGAGACAGACTTCATGAACTGGAGAAGTACGAGACAGACTTCATGAACTGGAGAAGAACCAGACAGACTTCATGAACTGGAGAAGAATCAGACAGACTTCATGAACTGGAGAAGAATCAGACAGACTTCATGAACTGGAGAAGTACGAGACAGACTTTATGGACTGGAGAAATACCAGACAGACTTCATGAACTGGAGAAGTACCAGACAGACTTCATGAACTGGAGAAGTACCAGACAGACTTCATGAACTGGAGAAGTACCAGACAGACTTCATGAACTGGAGAAGTACGAGACAGACTTTATGGACTGGAGAAATACCAGAAAGACTTCATGAACTGGAGAAGTACAAGACAGACTTCATGAACTGGAGAAGAACCAGACAGACTTCATGAACTGGAGAAGAACCAGACAGACTTCATGAGCTGGAGAGGTACCAGACAGACTTCATGAACAGGAGAAGAACCACGAGACAGACTTCATGAACTGGAGAAGTACCAGACAGACTTCATGAACTGGAGAAGTACCAGACAGACTTCATGAACTGGAGAAGTACCAGACAGACTTCATGAACTGGAGAAGTACCAGACAGACTTCATGAACTGGAGAGGTACCAGACAGACTTCATGAGCTGGAGAGGTACCAGACAGACTTCATGAACAGGAGAAGAACCACGAGACAGACTTCATGAACTGGAGAAGTACCAGACAGACTTCATGAACTGGAGAAGTACCAGACAGACCTCATGAACTGGAGAAGAACCAGACAGACTTCATGAACTGGAGAAGAACCAGACAGACTTCATGAACTGGAGAAGTACCAGACAGACTTCATGAACTGGAGAAGAACCAGACAGACTTCATGAACTGGAGAAGAACCAGACAGACTTCATGAACTGGAGAAGTACCAGACAGACTTCATGAACTGGAGAAGAACCAGACAGACTTCATGAACTGGAGAAGTACCAGACAGACTTCATGAACTGGAGAAGTACCAGACAGACTTCATGAACTGGAGAAGAACCAGACAGACTTCATGAACTGGAGAAGAACCAGACAGACTTCATGAACTGGAGAAGTACCAGACAGACTTCATGAACATGAGAAGTACCAGACAGACTTCATGAACTGGAGAAGAACCAGACAGACTTCATGAACTGGAGAAGTACCAGACAGACTTCATGAACTGGAGAAGTACCAGACAGACTTCATGAACTGGAGAAGTACCAGACAGACTTCATGAACTGGAGAAGAACCAGACAGACTTCATGAACTGGAGAAGTACGAGGCAGACTTCATGAACTGGAGAAGAACCAGACAGACTTCATGAACAGGAGAAGTACCAGACAGACTTCATGAACATGAGAAGTACCAGACAGACTTCATGAACTGCAGAAGAACCAGACAGACTTCATGAACTGGAGAAGTACGAGGCAGACTTCATGAACTGGAGAAGTACGAGACAGACTTCATGAACTGGAGAAGAACCAGACAGACTTCATGAACTGGAGAAGAACCAGACAGACTTCATGAACTGGAGAAGTACCAGACAGACTTCATGAACTGGAGAAGAACCAGACAGACTTCATGAACTGGAGAAGAATCAGACAGACTTCATGAACTGGAGAAGAATCAGACAGACTTCATGAACTGGAGAAGTACCAGACAGACTTCATGAACTGGAGAAGTACGAGGCAGACTTCATGAACTGGAGAAGTACGACACAGACTTCATGAACTGGAGAAGAACCACGAGACAGACTTCATGAACTGGAGAAGTACCAGACAGACTTCATGAACTGGAGAAGTACCAGACAGACTTCATGAACTGGAGAAGTACGAGACAGACTTCATGAACTGGAGAAGAATCAGACAGACTTCATGAACTGAAGAAGTACGACACAGACTTCATGAACTGGAGAAGAACCAGACAGACTTCATGAACTGGAGAAGAACCAGACAGACTTCATGAACTGGAGAAGTACCAGACAGACTTCATGAACTGGAGAAGTACGTGACAGACTTCATGAACTGGAGAAGAACCAGACAGACTTCATGAACTGGAGAAGAACCAGACAGACTTCATGAACTGGAGAAGTACCAGACAGACTTCATGAACTGGAGAAGTACCAGACAGACTTCATGAACTGGAGAAGAACCAGACAGACTTCATGAACTGGAGAAGTACGACACAGACTTCATGAACTGGAGAAGTACGTGACAGACTTCATGAACTGGAGAAGAACCAGACAGACTTCATGAACTGGAGAAGAACCAGACAGACTTCATGAACTGGAGAAGAATCAGACAGACTTCATGAACTGGAGAAGAATCAGACAGACTTCATGAACTGGAGAAGAATCAGACAGACTTCATGAACTGGAGAAGAATCAGACAGACTTCATGAACTGGAGAAGAATCAGACAGACTTCATGAACTGGAGAAGAATCAGACAGACTTCATGAACTGGAGAAGAATCAGACAGACTTCATGAACTGGAGAAGTGCGAGACAGACTTCATGAACTGGAGAAGAACCAGACAGACTTCATGAACTGGAGAAGAACCAGACAGACTTCATGAACTGGAGAAGTACGAGACAGACTTCATGAACTGGAGAAGTACCAGACAGACTTTATGAACTGGAGAAGTACCAGACAGACTTCATGAACTGGAGAAGAACTAGACAGACTTCATGAACTGGAGAAGAACCAGACAGACTTCATGAACTGGAGAAGTACCAGACAGACTTCATGAACTGGAGAAGTACCAGACAGACTTCATGAACTGGAGAAGAACCAGACAGACTTCATGAACTGGAGAAGTACCAGACAGACTTCATGAACTGGAGAAGTACCAGACAGACTTCATGAACTGGAGAAGAACCAGACAGACTTCATGAACTGGAGAAGTACGAGACAGACTTCATGAACTGGAGAAGAACCAGACAGACTTCATGAACTGGAGAAGTACCAGACAGACTTCATGAACTGGAGAAGTACCAGACAGACTTCATGAACTGGAGAAGAACCAGACAGACTTCATGAACTGGAGAAGTACCAGACAGACTTCATGAACTGGAGAAGAACCAGACAGACTTCATGAACTGGAGAAGTACGAGACAGACTTCATGAACTGGAGAAGTACCAGACAGACTTCATGAACTGGAGAAGTACCAGACAGACTTCATGAACTGGAGAAGTACCAGACAGACTTCATGAACTGGAGAAGTACCAGACAGACTTCATGAACTGGAGAAGTACCAGACAGACTTCATGAACTGGAGAAGTACCAGACAGACTTCATGAACTGGAGAAGTACGAGACAGACTTCATGAACTGGAGAAGTACGAGACAGACTTCATGAACTGGAGAAGAACCAGACAGACTTCATGAACTGGAGAAGTACCAGACAGACTTCATGAACTGGAGAAGTACCAGACAGACTTCATGAACTGGAGAAGTACCAGACAGACTTCATGAACTGGAGAAGTACCAGACAGACTTCATGAACTGGAGAAGTACCAGACAGACTTCATGAACTGGAGAAGTACCAGACAGACTTCATGAACTGGAGAAGTACCAGACAGACTTCATGAACTGGAGAAGTACCAGACAGACTTCATGAACTGGAGAAGAACCAGACAGACTTCATGAACTGAAGAAGTACCAGACAGACTTCATGAACTGGAGAAGTACCAGACAGACTTCATGAACTGGAGAAGAACCAGACAGACTTCATGAACTGGAGAAGAACCAGACAGACTTCATGAACTGGAGAAGTACCAGACAGACTTCATGAACTGGAGAAGAACCAGACAGACTTCATGAACTGGAGAAGAACCAGACAGACTTCATGAACTGGAGAAGTACGAGACAGACTTCATGAACTGGAGAAGCACCAGACAGACTTCATGAACTGGAGAAGTACGAGACAGACTTCATGAACAGAAGAAGTACGAGACAGACTTCATGAACAGAAGAAGTACCAGACAGACTTCATGAACAGAAGAAGTACGAGACAGACTTCATGAACTGGAGAAGTACGAGACAGACTTCATGAACTGGAGAAGAACCAGACAGACTTCATGAACTGGAGAAGAACCAGACAGACTTCATGAACTGGAGAAGTACCAGACAGACTTCATGAACTGGAGAAGAACCAGACAGACTTCATGAACTGGAGAAGTACCAGACAGACTTCATGAACTGGAGAAGAACCAGACAGACTTCATGAACTGGAGAAGTACCAGACAGACTTCATGAACTGGAGAAGAACCAGACAGACTTCATGAACTGGAGAAGAACCAGACAGACTTCATGAACTGGAGAAGTACCAGACAGACTTCATGAACTGGAGAAGAACCAGACAGACTTCATGAACTGGAGAAGTACCAGACAGACTTCATGAACTGGAGAAGTACGAGACAGACTTCATGAACTGGAGAAGTGCGAGACAGACTTCATGAACTGGAGAAGTGCGAGACAGACTTCATGAACTGGAGAAGTACCAGACAGACTTCATGAACTGGAGAAGTACCAGACAGATTTCATGAACTGGAGAAGTACGAGACAGACTTCATGAACTGGAAAAGAACCAGACAGACTTCATGAACTGGAGAAGAACCATTCAGACTTCATGAACTGGAGAAGAACCAGACAGACTTCATGAACTGGAGAAGAACCAGACAGACTTCATTAATTGGAGAAGTACCAGACAGACTTCATGAACAGAAGAAGAACCAAACAGACTTCATGAACTGGAGAAATACCAGACAGACTTCATGAACTTGAGAAGTACCAGACAGACTTCATGAACTGGAGAAGTACCAGACAGACTTCATGAACTGGAGAAGAACCAGACAGACTTCATGAACTGGAGAAGTACGAGACAGACTTCATGAACTGGAGAAGAACCAGACAGACTTCATGAACTGGAGAAGTACGAGACAGACTTCATGAACTGGAGAAGAACCAGACAGACTTCATGAACTGGAGAAGAACCAGACAGACTTCA
>NW_028234405.1:48556230-48561230 GCF_977035675.1 Penaeus japonicus
TCCAAAATTGCGAATATAGGCACGGGGCAAACTCCGGTCAAATTGATTCATATTTGCATAGCGCTTTCATCAGAACCTCTAAAAGTTTCCCGTGCATTTCGCGCTCTGGCAATAAGTACACACGATTTTTGCATTACCCGCCGATAGCAGAAAAGCGCTCGCTAAAGATTCTGACGAAAATATGTTCCCGCTCTTTCTTCCCATCCTACCGTAGGAAATTATATTCAATTATGCGAGAGGGTTTTATAGCCTGGGTGAATCTAATTTGCGAACGACCGACTTGTAAAGTAAGTTTCTTTTCCTTTGTTCTGCAATCCCCGCTATTTCCAGGCATTGCATATGTCTGCAATGTTTATGTAGAGAGGTGTGTTGCAGAAGATTGAAAACAGATATGTGATGGTTATTTGTCGTGGGAATTGGCAGTAGTGTGGCTGTTCTTTTTTATGGGTTGGTGAGTGGCATCGTATATTACTTTCTTTGTCTATCTCTCTCTGTGTCTATGTTTCTTTCTTTCCCTCTCTATCTCTCTTCTGTGTTTCTCTCTCTCTCACTCACTCTCTCACTCACTCTCTTTCTCTCTTTCTCTCTTTCTCTCTTTCTCTTTCTCTTTCTCTCTCTATCTCTCTTCTGTGTTTCTCTCTCTCTCACTCACTCTCTTTCTCTCTTTCTCTCTTTCTCTTTCTCTCTCTATCTCTATCTCTCTTCTGTGTTTCTCTCTCTCTCACTCACTCTCTTTCTCTCTTTCTCTTTCTCTTTCTCTCTCTCTCTCTCTATGTTTCTCTCTCTCTCTCTCATTCTCTTTCTCTTTTTCTCTCTTTCTCTCTTTCTCTTTCTCTCTCTCTCTCTCTCTCTCTCTCTCTCTCTCTCTCTCTCTCCATCTATCCTTCTATCTCTTCCTCCTTCTCTCTCTCTTCTCTCTCTCTCTCTCTCTCTCTCTCTGTCTCTCTCTCTCATCTCCTTTCTCTCTCTCTCTCTCTCTCTCTCTCTCTCTCTCTCTCTCTCTCTCTCTCTCTCTCTCTCTCTCTCTCTCTCTCCCTCCCTCCCCCCCTCTCCCTCCCTCCCCCCCTCTCCCTCCCTCCCCCCCCTCTCCCTCCCTCCCTCTCCCTCCCCTCCCCCCCTTTCTCTCCAAGTCTTCATTTCCTATTATCACCCTCCTCCTACTCTTCCTCCTTTTCCTGTGTGTGTATGTGTTTCTGAAACACGCGTATATACAAAAGGATAAATAAATATCAATCATTGTCTTCTTATTCTTCCTCTTCCTCTTCCTCTTCCCTCTCTTCTCCGTTTTCCTCTTCCTCTTCCTCTTCCTCTCCCTTTTCTTCCTCTTCAATCTCCTTGTCTTTTTTTATTTTTCCTCTTCCTTCTCCACTCGTTTTTCTTCCTTTGTCATATCCTCTTCAGCCTCTTTTTCCTCTTCTCCGTTTTTCTTTTCCTCTTCCTCTTCCTTGCCTTCTCTCTCTTATCCTCTCCTTCTTCTTCCTTCTCTTCTCCTCCTCCTCCTCCTCCTCCTCCCCTCTTCCCTCTCCTCCTCCTCTCCCTCCCTCCCTCCCTCCTTCCTCCTCCTCCTCCTCCTCCTCCTCCTCCTCCTTCATCCTCCTCCTCCTCCTCCTCCTTCATCCTCCTCCTCCTCCTCCTCTTCCTCCTCCTCCCTCCTCCCTCCTACCTCCCTCTTTCCTCCTACTCCTCCTCCTCCTCCTTCATCCTCATCCTCCTCCCTCCCTCCCTCCCTCCCTCCCTCCCTCCCTCCCTCCTCCTCCTCCTCCTCCTCCTCCTCCTCCTCCTCCTCCTCCTTCTTCTTCTTCTCCTCCCCCCTCCTCCTCCTCCTCCTCCCTCCTCCTCCCTCCTCCTCCCTCCTGCTCCCTCCTCCTCCTCCTCCTCCTCCTCCCTCCCTCCCTCCCTCCCTCCCTCCCTCCCTCCCTCCCTCCCTCCTTCCTCCTCTTCCTCCTCTTCCTCCTCCTCCTCCTCCTCCCTCCCTCCCTCCCTCCTTCCTCCTACTCCTACTCCTCCTCCTCCTCCTCCCTCCCTCCCTCCCTCCTTCCTACTCGTCCTTCTCCTCCTCCTCCTCCTCCTCCTCCTTCATCCTCCTCCTCCTCCTCCCTCTCTCCCTCGCTCCCTCCCTCCCTCCCTCCTTCCTCCTCTTCCCTCTTCCTCCTCCTCCTCCTCCTCCTCCTCCTCCCTCCCTCCCTCCTTCCTCCTCTTCCTCCTCCTCCTCCTCCTCCTCCTCCTCCTCCTCCTCCTTCCTCCTTCCTCCTCCTCCTCCTCCCTCCTCCTCCTCCTCCTCCTCCTCCTCCTCCTCCTCCTCCTCCTCCTCCTCCCTCCTCCTCCTCCTCCTCCCTCCTCCTCCCTCCCCCTCCTCCTCCCTCCTCCTCCTCCTCCTCCTCCTCCTCCTCCTCCCTCCCTCCCTCCCTCCCTCCCTCCCTCCCTCCCTCCCTCCCTCCCTCCTTCCTCCTCTTCCTCCTCCTCCTCCTCCTCCCTCCCTCCCTCCTTCCTTCTACTCCTCCTCCTCCTCCTCCTCCTTCTCCTCCTTCATCCTCCTCCTCCTCCCTCCCTCTCTCCTTCCTCCTCTTCCTCCCCTCCTCCTCCTCATCCTCCTCATCCTCATCCTCCCTCCCTCCCTCCTTCCTCCTCTTCCTCCTCCTCCTCCTCCTCCTCCCTCCCTCCCTCCTTCCTCCTACTCCTCCTCCTACTACTCCCTCCCTCCTTCCTCCTCCTCCTCCACCTCCTCCTCCTCCTCCTCCTCCTCCTCCTCCTTCCTCCTTCCTCCTTCCTCCTCCTCCTCCTCCTCCTCCTCCTCCTCCTCCACCTCCACCTCTTCCTCCTCCTCCTCTTCCTCCTCCTCCTCCTTCCTCCTCCTCCTCCTCCTCCTCCTCCTCCTCCTCCACCTCCACCTCCACCTCCACCTCCACCTCCACCTCCACCTCCACCTCCACCTCCACCTCCACCTCCACCTCCACCTCTTCCTCTTCCTCTTCCTCCTCCTCCTCCTTCACCTCCTGCTCCTCCTCCTCCCCCTACTCCTGCTCCTCCTCCTCCACCTCCACCTCCTCCTCCTCCTCCTCCACCTCCTCCTGCTCCTCCTCCTCTTCCTCCTCTTCCTCCAATCCTCCTCCTCCTCCTCCTCCTCCTCTTCCTCCACCTCCACCTCTTCCTCCTCCTCCTCCAATCAGTGTGTCCTCAGGGAGCCAGCCTGTCTATCCAAGCTCCTTTATTTGTATACACTTCCTCTGCTAAATCTTCTCCTCTTTTCTCAACATCTTTTATTTCTCTTCCTTCTCTCCCTCTTTCTCTTTCTCCTTTTATTTCCTCTCTTCCCTCCTTTGTTTCCTTCTTTTCTTTCATCTCCCCCTTTTCCTCTAGTTCTCACTCCTTTTCCTGCTCTTCCTCCTTCTTCTCCTCCTCCTCCTCTTCTTCTTCTTCTTGTTCCTCCTCCTCATTCTCCTCCTCCCTCACCCCCTCCTTCTCCTTTTTCTCCTTCTCCTCTTCTTCTTCCTGTACCTCCTCCTTCACTTCTTCCTCCTCTTACTCTTACTCCTCCTCCCTCTCCTCCTCCTCCTCCTCCTCCTCCTCCTCCTCCTCCTCCTCCTCCTCCTCCTCCTCCTCCTCCTCCTCCTCCTCCTCCTCCTCCTCCTCCTCCCCCTCCTCTCCTCCCACCCCTACTCCTACTCTCGTCCCTTCTCCTCCTCCTCCTTCTCCTCCTCCTCCTCCTTCTCCTCTTCCCTCCTCCCCTCCCCCCCTACGTAAGTCAATCTCCATCATCATCTGCTGCCGCTTCCTCCCCCCCCCCTCCCACTCCCCTCCTACTCCCCTCCCTCTTAGGAACACCTTCTGTAATAAGGATCACCTGGCCGCCGGCTAACGAATATCCTGCCAACAGATGGCGTTGCTTCTCGTGCCAGTGTTTTGGGTTTTGTTTTGTATTTGTGTTGTTTCATCGTCTGATAGGTTTCGTATTTACACAAACGAAAGCACAAACACAGACACAAGCACAAACACAAATGTCAGTATCAACAGCTATATCAACTTCAACATGGATATAGACACAAACACGCACACACATAAACACAAATACGCACACACAAACACAAGCACACACACATAAATACACACACACATACATAAATACACACACACATACACACAAACTCAAACACACACACACACAAACACAAGCACACACACACACACGCAACAGAAGATAAGTGGACTCTTAAAAGGGGATGGTGGATAAGTAATTTATTTTTTTATGTATTTTCAATGTCGGTTTTAACCTACCGAAAAAATATTTATTTGTTTTTTATCACTAAATCGGCTCGTCAAATTGCTCTTGAAATCAGCATGACCGAAGAAAACTCCAATACTATTAATAGTGATAACTTCAATTCATTTTTTTTTTTTCTAGAACACCACATTTCGAATGAATGGTACCGTTATGGTGGTGTATTTTGAAAGTAAAAGATTCATAGCCTTCGGCCGAATTTTAGAATTCTTGTTTACTTTCAGTGCATTTTCGAAGGACAGCGAGAATTATTCATGTTCTCGATTCCTTTGAATTTTCTCGATGTCTTAATATTCCTTCGAAGTCGTTGGATGTTGCTTACGGTGTGTCCTCTTTGAGTAGGTAAAAACTTAATGTTTTTTTTTTTTTTTTTTTTTTTTTTTTTTTTTTTTTTTTTTTTTTGGTTCCTCCTCTTCCTCCTTCTAGCTCTTCCTTAATTTTCCTCCTCTTCCTTTTCCTCCCGCTCTTGTTTTTCCTCTTCTTCTCCCTCTTCTATCTCTTGGTTAATCCTCTTTTTCCTTTTCCTCCCCCTCTTCCTTTTTCCTCCTCCTCTTCCTTTTCCTCCCCCTCTTCCTTTTCCTCCTCCTCCTCTTCCTATTCTTTCTTCTCCTCTTCTTGCTCTTCTTTGTGTACCTTCTCCCTCTTCTATATCTTGGCTAATCCTCCTCTTCCATTTCCTCCTCCTCTTAATCTTCTTCCTCTCCCTTCTTCTCCTCTTCTTGCT
>NW_028234405.1:48576230-48578730 GCF_977035675.1 Penaeus japonicus
AGGAGGGGGAGGGGGGATGTGTGTTTGTGTGGAGGGGGAGGGGGGATGTGTGTTTGTGTGGAGGGGGAGGGGGGATGTGTGTTTGTGTGGAGGGGGAGGGGGGATGTGTGTTTGTGTGGAGGGGGAGTGGGAGGGAGATGTGTGTGTGTGTGTGTGTGTGTGCGTGTGAGTGGGAGAAAGAGAGAGAGCACCGAAGTGTGTGAACATAGTTGATGGTTTGATATTTGAATTTATTGCTGATACTCAAATGATTTATTACAGCGATAATAACAATGATAGTAATGATGATAATGATAACAATAATGATAACATCAACAATAAGGATAATGATGATAATGACATAATGATTATAATAATTATGATAAAAATGATAATGATAATAAGGATGATAATGATAATGATGATATTATTGATGATCATGATGCTAACAATAGTAATAACAATAAACAATAATGATAACAATAACAATGGTGATAATAACAATGATCATAATAATGATAATGATATTATGATATTTATAATAATAATATTATATTTATAATAATGGTATTAACATTATAATGAGAATCATGATAATATAAATTATAATGATAAAGATGATTATTCTTATTATCATTATTATCATAATAATGCTAATAATAATAATAATAATAATAGTAATGATAATGCATGTGCGTCTGTGCGTCTGTGCGTGCGTGTACATTATGCATATGTTAATTTCTCCCTTGCTTTCACACGCACAGAGCACCGAACACACTTCCAAAACCAAAATTCAGAGTACCAATTAAAAACCTTTTCCTATCACAAAAAACACAAACTCGAGCCCATGAGTGTCGATTGCTTCTGTGTGTGTATATGTTTTGGTAATCTCGTTGTGACAGCACAAAGAACTTCTCAAAGATGGCGGCGACAAATTTGGCGGGAATATTTGTCTTTCGGGGGGAGTTTCCGAGCCAGGAACAGCGGCCATATTTTGTTGTTGTTTTTTTTTTTTCGTCTGTCGTTTTCTGTTGTGTTTTTCTTGGTTTGTTTTGCTGAAGTATTTATAGGTTGTTTTGTGTGTGTTTTCCTTAACAGCCTTTCTTTAGTTCGAATGTATTATTACATAACTGTATCTTTCACGAGAAAATCCAAAATTTCGTTTTTCTTTTTCTTCTTCTTTTTCAAAATGACCAGACATTGATTCTAAAAAATAGAAGCTTAAATTAAATTACTACAAATATTGGCATACCACCAAAGAATAAGAGAAAGATAGGTACATAGATAAAGAGAGATGGAGAAAAACGCAAGGGGAGAGAGAGAAAGAGAGAGAGAGAGAGAGAGAGAGAGAGAGAGAGAGAGAGAGAGAGAGAGAGAGAGAGAGAGAGAGAGAGAGAGAGAGAGAGAGAGAGAGAGAGAGAGAGAGAGAGGAGAGGAGAGAGAGAGAGAGAGGAGAGAGAGAGAGAGAGAGAGAGAGAGAGAGAGAGAGAGAGAGAGAGAGAGAGAGAGAGAGAGAGAGAGAGAGAGAGAGAGAGAGAGAGAACTGTTATGGTTAGACACGTGTGTAGATTTTTTTTTTTTCTCTCTCTCTCTCTCGGTCCATTTTATGTTTCTCTCGTTTCTTTTCTGCTTATCGGAACGTGTAATCAAATCAATGTCATATTATACCGAGCGAAAAATAAAGCAATTATTTTTAAGGAGAGTATATACAGAGTTACGAATGCATATTGAAATGTATATTTACTCCATAACGGTTTTTTCCTTTTTTTTTAGGATCACTTGAAATGTTAGAAAGGTATGTTGCAAGCACTCTATACAGGCCTGCAAGCACAAGAAAATCTGAATTCATTATTTAATGTGTGACATAAGAGAAAATTTATAACTATATGGATTTTCACTAAATTTATTCTTGAATAAAAACTTTTTTTTATCCTGTTTCTTAAACATACTCTTAAAACTATCTTTCCAAATATACTTTGTGCTGTAGAGGATGAAATAATGAAATAGCTATATCATATTCCTAGCTTTTTTATGCGTCTTTTAGGAATAAACTTTTCAATGTTTATAAATGGGTTCTATTAAGAATATTTCTTATATCACATTCCTAGTTTGTTTGTTTTTTGTTTTTTTATAAACGTCTTCGTAATGCTTTTCAAAATATTTATAAACTGTGTCATAAAAATCCCACTGTCTTGTGGTCGCCATCCATTTCACCTTTCCTAATGCCTTTAAGTTTCTCTATCATCTACGACATTTTGATACCTATCCTACGATCCACAGCGGTAATAAATATCCCTATTCATTAACTTCTGAGTCCTTTCCAGTAAGAATTATCACTAATTCTGAACACCATTCGCTTCTTTTTCGGCCATTTTCTTTTTTTTCGGATTCGTACCCGATGACCCCGGAGTGATGACGGTTATTTTTATTTTTATTTTTTTTTTTCGCGCGAAAGAATATAGATAAGAGCGACAGAGATGAAAATGTGTAGGATAGTGTTGATAGGAATGATGCTAATGAT
>NW_028234405.1:48583730-48586230 GCF_977035675.1 Penaeus japonicus
TGCATCCTAACCTGGTTTATTACATGAACAATCTTCTAAAATTTCTATTTCAAAACAAATGGAGAGTCAAAGATACAACAAATTACTTGTTTCCACAGTTGTAACCACTCTTCTATTGAGAAAATCTTGCACAATACCTTTTGAATTTGTGACTGACAACCAACTACATCATGCTTAATGCAGTCAAGTTTAATTCTATATATTCATGAACATTAAGTGTACATATACTATCATTTCTTCACGTTACAAATTTCTTCCACACTCTATGGGGAACTCTCATGAATTGGCTGTACAACAGCAATAGGTTGTATGAATTCCTAATTCAAAAACCATTCAGTGTGAATGAAAAACTTTGTGCAGTTCTGTTGTTACAGTCCTACTAAAGACAGGAAGTACCTTACACAAAATACCAATTTCATTTATCAAACTACAGATCTTTTTACTTATGTGTTTCTAACTAACAATAACACATTGTTTCCTAATTCCTGTTTCAAAACCTTAAAATCACAATTTTTCCACATGTCTAATGTACTTCACTGACAGTGAATCTTTTACAAACTACAATTACTTTGACACAAGTTGCTGACTTTCACACAAATACACATACGCTAACATAAAGCTAATACACTAAAGTACATCTTTTAGGAGAACTTAGAAAAATTGTTCCTGTCAATTCCTACATTCTTGATTAGTGGTGTCTGTCCAGATAAATTCATTAAGGATGTGGTGTTCCTCATTATCTAATAATTATTTTGAAAAAGTAAAAGCAGAACAGAAAATAAAATTGTATTCAAGGCGAAGATTAGTGTTTAATAATGGTAATAATAAAGAAATAGGATAATTAATGATGTCAATGATAGTGATGAAAATAAATAATAATAACTAATAATACTGATAACAATAATTAAAATAACCAATAATATTAATAATAATAATAATGACAATAATACTATTACCATCATCATAATCATCATCATCATCCTTATCATCACTATCATAACCCTTATATCATCACTATCATTATTACAACCATCACTATCATCAATATCATCACCATCAACATCACCACTTCACCATTCATATCTTCATCATTATCATCATAGCCATCACTATCATATCATAATCATTGCCATCAGTATCATTACCACCATCACCATCATTATCATCCTGTAGTTAATGTCTCCGCCTGAAACTGTACGGCTTCCAAAAGGGGGAGAGAGTTCATGCAAGGTTAAAGCAACGAAAGCAAAGTCTTAAACGTATTGGTAATCGTGACTGCGATTTCCCTTTTCTTCTCAGATGGCAATTTAAGCATATATTTTTCCGTCTTATTATAAAAAGAAAAAATTCTATATGCTCAAAGCCTTTCACAGATTTGTGGTCCCAAAGCTAAAACGTTTCTAAATATTAATATTATAATTTTCAGTTTGATTGAAATCATTATCTTGATCATTCTTTACTCAAGTGATACTTGGTCAAATGTCCACACTAAAATGAAATAAAATTTACTTTTTCTGCTCCTGTCATTCTTAAAAAGGAGAAGATTTGGTCATATTTTACTATCTCAATCGCACATGCAATCATCACAATCAACTCTTCAGTAAATGCAAAAGTCTTAAATTACTCTTAATCATTACCCTATCTATATTTATAATTACTTGGAATCTCAGTTTTCATATTACTTATTTTTCTCTATAAAATATATTCATATATATATGTAACATTTAAAAAAATGGATGCTAGTGCTGTATAATGTATAATAATAAAGAATATGTCTCTATAAATTATAACATATAAAAGCTTTAATTAAAAAAAGTATTTAAGTACTCAATACCTGCAATTAATAACAAAAGTATATCTAAAATAAAGATAATACATTACTGATAAGAATGTCTAAAAGAACTAACACACACAAAAAAAATCCTTATAAAATTGTTGATATAATGTTACAATATTCTGAGAAACTATCACCTTTCATGCAAAATTCATGTAATGGAAGTTTAACTGCTGTACAATTTTCCGAGTGCAGTTCTAACACAGCTAATAAGAATGCCAGACAAAGGAAAATAGCATCTTCTAAGAATGCCCTCACAGGTTGAGAAAAGGTTTTCTTTGGTATCAAAATTCAAATATTCCTTTCTGAGAATGAAGTGGAACAAAAGTCATTTTTAAAAATGATATCCTTTAAAGAGGCCTAACACCACTTAATACAAAATATAACATCAGTATAAAATAGAATGATAAATCAATAATTCATTGGCAAAACATCGGAAGAGTGAGATCTAGACTGGGAGTGTAATCAGTGTATTTAAAGTAAGTTGATTAAAAAGAAAAATATAGGAATATTCTGCTACTGAAAATAAAGTTTCTTATTACGCAACGATACAAAAGTACACACAATTTGCGAAACAAACAAATCCCTGCTCTGGGTTATCCGTGGACACAACCTACAAAACAAGCGAAGCGCCTCAATACTGCCTTTGTGTTTCAATTTGATCAT
>NW_028234405.1:48591230-48593730 GCF_977035675.1 Penaeus japonicus
TACTAAAATTTGTATTATGATTAACCCATTCACGCCGGGGCAATTCCGGCTCTGAATGGTCAGAATGCCATGGTTTTCGAATGCACATGCCTAATGCCTCAGGATTTTTGGACAAACTAGCTGCGAGCCTGGGCTGCTCACTCGCTCACCCTGAGCGCTGGCCTTGACCAAATATCTCATCGCCAGCGTCTGACGCAAAAACCACGAAACGTGTCAGCACGTCATCCAGCGCAAATGGGTAAATGTGACAACTCATATTACATTCATTAAAATCGCTCAGAGAATCTTGCAGTATCTTCCTTACACTAATTCTGCATCATAGTGACAAGATGGCCCCTATCCACCCCTCCCCATGACCAGAGAGAGTTTATGTCCCCAATTAAAATAATAATGGGAAAAAAAGGTTCAAATTTCACACTGGCTATGCCAAAAAACACTCTTTACATCGTTCAAGATACCAGAGAGTAAATGACATACCTGAGATGTACAAATCAAGAGCCCCTTTGAACATCTGCGGGAGCGAGTATTCCAGCATCGCGACAAAGTCTTTCAGTTCTTCCGTGACTCCGACAAGGAAATAGTTGTGGACCAGGTTATGCTTCGCTTGCTCAAGGGCCCAAGCTGAACCTGGAACCCTGGTGTTGTAAGAAGGACAAAGAGAAAAACAATAAAAAATATATTTAATGTTCTGCTAAACTTTTGATAGGACATTGTCACAACTTAGAAAACATAATAGAAGGATAATGCTACCTGCACATGATAATAATATTTACATCACTGTACTGAAATCTATAAATGAAAATACTTAGCAGCCGTAAATAGGTCCATAATACTGATCGATATTTGATTATTCAAGCTGCCCCCTTCAGTATTATTGACAGAAAATCAAACTGATATAAACCAATATAAACTACATACTAATAATAACATTGATCGATCAATATTATTGTGTGGGTAGCTTAACTGGTGAAAAAATGAGCAAATATGTGGCTCTGTAACCTCATGATTATCAAGCTGTCTTCTCTATGTTAAACAATGAACCTCAAGAATAAGACTAAATAGTTTCCACAACACAAGGGATGTAATTTCCGCGTTTCAGGTCACCCCGTCTTCAGAACTACGTGTAGTTCTGTAGACGGGGTAACCCGAAACGCATAAATTACATCTCTGGTGCTGTGGAAACTATTCAGTCTCATTTATACCCTTTTATTCGTTTGTCACAATGAATTCGGTTCACTAAACCTCAAACCATTTACACACCAGCAATCTGAATGGTGACCACAGAAGAAGGGGACTTGCAGCCACAAGTGATTCATCGAACAGTCTGGATGGTCCTTCGCCACACACTCATCCAAGGTCTGAAATTGGTAATATATGGATGTTTGTCCCTGGTCAGTCAGTTTCAATAATTTATAATTGTTTACCTTATATAGTTACATTCATACTTATTTAGAAAACAATAAAAGGCAGAGGTAATAAAAACAATCATTTACGACACAACAGATAAGATTCTCTGTAAAACAAATGTAATCCACAAACAATTATTCCTATGGATCTTATTCAGAAACTCATTTTCACATACACATTGCTATTCCTCTTTATCAGTAACCAATTAAATTTCTTTCCTTCTTTCTTTATCGTAAAAATGCCATATACTCTTGAAAAGCAGCAGTAGCAAAAGGCAAGTAAAAGCAGATTTTTTCTCAATAGAAGCACCAAGCTTGAGGCATCCTACTAAAGCAATAGAATCATTAGATAACAAAAAAAAAAGAAAAAGAAAAAAAGCTATGTTTTAAGTGTCTATGACATTCAGGACCTTACACACAGACGATAATTTACACCAAACTTAAATACAACTGAATCTAGTCTTCATGAAAATACATCATACTACTTTAGGTTAGTATTTACATAAAAAAAAAAAAAATAAAAAATCCACTATTCCTATAAAGGGGTTTCACTCTCTGTGTCATGAGATTTGTATCTAATGACAGGCCTCTGCATACTTGTTCAGCCTGTCCACAAGGAACATGTGAAAATCAAAGTATTTTCTTATGGCTTGAAAGCATTAGGAAGTATAATGCAAAACTGCACTAAGGCAATCGTTCTATTGTCAAATAGAGATGTCTCTGCTAAGAGATGCAAGTCCTTCATGGTTAGCATATAAGCTACAATATTGAGGTGTACATTAGCTCTAATTATTTAATATATCAGATGCATTTTCTTTGTATTTATGGTCTATTTGAGAGAGGATCTGATGGGAAGGAGAGAGCTTAGTGGTAGGCACCTAATTGTTAGTGACTTAGCTCCTGCAAGTATATCATGCTAATTTTTCATTTGAAGCACTGACATAGGTGAATATGAACTAACCTTTCATTATATTACAAATATCTGCAGGACCTTAACTTAGCTAACTATTGAGATTACAGAGGTTTTTGTGATGTTGAGAATAAAATTCTAAACTTCATTATATCATAAACTGGGTCTTAACCCCCAAAGGAAG
>NW_028234405.1:48606230-48611230 GCF_977035675.1 Penaeus japonicus
AGTCTCTCTCGCCGCGATCTATTATATTTGAGAGCTGAGATCAGAATAGCCTTTAGAGATTTCATGACTGTATTAAGCAATAGTACCCGCTATGCTGGTCTTTACGCCGCTATATGGCCCATACGAAGGGAATTTTTGGCCTTTCTAATGGAATATATCTTAATTACTAGTCTGCCTTCTGACTGTGCGGAAACGATGGCGCTACTGTACACCAGCCCTCCAGATGTAGCGGATACAACTGAAGTTTTTTACAAGACGTGCTATATGATTCCGGAACTCCATGAATACATGAAACAAGCCCCGGTCTCTGCCGATAAGCCATCTCGCTCTCCAAACTGCGACACAAACCATGAAAGATCCCGCCAGCGCCGCCACGGTTATGCCTGGCTACCCACTGCAGATACTTGCAATCAATGTACCCGTAGTGGGCATTTGGCTCGTGATTGTCGAGACAAACCATATTGTCCCTTCCATCGAATCGTCGGCCACAAATGGTATGCGTGTCGCTCTTTCCCAGACCTCGTGCGTCAAGCCAAGGCTGCGCTAGCATCAGTCCCCCAGTAATTTTTTTTTTTTTTTTTTTTTTTAGCAGTTCGTCTTCAGGATCAGGAAGGACCTTCGACTACAGTGCCTGTTTAGCAATTGTAAAAAAACGTTCAGTGATATTCAGCGGTGCCCCCCCCCCCCGTCTTGTCCACTTATCTTTGTAAGAGACGTTCACGCTTTTATAGATTCTAGTAGTGTCATCAGCATCTTTCCTTCTGTTAATTCAGATAAACTTGGTATTTGTACTCCTAGCAGGCCTCCCACCCCAGCTCGGTCACGGAGACTTTGTACTCACGCCCCGAGACACGTCACAGTGTAACCGATTTAGAATCTTTAGCTGTTGTTTGGGCCCTGAAGCCTTTTAGAGAATTGATTTGGGGTTACGATATCGAAGTCCTGAGAGATCATAGGCCCTTGTGCTACCTTCTTGCTGGGTCGTCAGGTTAGGTGGATTGACACATTGCTAGAGTTTAATCGCGTTATTCGTTACGCACCCGTTGCAAGGAACCGTATTGCAGACTCAATGTCTCGGATCCCAATATCCCAATTAGATGTTTTTGGACGAGGATGATTTACGTCCAAGGCAACGAGAAAATGTACTTTATAGAGATTTGATTAAGTCATTAGAGAAGGACCAGTCACAATCTCTCTTACTGTAATTGTGTATCTAATGTTATTTTTATATGTATTTGTATTTAGTTAGCTTATTGTGCCTTTCCAAATTCTCTGACACCTCTTAATGCGCCGATGAAACTATTGTGTAACCATATGATCGTTTTTTTGTCGTGTGATGTACTTATGTAATCGGTTTCTCGAGGCCTTGTCCAGTCCTCAGAGCGACATGCTTAATGTATATGATGTAGCCTTGTCATAACTAGTTGAATTTATAGTTGATGTTTGCTGACATTGTTGTTATGGCTAGTAAATATTGTTTGCATATGTAAGTTTTTTTTCTGTTGTATTCTATATAATGCAATCATCAGTATAATTTGTATCTTTCATATTCTATTTTGTTACATATATATCTTGCCATATACCACATACACACACACACACACACACACACACATATATAATATATATATATATATATATATATATATATATATATATATATATATATATATAATATATATGTATATATATATATATATATATATAATATATATATATATATATATATATATATATATATATATTTATATTTTTATTTTTTTATATTAATTTTTTTTTTTTTTTTTTTTTTTTTTTCTAAATAGTAAAAATTAATTATGTACGGGTGTATAATAATAATTATAGATTAAAAAATAAAAAAAATAGATTGTAATATACTTGAGTTTAAACAGAAAACGTTGTGTTGTTGATGTTAAAAAAATACCACCCATAGCGGTATATATTGAAAGCCGATAACTAAAAAAAGAAGGTGATATCCATAATTACATGGTGCAGGATAAGATTATTATTGGATATCGATAACTTACGAAAATTAGATAAGAGAAACCATTTTTTTAAAAAAATGGTTGTGTCTTGTCATGAATGGACGTCACAGGGACCGGACCCTTCAGTGAGTGAGAGTTGGTAAGCCCGACGCCCGGAGCAGGTTACAGCAGAGGGAAACAGGGGAGGGAGAACAGGTCTGTATGTCTGAGGTTTCTGAGTGTTATTTCTTTATTCATTTAGTGAATATTATAGAATAATATAAGATGATATATGATGATAATTGCCATAAAGAAATTATATATATATAATAGGAGAACTTTAAATAGGTAATCTTGACCTCAGTTCCTCAGACGCCATCTTTATCCCCTCCGTACTTCCTTTGTTTACCGCCACTATTAATGAATTCCCCTCATCCGAGTTTACCACTTAAACTCGATATAAGTAATCATATCATTTAATAAATACCATACAATGGATAGTATAGATTGTTAAATTAAATGATAAGATAAGAAAGTGTAATTATATGTAAAATTATAACTGTCACTGGTTTTAAATTAATAAGTAACTTAACTTATTGCAAAAGTAAGTTTATAATATCAGTTTTTAAATTTAACTTATTATACAAATTTAAGTTAAAACTTTCATGTTTGTCTCCACAATGACAAAAGTGTAAAAAACTTTCGATGTTCTGGTAACACGTTCCTAAAGAAATTGTAATTCTCTCTCTGTTTCACTTTCCTAAAGTAAAGTTAATTGAGAGTGGCGACTTTTTTTTTAAGGCTCAAAGACCGGAACTCCAGCTGAGTTTTAAGGCTAGGACTCAAGACCGGAAACACAACACGACCGACTCAGGTCCATGACTAGAACAAGTGAAGACAGAAATCTTATGAGAGTGTCAGAGTGATTGCTATGTGAGATATGTATAGAATGATTTTTTCATAGTTGATGTTTATGATTATTATGTATACATAATATATATTATAAGCATTTGAGTTATTAATTATTTTAAAATATACATTATACAATTAACTAACCTAGTTTCATTTTAATTCCTCTTCACATTAATTATACGGATTTATTAACTTTAACCGCATATTATTTTAATCTTACAGTCCGTATTAGTTTCTAGTACCGCTGGACGGTACATTGCCATTTTGAGCCGTAAAAGACCACAGGATTTTGATCTCATTTAGCGTGGGCGGGTTTCACAAATTCCGACAACAGGTAGGGTGGTAGTTAGCATCCTGCAAACGTTGTGTTTTGCACGGGTAACAGTGAGGTTGATTTGCAATCTAAACATGAATTAAAGTGTAATAAATATCCTGAATATCTCATATATATTTATATATCATAATTAATATATATATATATATATATATATATATATATATATATATATTTAGAAATTGTTGTAAGTGCACTATTTTCAAGTTATTTCAGAGTGAAATAACCCCAAGGCTCTGGTCAGGTTCAAAGGCTGACTTTTAAAACATGATACGAGATTTTTTTCTTCTTTGATTTTGATCTTCAGCTGTTCATAGAACAATCAAGGCGGCAGCACACCAACCCTTAACAATCCAACTGCTTCAGTATACAGTGATCAAATGCATTATACTTTTATATCGTATATCTGTATTTTCAGTGTTACCTTAGATGACACTTCACTAAAAGGTCACGTCATATTAAAATCTTTCTAAAGGTTAAATCTTTTAAAAGCTTGGAGTATTAGGAATAAAAAAACAAGCACAATTCAGTTCACTTTTATTATAATCACAAAATGTGATAGCATTGCAAGTATATGCTATGTCCTTGAACAACAATAACAGCTATTTACAGCATATTGGTATTTCGTCTTTATTTATTTTATTTATTTATTTTTTGTGCTCAGGCTTAATTGTCATTTCTTTTTCACAAGTATTAATTCCTTTATTTCAATTAAATTATACCATAAATCCCACATTTTGAGTTTGTCTTCAAATATTTAAATTCGTTTTCCAGTTCTTTATGTGTTTGCAAAGGTTCATGAAGTTGAAATAAATATGTACTTCAATAAGACTTTCTGTCATTTTGCTCAAAATAAAAATATTCAAAACAGAGATGTGTGTGTGTGTGTGTGTGTGTGTGTGTGTGTGTGTGTGTGTGTGTGTGTGTGTGTGTGTGTGTGTGTGTGTGTGTGTGTGTGTGTGTGTGCGAATGAGTGTGTGCATGTATGTATGGCTGTATGTATTTATGGATGTAAGTATGTATGTACATAGGTACATATGTGTATATCTATGTTTGAGTATTTATATAAACATATTCATGCACACACACATACACATACACATACACATAAACACACACACACACACACACACATTACATAACAAATATGAAAAATACATTAAAATTCCAAATCTATACAAATGTGAGCATTATTGTCTGGAAACAGAAATTGTGGACATGGTTATTTTTAACAGATATTTATCAAAAACCAGATTGGATGTAATTCTTAGATCCAATACAATATTATGCTATTTCTTGTCAATACTACGTAACAACCCTAATGCATAAATGAAGAGTTATTAATGATGTTCAGCTGTATTTCTATTAATGGAATATACTTCTGGCTGTTCTCAGACTTCCATTATCATATGACTGCTCAAATCCTTATTATACCAGTGCATACAATGACGGTCTCATTCCTCTATCAAATATTATGACATTGTTTCCTACACCTATGGAAGAAAAACATGAAAGAACCAACAAAATATTCAACAATGACTAAGTCTCCGGAGTAGTGGCCATTTTCAACACGGGACAACAGGCACGGCCAGCTTTGGGACGGGAGGCCACTGAGAAACGTTACACCACGAGGTAAATCTAGCACACGTGATCAGCCATCTCCTTCGTGGATGAGTTCCCTTCATGCTTGTTCGGGAAACAACGCAGTGTGCTGGGATATCTATATTCGTAACTTATATGACATGCTAAGTTATTGATAGGCATATGATGATAGTCTTGGCCCTCCAGTT
>NW_028234405.1:48613730-48633730 GCF_977035675.1 Penaeus japonicus
TGTATGTATGTATGTATGTATGTATGTATGTATGTATGTATGTATGTATGTATGTATGTATGTATGTATGTATGTATGTATGTATGTATGTATGTATGTATGTATGTATGTATGTATGTATGTATGTATGTATGTATGTATGTATGTATGTATGTATGTATGTATGTATGTATGTATGTATGTATGTATGTATGTATGTATGTATGTATGTATGTATGTATGTATGTATGTATGTATGTATGTATGTATGTATGTATGTATGTATGTATGTATGTATGTATGTATGTATGTATGTATGTATGTATGTATGTATGTATGTATGTATGTATGTATGTATGTATGTATGTATGTATGTATGTATGTATGTATGTATGTATGTATGTATGTATGTATGTATGTATGTATGTATGTATGTATGTATGTATGTATGTATGTATGTATGTATGTATGTATGTATGTATGTATGTATGTATGTATGTATGTATGTATGTATGTATGTATGTATGTATGTATGTATGTATGTATGTATTTATGTATGTATTTATGTATGTGTGTATGTTTGCATGTGTGTTTATGTATGCATGTATGTATGTTTGTATGTATGTATGTATTTTTGTATGTTTGTATGTATGTATGCATGTATGTATGTATGTATGTATGTATGTATGCATCTTTATAGTGTCCTAAGAATATGAAAGGAAAAATTCAACTACTTTGACACTACCCTGTACATATGAATCACATAGAGGTGCTATTAAATTCATTCCAGTTCCTAACATTATAAGGAATAAAAAAAAATTATTTTTTTTTTCTTCTTTTTTTTTGTCTTCCATTTCAATATCGTTTACATTTCTGCCGCTGATCATATTACATGAATAGGAAACATCCAACAGTTGCCTCTTACTCCTCGTAAAACATGAATGACGTCTCAAAGATCTGAACCACATTTTCAGAAACTTTACTTTCAAGGAGGATGAAAACAAGAAAAAAATAAAATGAAGAAAGAAAAATTATACATACATATATACACATCATGAACATAACTTGCTATTCCCAGACTTTCTGTAAAATCATTTGTAAGAACATGTCATAAATATTAAAACAGGTAATATTTAAAAGGAATTCGTCTTCTCTCTCTCTCTTTAAATTATCAGCTATATAAAATAAATAGTAAAATCAGAGCACAGAATTCTAAAAAATAATTAACTACACCCCAAAATATACACATTATCTCTATCTCTCTGTTTTCACGCGAAACGAGGAAGGAAGAGGCCAAACTTTGATTCAATGCCTCTAAAGATAGGAACGGCAACCTTGTATCCTCCGACGTGGTCTGGGTTGGTCGAACGCAGATCTGCAGCTGAGGCGGGGAGCTGGGCCTCCGAGCCCGTTGGACGACTGTGGAGGAAAGAAGGAACAGGTGTCTTTATATATTCTGTCACACTGGATATTGGGAGAGGCTGAACAGAAGTCTCTCTGTGCTGTCACATTTTATCTCAATCCTAAATTTTGAATTACTCTTAAAGATCATCCTGCTATTGATCCTGGAGTGAAGAATATCACCAAAGACGAGAAACCGAATCACTCTAAAACATACCTGCCACCAAAGTCAACATAGAAGAGTCTCTGCAAAACTTCATAAGTCACCAGTGTAACACCAAACTGCGGGGATGACCTGAACACACGAGCTGTGGATATAGAGAGGAAAATCTCAGTGACAATGAACGCCATCTTTTTCTTCTGTGTTACGTGGCATTTCCTCTGATGGCCCATGACAAGAGATGATGGTAACTACATCTTTTTGATGGCATACCTATACTGTCCATGCTTTGAATATATATCTTCTAGGATCTAAACTACATTAATACATGACAAGTAGATTATTCCTTTATATTCTGAGTTATTTCATTAAATACATATAGGTTTTAATATACGTAAGTACCCTACTATGAGAATATATGAATGCTACTAACTGATTTAACTATGACCCCCCCAGGAGATATAATTAGTTAAACAAAAGACAAAGAAAAAAACTTCCTCACTACTTAAATTACTATGAAATTGACAAAACTTGCAAGTAGTCACCTGAAAAAGTATTTCAAACTCATTCAGCCACTGCAATCACATAGCAGATCATTAATAATATAATTTATTTATCCCAGTGATCCACTGTATGATTATCAATATATGCATACATAAATCAGTATATACACATAAAGAAACACAGAGATAGATAGATATGTTGAAATCTGTCAAATGGAAAACAATTTTATCCTATGATAACCTTTTATGGTGACTGACATGTTACATATTGTTAGAATAAAAAAAACAACAACAAGTGCCACTTCCACAGGACACTTGTTCAAAATCCTGAGCACACAAGAATGCAAGGATCTGCATTCTCCTCAGAACACCACTAACATTAAATATTATACTAGTAGACTATAGCGACATGAAACAAAAATGGACAACTACTGTATTATTGACTCTATGTAAAAACACAAGGCAATTAGAAATACATAAGGCTCCACTCTTCACAGTCAGCAAAGTAAAAAAAAAAATAATAATAATAAAAAAAAATGTTAGGGTTCCCTTCCTTCATCACATTTTTAAACAAAAGTCACATATAAAGGCTACCCTTCCCCCATGAATAAAGAATTAAATGATAAGAGTACTAGCAATCTTGATAATAATTATTACAGTAATGGAAATAACATTATTAATATTAGTGTTTCATCAATAATCATAATATTGATGATGTATATGCATGTTAGCCCCTAATACTCCCCTATCAACACACTAATCTATTATTTAAAAAAATGAATAAATATATAAACAAATAAATAATTAAATCCATACATCTGTAACAGTTTTTTTCTACGTCAGTACTTTGATCCACCTGCTGTCCACCTTCATCTTGATTCATGTCAGCTTTATTTATACCTAAACCCAATCCCAACGGGCCCGGCGATAAGTGGAAACCCCCTACGCCAGGCCTATGCAATATTGCATCGGGAACGTCACACTGGTGTGTCGCCCTGTCATCGGGCATTTAGCCGTGTCACACGGGCGTGACGCACCGTCATCACAGAGCACAGAGAAAACTACTTCCCTTCAAATGTATGTATCATCATACTTCTTTCTATACTTACCGACATCTTGGCAATACATATCACAGACAAATTCTCCCTTAAAAAGTGATTTCTACTGTGATATGAAGTGGTTATGAATTTTTTTTTTTTTTTTTTTTTTTTTTGTGCGTGTGCGTGTGCGTGTGTGTGTGCCTTCTCCAAGCTAAGAGGATCATCTGTAAAAAGCTAACTAGTACAACTGATGTCCACTGGTAATTGGAAACATTGCCAAGTATTAAGTGTCAGGATGCATATATTAAAACATATTAAAATATATAAAACCAAGTGAACACAATTAACTTTTAGTTTTACCATGCTGTCCTCGGAGCATCCAATGTATTTTCACCATAGGTCTTGTATTCTATACAAATATTAATTCTAAATAAAACAAAATGCATTTAAATTTTGTTTCATAAAGTTGTGTACACAACTCCTTTAGTCTCTCATGGTTCACTCGCATAGCTGCTGGGACTATGATTAACCTTCAATGATGTAAAGTTAAAGTGGTATTAATTTACATGTAATTAAAAAGTTTTTCTGGGATATATATACTTCTATAAGTCTAGAACTGTACACATTTGGACACACATAAACACACACACATACACAAAATATGATAAAGGGATCTGGTAAAGGTTTCCCTTATCAATATTCCATTTGTGTGAGGCGTGTGTAAACCATATGGATTATCCAACTGGTCCCAAACCCACAACCTCAAACCTTTGAAGAAAATCATGGTTAGTGGTCCCCATCATATGGTCAACCACTTGGCTGCAAACTCTAAGTACATACAAACCTCTGGAGTTCATCAATATTTATGAATTTGAAAATGAAATGTCAAATTAAAATAATCATCTACAGGATCATCCTTTGCCACAATCCTGCTGTAACTTCTCTACCTTAAATGTTTTGCCCGGGGATGCAGTTTTATATATTCCCAGAGGAAAGCTTAAGGTCTACAGACCAAATAATACAATTTTCAAAGCGGGAATGTTTCATAATGTCAGTTGTATTGTGACTGACTCTGTTATGTTTAATCAACATTTAGTTTTGAAAATTTATTATGCTGTAGCTTCTCCATTAATCTATATTCTAAATATCTAAATTTATCTATACCACTTAGTGTCAATATTTGCATTGTTCAATGCCAAAAATTTTAAGCAATCTGCTAATCTGTCATTTTTCTTTATTTCTCTTTCTTTAATCTCTTACAATCTTTACAGTCATACACATAAACAGAAGTGTCATTGGGAAAGACATCACTCTTGATATAACAAAATTGTTATCATATTAAACAAACATACAGATTTTTCCACCCCAGTACGTGCCACTTTTTAACACCATAGATCTATAAACAAAGGCCATTTTCCCCCCTTTAAATATGAAGAGTAGGAGCCACAAATTGATTGCCTTTTACCACTGATTAGTTTATACAGAAAGAAAATGAAGGTTCTGTGAAATGAGCCCAATTAATTCCAATATGGATGACCCGTTGAGCCTCTCTAATCCACCATCCTTATATGACGAATGCAATATCACAGAAATACGTAAACAAACAGTGCATAATGCACCTTCTTTAGCCAGCATATCTTGTGGAATTTCATATGCAAATCTGCATAAGAAATAGATAATGACCCCACAAAAAATAATTAATTACCCCAATAACATCCCAAAATTCATAACAGTTAACAAACAACAGTAAATACCTAAAGAAAAATGAAGATCTATGGACCATGGACAAAAATTTGGCTACAAACCATACACAAAACTAGGATTATTGGAAGAGAAGTAATCAACTCGCCTTTCAACAAACCTAGTTTGTGGAGGTGTCTTCCTCTGACTTTTTATTGACATAGGAAGGTGTCAAGTTATTAATGTACAACACCTGGCAAAAAAAATGGAGAGTTGGATTAGAGAGGTCCAACTTGTCCTTATTTTTTCCTTTTCCTTTTCTTTTAATTTTCAGTAAAAGTAAATAAAGTGCGATATTTTGGATTTAGACAACGTAGGCTGGCTTCAGTGCTGTTAAAATTACATGCAATCAAAAATGACTAATTTCCCACCATCCGTCCTTCATAATCTTGATTTATACATCAGTGGCTGTAGTCAAAACCACATTCTGCAAAGTTGACTCACAAAGCTCAAATGTCTTTTATTCAAGCACTAACTGTTGGTTACCAATCCCAGCGTATCCCCACCCAGTCTACTGACACCATATCTTCAGTGTAGGGCACTACGAATGCATGTCAATGCTCACCGAACATACCACCCTGTCTCCCCATCTCTTTGGCCATGAGGTAAAGGGAGAGAGTTCCTAGGCACAAATGAAAAATTAAAACATAGTGTAATGTTGCCTCACACTGGGTTTCCATCTAGAAATGCAAAGGGAATCTCAAGGAAAGAGTCATCAATAAATTACATTTACCTATGAAGTTGATGCAAGACAAGCTTCATCTCAAATAGAAAAATTCCTTTTCTATCTGATTTGGAAAAGCATTCCAGAATTTCTTTGTCAGAAGGCCTATGCAAGGATCATAAGGGAAAAGTTTCGTTGAGTTGTCAGTTACCTCTATATGACCATGTCATCATATGACAATGCCTGGGGAGTGTTCGTTTTGTGTTTCAAATCCCAACTGAATACAAAAGAAATCTAAAAAGCTAAATGTACCTCAAACTGGATACAATTACAAAACAGTTACCCTGGTCTTTTGATTAATGCCAATTTATCCATACAAGCCAGACAATTTCCCTGTCATATGAAACATTCCCTTTACATTCAGGGATACACTTCCATCATCTCATATTTCAAGTAAAAGACATGTAGGAGTCACGGAAATTATCTCTCCCCTTCAGTTACTTGGGACAAAGAAGAGGTTGCATATACACAAAGGCACAAAATGTTTTCCTTGTCTACTATTGTATATTTCTATCCCTATTGCCAATGAAGGAATACACTTCACATATTCAGATGCATTAATAATGTCTCATCACATCCCAATATCTATTTCCCCATGATAAAGTCTATACAATGTAGCTCCATATACAACACATTTGTTTGGCCCACAGGAATATACAAAGCATAGAAAACATCCTATATAATCTCTCACAGCTTCCCAAATAAATGCAAATTAAGGAAGAAAGTCTGGCAAGATAGATTCAGAAGGTAGAATCTGCAAGGATTACATAAAAGGGAGCTATTGCTAGAATCATTTGTCAACTTCTCCCCTCTTGATTATTTCCCATTTTATTTGATGGTCTACAGACAAAAAGGATGATGTGATGATGATGATGCTCACATGAAAATGGCAAAGAAAAAAAAGAAAAAGGAAGATTACAGTGATGGTGATGATGATGATAACAATAGCAATAACAACAACAAAACAACACTAATGAAAATAAAATTATAACCAAAAATAACAATAATAATAACATTTATAATAATAATAATAATAATAATAATAATAATAATAGAAAATAAGAATGAGAATAACACAAATAAAAACAATAATGGCAATAAAGCAACGCCACCATAAATAGCAATCATGATAACATCTTGATTTCTTATTTGATTCAAGATGCCTGAACAAAAACAATAGGAAGAACAACCATCCATCACATCACACCATTTACAATTCTTTTTGTGAATCGTCCTCATCTTTTTGAGAGGAAGAGGAAGAGGAGGAGGGGGGAGGGGGTTAGATTTTCTCACCTGGTGCTCCCTTCCAGAAGGCCTTGCCACCTTCCTCTTTGAAAATTTTTCTGGCAGCATC
Organism: Penaeus japonicus; assembly: GCF_977035675.1. NCBI lineage: Eukaryota > Metazoa > Arthropoda > Malacostraca > Decapoda > Penaeidae > Penaeus > Penaeus japonicus. The sequence continues at coordinate 48,620,632 of NW_028234405.1, forward strand.
AAACACTCCGCTGTAGGTTGTCTGGCCAGCACGAGCGGCTACCTGCAGACGTGTCTTGATGACATCAGCTGGTGTTGTCAGAGAGGCTGCGGGGACACCACCTGTGGGAAAGCGTGGAGGAAGTATATGTAAACGCTACCATGGATTGCCAACTTTTCTCAAGTGTTCATGGTACAGTTTCCGGAGCATGCTTTCATCAAAACCCTGCCCGTAACAGCAAGCTAAGCGTTCAATACCATATTCGTTCATATCATATATCATACATTGAGCCTCTAATTACATGTTAAAAATCAACGTCTGTCAGCTTCTGCCCCCAATTCCGAGAGAAAGCACTATCACAAAAAGCCAATGGCAGGAATCCATGTTCTTACGACTCAGTACACCTACACTACCTTAAAGAGTTGAAGTAAATTCGTAAAAGGCCCTTACCAATAGCACCAGCAACCAGCAATGTTAATGGTGAATTGTAACCATTTTCATCAGCAAGTAATTGTTTCGAGTGTGCATAGACAGGGAAGTAAATAGCAGAAAATGGGATGTCTCTCAGGAAACAAGCACGTGCTCCCTGCGGATAAAATATTGCTCATCACATACAGAAGCTTCATCATTTGAATGCCATTCCCCCTTTCCAAAACTGAAAATAACCAAATCTTCAATTATCCCTTCCCATTTACAAGAAAAAAGAAGAGGACTTTTGTCTTACCTTGTACAGTCCAAGAAATCCTAACTCCTTGATTACAGATATTGCCGATATCTTCTTAACTGTCGCAATTTCTCCTGCCACTTGTAGACGAATCTTTACAATTTCAAGTGGATTGGTGAAGATCACCTGAGACCCACCAGCCTGAAAGAATTTGTCACCAAAACTCAGTACATATTTGCAACATTAAACCAAACAATACTGTATAACATCAAAAAATAAAACCAAAATACCAACTATGTACTCACACAAGCGCCGGCAAACATTTCGCCTGCAAAGGTGATATTTCCCTTCTTGTCCGTCAACTTGTCACGGACCAAATCATTCATGGTGAGCTTAATAGCCTTTTCAGGGGCTACACCAATCAGCTGAGGCACCAAGCCACGGTACAAGCCCATGAGACCCTCATGACGAATCACCTGAAAATGCCCAAAGCTTTGTGAATATATACAGAAGAAAAAAGAAAAAAGAAAAAAGAAAAAAAAAGAAAAAAAAAAAAAAAAAAAAAAAAAGGCTATAAATAAATAAATATATGCATAGGGGAAAAACAAAAACAAAACTATACTAGTGGGGGATTATATATAGAAAAGAGATAAACAAAAATTGTATACTTTAAGGACGTAAAGAATGAAAAGTATAAACATACAGCATTTAATAAAAACTGTTCTTTAGCTACATATCAGTTCACATAAAGCATTAATACCACTCGCAACGAACCTTCTTGAAGCAATCAAAGGAATTGCGGTACATCAATTCACCAATGTAGGAACCAGTACGTTGATTCTGCATTCTCGTTTTCACCAAGTCAATTGGATACACGGCAGTAGCACCAACAGCTGAGGAGTTAAAAGGCATTTCTTTACTATTCAACAAATACATATTTGTAAAATCAAATTTTCTTGATATCTACATACTGTAAAATAACCAAGCCTGTTATGATTTTAAATGAAATTACATCAATGATTTCTACACAAAAATTACTTTCATTATATTGTAAGTGCTGAAGAAGCCAAATTCCATTAGCAACTCTGATTAGTTGTTGATAATTCCCCTTGGCAAATACATCTAAAACATTATTTCATATAATTAATCAACCATAAAGACATCCAACAGCTAAAACTTAAGCCATAAATATCTGAAATTAAAACATCAATGTACAAACAGCTGCAACAGGGGGAAAGATAAGAAGAAAAGAAAGTCCATATAAAATGCACTGCATTAGTTAATCCTACGCCTTCCTAACTGTCTATGGCAAAATAATGAGAAATTATGATTACAGAATCTTCACATCCAAGATAATTGCGAGTTAATTTGTCATTTTGTGATCTCTTACTGTGAAATTTCAATCAGGGTGTTGGGTAAATCATCTTTTATATTCTTTCTCCATTCAAATCAATAATATTCATAATCTTTCAATATGACGGATTAATTCTAATGATCTTCTTTATAATGTGACAATAGATTTGCTTAATTGAATCACTGTCAGAAATATATCAGTTTATCAAAATCAGAGGTACTACCTGGATATCTGAACTGAAAAGACAATACAAGGTTGTCTTGCTTCTTCAAACTAAAGACAAACATTGTAAAAGTAAAGACACAGACTATTCTGTAACAATGCATTTTCAAAAATCTATCTATTCATTTCTTAATCTACCATCCTCACATAGTTTTCAAAGGTCACAAAATATTTCATTTTGTGTTTTTGAAAGCACTGCACCTATGCAAAAGCAATGAAATAACATCAACAAGCTAGAGAGACTTTCACCCTCTGAAATTTTGAGATTTTCTGACCTTTAGATGTTAGAAATCTAATTTCCTGTCTTAGCACTAGCTTTCCTCTCCCATAATTTCTTAATACTGATCTCAATAATTAGCAAAATTGATACATAATGGAATATAGTTCAATGAAAATCATCTTCATCTCGTAAGGTTTTGCAGAAAAAAAATTTGTTGCAATTACATACATCATGGCATAAAACTGAAATCTTTGGGAAGATTCTAATAAAATATATACATACATTTTTTTATTTATTTTTTTTTCAAATTCTATCTCCAGATCTCAGTGTCATTTAGTAACATAAAGCAAAACGGATACCATAAAAGGGTAAACAGGAAAAGGGCATCATACTAACCACCAGCAAATGAACCAAGAGTGAACCTGTACACCTGTTCAAGCACCTGGATCAACGCTCCACGCTGCTCGGGACTCTGCACGGCCTTGATGTCAGTCAGTTTGCGTGTGATCACCTTCATGTACTGTTCAGGAGTCAAAGCTTCCAGGTCGCTGTACACGATTTTCCTGGGGGACAAAAACTAGTGTGAAACATGACGGACAATATAGGGTATATTATTAATACTTTGTGAAATGTAAGAACAAATTTGGGAAAATAAAATGAGGAAAATCACATAAATGGGAGGTTTCAAAATGTAAAATGTGCCTCTAAAAACATGCACAATTCTATCATGTAGTAAAATCCAAAAGCAATTTCTCTTGTGTTATTCTAAATGTTATTGGGACAGAATCTGAATGACCATAAAAGGCCTTTTTTAAGAAAATCAATATTGCTGAAAAGAGAGAGAAAAAAAAAAAAAAAAATGAAAGAAAGAAAGAAGGCTAACTAACAACTGCAATATAATTCTCCAGATTCATACTATTTCAATCTAGTTTAGTAGCACAAAGTGTCCTATCACTGTATATGATTACCAAGGAAAGAAAAGCTGTACAAAGAATTTTGCAATGGTCTTCTAATATTCTAATATACTTGCTTCTTGGGATATTTCCTCTCACAATACATGTAAAACTGTGTTCAAATACATAACAGGATACCAAGCCTCTTTATACGTTGTACTAGGAACTGGCACTTATGACTACCATGCAGCTGTAACAACACTGTAGGAGAGAGACAACTTCATCATTAAATGAAAATCGAGAAAGAGTGTTAGTTCACATACGATCATCAGGCCAATAAACTCTCTATTATCTGAAGGCAACCTGAAATGCATTAATCTTAAGTATTAACTAAAATAAACCATGACCAATGAGTCCATTACGACCACCCAAAAATAATTCAGCAACTTGGATGTAAACAAAGGATTTCAGAATATGATCATGATTCTGAAATGTTTTCATTGCCATATATGGCAATCATATTCAACTTTCCTTAATAATAATCAAGTGCCTTATAACAGAATACCTCCTCTCTATATCTTAAGTATAAGTTTTGCAAACATCAGTGTAGTAATTTACATATGATCTTGTAGATCATAAATAACTTAAATCATGAACAAATACACAGCAGATATATATATATATATATATATATATATATATATAATATATATATAATATATATATATATATATATAATATATATATATATATATATATATATATATTTGAATAATTTTACACTTGCAAAATTATCAATATTTACTTGAGCGAAGCAATAATAGTCCTAATACATATAACAACATTCTCTTCACATCTAATCTAAGTACATTTATCCAGACAACATATCAGAATCCTTGGATATGTTCTTTTGTTAATGTATTTAAATTTGTTACCATACTATAAATACACATATAGTAAAATAATAATGAAATATATTGTTAACTATGTTAATCAGGTTTCCCATTATACACTTTGAACAGGGTCCACTGTGACAAATGTGGATAAAAGTAAAATGAGACTCAATAACTTCAAAACGCAAGAGACGTAATCAACGTATTTTGATTACATCATGGAACTCTAATGAAGATATAATTGAAACACATTAACCCTCTCTGGACGGGTGGTACACTACTGTACCGCTCATTCAAAAGCCCTGTGGCCGGGTGGCACAATATGGTGCCAGCCATTTAATTGATTTAGGCCTAAGCGTTCGAAAGCCCCAGCATTGTGACATGCAAGGCTGGAATGCCCCCGTCGTGAGTGGGTTAAATACATCTGTCATGTTGTGCAATTACTTTTACCTCCACTTGTACATTTCCTTTCTACTTTTAACTTTTTACTAACTACAAAGACTACAAATGAGCTGTGACACTGATAAGAATTTTTTTTTCTCCTTTTTCCTCATCTTCAAAAAATATAAATGAAAAATGACATTTTTTATCATTTCTATTTCAACTTGTAATGCTTATTTCATATCTTTGTCACTGCTTATGAAGGCCTCATTTCTTGTTCAACGAACACAATAAATTGAACATGATAATAAAAATTTCTTAAAAAGCATTATATGCACTAATACACAAGCAATACCAGAGCCTGACATTGGTCACATTACACTTAACAAAATAGCATGCAAGTGCACCTATATAAGAAATTATATCATCTCAAATATATTGTTTTATTTTTTATTTTTCTTAAATTAATAATTTCTTCACAATTAAATTTGGAAACTATGGAGAAAATGTTACCTAAATCACTGCTTTCATAATTTGGTTACAAGTCAATGCAGTGCTATAAAACAATAAAGACCTGCTTAGAACTAGTAAGGTAATATATTTCACTTCATTCATGAAATTCTTTCATTTCTAGGACATACTATTCACACCAGTTACTATATCACACACACCACACACACACATTATACATTGCCATTCTCAAGCATAAACAAAGTATATAATTATACATTTGTCACTGCCAATTGCCAATAATTACAACAGAAAATCTCACTAATTCAAAGGCATTTTCTTTAAACGACAAAAGGAAGAATATGCATGAAGGTAAGAAGCATCTCAACCACACACTACAGTTCAAGTCGATCTTATTTTTCATCATTATGGCATTATATTCCTCGTATTCTGATTGTACTCAAGAATTGAAAATACCTATCATCTAACGCTGACTTCGACAAAGTGGTTTGAACATGTGCCAAGAATAAGTGATGCAAATAAAAGGCATTAGCACATTTATGCGCATTTCAAAAACGAAACAAAAGCTTAATTTCATGTATTACATACATTTAATACACATTAACATACATAAAATACATACATAACGAACACAGATGAGTATATACATGTATAAGGCCCAAAATACAAAATATAAATATTGAATGCTTACATGTCTGTGCGTGCCCATATGAATGAGTCTCTGTATGTTTGTCTGTATTTGTATGAGTATGCATATGTGAGTGATTGTTGAAATAGGCAAGTAAAAGTGTGAGAATGCACATACCGCAGTGAATTATGCCTCTGCTGTAAGGTCTCCAGTTAGACAACCAATGTCCCACATTACTTTAATACTGACTCTTTCACTTAACATACAACTCAACTTATCAGTGCATGACATTTAACAACCCAATGATACAGAAAGATGAACTGTATCACAAAAAGTTTCTTTTCTTTGTTATCTCTAAACAATTCAAACATATTACTTATAAGAAGCTTCAGGCGCTAAAAATGAGATTTTCTTAGAAACAAAATTCCTAAGTGCATTTACACTTAACCCATTGCCAAAGGGGCTGTTTTGGCTCCAAATGGTTGAAACACTGGGATATTTCAAACTGTAAGCCCACACTGGCCGCGGCCAGGAGGACAGCCATGGCAAAATAACTTGTCCCCAGTGGCTGGTCCTGCCACCACTCGACATGCTATCTTGTCACCCGGTGTTAATGGGTTAAAACTATAACACTGATATACATTATCCACATGTAAAATGGACAAAAAATATATATACAATGAAATTTTGACTAATTAACATATCATAAATGCTTAAGAGTAAACCTTAACATTACAGACGGGTATTTCTATATTAAAAATCAACTACTCAATTTTGTCAATTGGAAGATTTAATTTCTGTTATCACTTATAACTAACCTTATTTCCTACCTGAAATTTAAAAAATTTCACTCATAATCAATTTTTTTTATTTTTTCTTTTAACTAATTTCTGATGAATATTGTTCTCTCTTCTTTCTTCCTGTCTTTATCTATCTTTTAAAAGCTCTTTATAGTTATGCTTTGAGACAAAGCACATCAGTGACCACATGTATCTGCCTACCTTACTCGCCTAATAAACAAGTGCCAATCACGTTGAAGGTTATAAACTCACTGACACATATAACCTTCAACCTTGACTTGTCCTAAAGATATTAACACAAGTATCTTAAACAAGTAAAGTATGATTAAGTACACAAATTGATCACATACCCACCCTATGAGCAGTTAATGTGATGATCTGAAGACTCCCCCGTTTGGGTTTCAAGCCATACTCTTGTACGACATTAATTATGGTGTCTGATTAAATGCCCTTCCTATTATCAACCATGGCTCAGCCAAGGGACATAAACACTCACCCTCTACACCATGAGGCAACCACAGACCTACTGAATGATATTTCACTTATACCCTTGCTCTTTCACTTATGTGCTAATTTTCTCAATAAAAGCTTCCCTGGGAGAACTAGACTAACTGTATACATACAAACTATTATGCACCTTCTGTAAATATACACATGTACATAAGTAACATACAAAAGTACATAAGTACACTTTCTCCTCCCACATACTCATACACACTCTAATATGTATACATATACACATATGTATACTTACAATTTTTTTTTATTAATAATGCAAATCAATTCTGAAAAAAACTTCAGGAAGAATATCTTAACAACCTGAATTGCATTAAAATCTATACTAAAAAAATCTTAATAATATATATATATTAAAATAGTACACAATTTACAAATGTATTCTACAAAATATAAGGAGGATGAGAAGTTAGAAGAGGAAGAGATGGAGGAGGAGGAGGAGGAGGAAAATGAAGAGGAAGAGGAGGAGGAGCAGGAAAAGGAGGAGGAGGAGGAGGAGGAGGAGGAGGAGGAGGGGGAGGAGGAGGAAAGAAACATATAATAGACATTTACACAATAAAGAATCCTACTTTGGAATAGCCTCCAGGATATAACTCACAGTAGCCTGACAGTCCCAGAGGTCACTGAGAAAAGTTGTCCTTTAATCGTATTATGCTCTAGAACTAGACATTTATCCTTTCCACATTCTACGTCACCATATAGATGAAGAAAGCAAGAAGCAATAGCTAGTTTAGTGTTCTTCGCATTCAAAATTTGGTTTACTTCTGTTGTCCGTTGTTTTGAGCAATATAGTGTAATGAACCCGCTAGCTGTCTCTCATTCTTTATCCTTCTTTCCCTGTCTCTCTCAATTTCTTACTTTCACTCACTCACTTGCTCTCTCTCTTTTGTAGGGGAGGGAGTTGGTAAAAATGATAATCCAGTTGTTCAAAATCAGAATAGTGTAATTTCTAGCCAAAATAATATTCATTTGATAAGAAACCTTCACAATACGTATAAATTCAACATATCCATTAATTATTCTTTACACACAGATGAGAATGTTAAGCAAAGGCCACGATCTGCTGAAGTGTTTTCTCTAAGGAAACTTGGTAAATAGAATGATTGCAGAATTTACTTTTAGCTCAATTCCTATCTCAGGGAAGGTGAGTGAGCATTTGCTTTTGCAATGTCCTATTACTGTCACATAACATTTTCTAAACATTCTAATAAATTGAGGTTTAATTGTCTGATCACAACAGCCCTTGAGAGATCTGGCTATACTATACTATGTCTGAATGAATGAAGGTGTGAGAGCTGTAGCATGTGCCACATATATCTTAAACGCATTTGTTTCGATGATGCAACACACTTCCCTACTCTGCCATCAGGATAACTTAAGCATCTTTCAGCATGGTAGTGCAGATTAGCATCTCAATGGGGATGTGCACTTTGTTGATATCGGTTGATATAAAGGGTGATATGTTGATATAAATATCCATGGCTATGAATATGGATATGAATATGAATATGGATATGGATATGTATATGGATATGGGTGTATGTGTGTGTGTGTGTGTGTGTGTGTGTGTGTGTGTGTGTGTGTGTGTGTGTGTGTGTGTGTGTGTGTGTGTGTGTATGTGTGTGTGTATGTAAGAACACAAGAGAGCTAGCTAAAGGATACACAAGAATGTGCCAACCACAATAAATATGGCAGTGATGGAGATACATGGGAGTGAATAACAATCACAAACAACAACAACTTACCCTTTATGCAGCCTGAGCAAGCTTCTCGTGTAATGAGTAACAGTGGTTATTAGTACTAGTTGGTACCAGTGGTATCTATTGACAGACCCTAAATGTTCACATTTAAACAACCATTGCATGAAATGAAAGATACTGTGCTTGTGTTGAAAAAATAATAACAATAATAAAACAAAAGATAATGTTTAAGATAGGAACTCCAATTTGCATCTTCCTCATTCTGCAAAATGAAAAATGCAAGTATTTGACTTGCTCTTAATATCAATGTATTGGAAGATCTAGGGAAAGTTAGTGGGATGAATATGAGACTTTTTAATCACATAAACAATTAAGAATACTAATTGGTCATAATAATTTTAAAATGATAAAGGCTAATATTAACTTCAGTATTCATAATAATCCTGATTTCAATGTTTTTTTCCTTTACTCATAATATATGAGTTCTCCCTTTTATTTTATTTATACTTTGTTAATAATCAGGCATTTTCTAAAAAAATAAACATCATTTTTTTTTTTATTATCAAATTTATCTACTTCTCAATTAAATTTTTTGCCCATTCACTTTATCATCATGAAACAATACCATAACTGTATATTCCCCCCTCATCTATTCCCATTACAGTGAGTTAACAGGCACTACTTTTTCAGAATACATATTTTGGTGTGATCAATTGCCTAATGCATTGGATGATAATCAGAGCTGAGATTCTCCCTTGATTTAAAATCTTTGACTTTATTTTACTTTTGCTATCTATACTATATATATTAAATGGACAACTATATCAGCTTCACATTTTCATTTTGAAGAGTATTTTCCCAAGATCAAGATGTCATTACAGCAATCTGTCCCTATACGAGCCAGATAACATGATGTCACATCATGGGAATATTTTGCTCTAACCATCATGATCTCTCCCTCTTAATATTATTTGACACAGTTATGTATGTATATACTCATTGCAGTTGCACTTGTATAAAAACATTTTACTGGTCTCATCAAAAAAGGTAAAGAAATACAAATACCACCTCCTATACCCCAGTAGCAGGTGTTCTGAGAGGCACAGCATGGCATTGTACTGGGAGAGATCTCATGATTGGAGTCTGTGTGATCCTATCAATATCATAAACTTTCCATATTACAGAATTTATTGAAACTGAAGTACTTTCTAGCAGAGTATAACTCTGACATTTCCCACTTGCAAAGCATCCAAAAATGAAAAATATCTAGCTCTGAGAATAGCAAAGCATTAAGAATATATTCCCTTGATCACAATAAACTTTTCATTGATTTGCCTACCTGACTTCACTCTTGCCTGCCTGTTAAACTGCTAGCTTGTCATACTTCTGCCTGCCTGTCTGTCTGTCTGTCTGCCTATTCAGTAGATATCTATCTGAATATATGAGAGTATCCATCATTAAACTGATCCTTCCCCTTGCAATAGCCAGCACAAAATTTTCTCAAGGTACAAAAGACATTCCTACATGCTGGTTTTCAAAATGATAATCCTGGAAAGGATATTTAACTGATTAGTCATTGTTTCAAATACTGACAAGCTCTCAGAGCTATAGGGTTCCTGCTCAAGAAACTGTCTAAAACACAACAGACAATAAATAATAACAATAATAATAATAATAATAATAATAATAATAATAATAATAATCATCATCATCATCATAATAATAACAATAATAATAATAACAATTATGATAATAATACTAATATCATCATTAACAAACGCTTTTGTGAATAATCTCATTTCATTCCTTACTTCTAAAGAATATTAATTATGGAACTTCCTTTCTTACATATGGATTTTCTCGATTACAAAAAATTGAAATAACGACCCATGCAAACAATAATGTTCAAAAATGAGCATGAAATGTTCATGTCTCATATTTTGACTCTTAATACAAATAGATTCCAACAGCATCCCTCCCTCTCATCCCTCCACTTAAAATTAAAATGAACATTTCTCCATCTAATATCTTGCTGTATCATCAATCCATTGCTTTATAAACCATTACATCTATTTCATTAAATAATTAATATAAAAAGGTTATTTATAGAAGCTAAAAATAGCTTCTATATCCTAATGGTAAAACAATTATTCACTAATAATAAATTCACAAATCCACCAATGAATCCCATGATAAAAATAACAATTTTGCATTCTTATTGACACCCTCAATTAGAACCTGTTCCTTTAATAATGTATCTTAGCAAGATCATTATCCGAGCTTGTGCTATCATAAACACTGCTCATTTCAAATTGGATAACATCTCATATAAACCTGAGGCATCTAAATTTCTAAATGCCTCTAAAACTATCTTCTAAAACCGAGTTCAATGAAATCCAAGACTAGGCATTTTACATAACAATTTTCTTTCATTATTATAGTTTAGTCTCTTTCCTCTGGAGTTAAAAACCAAAAGCTTTGCAAGACTGAGAAAGAATTCATAATTGTTACACATAAAATGAATATATAAATTAATATGATAAGAAGCATATAAACAAAAATTTGTCATAATATGAAAAAGTGTATAAATAAGAATATTCTATTCCTTTTGAAATAATCAGCTATTTACCTTGTATGAAAGCAAATGAATTCTTTCAATCTAAAATATACATATAGCATTTAAATAAGTGTTTCCATGTACGCTCATCCATGTGAATACTCATAAACAGCAATATGTGTTTGCATACACAAAAACATGCAGATGTATGTATGTGTGTGGGTATCAGTATATGTGTTTGCATATGCTTATGCACGAGTAAGGGTATTTGCATGAATTTGTAGGTATAAGCTTGTGTTTGTGGGTGTATGTATGTATTTGCAGGTATAGGCATGTATTTGTGGGTATATGTGTTGGAGTGTATGTAGGTGCATAAGTGTGAGTGAGAGTGTGAGTGAGAGTGTGAGTGTTGTGTATCTCATCAGCATGTGCATATGCTTGTGCATTTGTGCTCATATCTGTGTGCCTGTGCATAGGCATATGGACCAAAACAAACATAACTGCAGATGAATGTGCAACAAACACACAACTGTGCATGAATACACACATATTTATGCATGTGTGCACACAAGCTCCCATATACACAATTATACACATACACACATGTAGGCATGATCCCACACTCACACACAAAGACAGACACAAACATAAAGTTACACACACAGGTCCACATAATCAGACATACAATCTGTCACACTAATCTTCACATGCAAACATACACACACAAATACATACACATTTTCACAATCATTATTTCTTTTGCACACACACACATATATATATATATATGCATAAAAAAGGAGCATCTTTGTACTGTAACCTGTGATATCTTAGCCTTAAATATACACACACATTACTGCTTCTGCCATGGCATGTTCAGGCAATGAGAACAAGCTAACAAATAAAGATTTTCAACACACATAAAAATAACATAATCCAATTGATCAGATCTTAATCTTATTCGTAAACATATATCAGAAAGTGCACATGTAAGGCTATTAAGGACCACGTTTCTACATCTTCTATCAGGACATGCCGTATAAGGACAGGCAGAGAGAGAGAGAGAGAGAGAGATGTGATCCTCTTCTCTATTCTGATTGGAAGGGAAAGAGGGGATTGGGGAACCTTTAGGCCTAGAGATTGTGATGCTTCCATAGAAAGTTGGTCATAGATTTGGTCAAACCTTTGAAAGTCAGGGTCTACGGCTCGAAATTCGTCCTTTTAATCTTACCCGGAGCTTTCGCTGATCAGTTCCGTCAGGTGGAAGAGGATCTCGACCTCCAGGGGCGTGATCTGCGACATCATCTGAGCCGAGTGCAAGAATTCCTCTGAAAAACGGGAGTGATTTGTAATGACCATGGCCCAGTGTAGATTTTAGATTTTACACTGGGGCCATGCTGACTGAACAGTGTAATACTTCTAGTTCATACATGTATGATTTTTCCAATAAAAAAATTATAATGAATTCACAACATGTAATCAAAATCGTATAATTTTCAGCTTCTTCAAATTCTTTCTATTCTATAATGTACTTAGATCTTATTCTATTTCAACACAAAGTATCTAATCTAACTATCCTGAAAGCAGTAGATGAGGTATTATGTCACACAAAAAAAGAAAAAGAAAAATATCCATACCATTTTTACAGCTTTTATGACACAGTGAACTTTCCTTCAAAGTTCCCTCTGTGTCTGATAACAGAAAGAGATTCCCATAGCACGTACCTTTCGTAACTTCCTGTGTGCGTGATCCACCTGAGGCATTGAGATAGATACGCTTTGACAATTCCATATTAGTGAGCAAGGAATTGAAAGCCATGAA
>NW_028234405.1:48638730-48648730 GCF_977035675.1 Penaeus japonicus
TTGCCATTATATCTACTGATTATTATGTGCATATATGTGCTTTTACTATTGTGTCCATACAACGAAATCATCAAGTATAAATCGTATCTTTCATGCTGTTCCATTTGTTACACGTATATCTTACCACATGCCGAGTCAAATCCGCTCTCCCGCGGTCTAACCATAAAAGGACAAGGCCTAAGTTTGTACGTACGGTCCCTTCCCTTCTTTAACATTTCTCGCCTACCTTTGTGACGTCACACTAAGATCCCCCCTCCCCCTCCCCCCCTTCTTTGTTTAGACTCGAATATAAGGAGCCTCCTGCGTGTGGCTAGTCTGACAGGATCACTCCCCGTTTGAGGCTGTACTCCTACGCGCTGTATTCAAGTAGCTGCTAAGAAATAAACGGTGTTTCTCTTATTAAGATTCGTCTGTGATGTCAGTGTCGGCCCACACACTCTGGCTCTGACCTCTGCTGAGCAAGCTAACCACTCAGCACATCACCAGCATTATAGAGGGAGGGAGGGAGGGAGAGAGAGAGAGAGGGAAGGAGGGAGGAGGGAAGGAGGGAGGAAGGAACGAGGGAGGAAGGAGGGAGGAGGGGGAGGAGGAGGAGGAGGAGGAGGAGGAGGAGGAGGAAGAGTAAGAGAAAGACAACGAGAAAGAAAGAGAGAGAAGAGAAAGAAAGAAAGAAAGAGAAGAGAAAGAAAGAAAGAGAAGAGAAAGAAAGAGAAGAGAAAAACAAACAAAGAAAGAATGAATTGTAGGAACAGTTAAAAAAGAGAGAAAAAAACAACACTGAGGAGCCAGCTGGGGTTGAAGGAAGTGGAAGGTAATTAACGCGGATGGGAGACAGCAGGCTAACTGGATAGTTCTTTTGTAAACAATTGTATTAATCATGATAATATAAGTTTCAGACATTATCTTATCTATCATTATCATTATCATTATCTTATGACAGTGATAACAGCATCAATCCAACTCCAAATGCCAGCAAAACCAAGACAATAACGATAACAGTCATGATATTAAAATCAAAGATAACTACAAGTACAAAACGCGAGAACACATAAGAACAGCAGCATCAATCTAACAATAACAATCTCAATTATAACTCGCAATATTGAAGACACCCACCCCGCTCATGATAACGACATTTGTACATCATAAAGAAAAAGAGAAATAAAAACTCTTTGGTTGCAATTAAAAGCGATCGCACGAAAGGGAAATCCTCAAAGGCGAGAGAGAGAGAGAGAGAGTGAAAAAACGACGATAAAACGACGATCGGGCAAAATTCTTCTCATTTGCCCAAATTGCATTTCCACAGAAGCTTCTATGTTTAGCGTTTGGCGCACAGACAAAAGAATGCGGAACTATAACATCTCTCTCTTTTCTTAAACTCCGATTACAAAACACACGCGAATTAAACTCCTATTACAAAATACACACGAATTAAACTCCTATTACAAAAAATACACGAATTAAACTCCTATTCCAAAATACACACGAATTAAATTTCCAATTACAAAATACACACGAATTAAACCCCTATTACAAAAAAAAACACGAATTAAACTATAAAAAAAAACACGAATTAACTCCTATTACAAAATACACACGAATTAAACTCCTATTACAAAATACACACGAATTAAACTCCTATTACAAAATACACACGAATTAAACTCCTATTACAAAATACACACGAATTAAACTCCTATTACAAAATACACACGAATTAAACTCCTATTACAAAAAACACACACGAATTAAACTCCTATTACAAAATACACACGAATTAAACTCCTATTACAAAATACACACGAATTAAACTATTACAAAAAAACACGAATTAACTCCTATTACAAAACACACACGAATTAAACTCCTATTACAAAAAAACACGAATTAAACTATTACAAAAAAAAAAACGAATTAACTCCTATTACAACAACAAAAAAAAACACGAATTAAACTCCTATTCCAAAATACACACGAATTAAACTCCTATTACAAAAAAAAACCACGAATTAAACTCCTATTACAAAACACACACGAATTAAACTCCTATTACAAAAAAACACGAATTAAACTCCTATTACAAAAAAACACGAATTAAACTATTACAAAAAAAAAACACACGAATTAACTCCTATTACATAAAAAAAACACGAATTAAACTCCTATTACAAAAAAAACACGAATTAAACTCCTATTACAAAAAATACACGAATTAAACTCCTATTACAAAAAGACACACGAATTAAACTCCTATTACAAAAACACACGAATTAAACTCGTATTACAAAAAAAACACACACGAATTAAACTCCTATTACAAAATACACACGAATTAAATTCCTATTACAATAAAAACACACGAATTAAACTATTAAAAAAAACACACACACACGAATTAAACTCCTATTACCAAAAAAAAAAAAAAAAAAAACACACACACACACACACGAATTAAACTCCTATTACAAAATACACACACGACTTAAACCCCTATTACAAAATACACACACGAATTAAACTCCTATTACAAAAAAAAAAAAAAAAAAAAAAACACACACACACGAATTAAACTCCTATTACAAAATACACACACGAATTAAACTCCAATTACAAAAAACACACACGAATTAAACCCCTACTACAAAAAACACACACGAATTAAACTCCTATTACAACAAAAAAAAAAAAAAAACACGACTTAAACAACGGCAAGGACAGAATCTCAAAAGCCAACGCCACCCTTAATTAAGAGTACCTTCAACAGGACTACTTTCCGAGGCTCTCTAGCCCTTAAAGTGTCCCAAGAACGCCCATCTCCTTTGAATCAAAGTGGAAATGACAGTATCTTCTTAGCTTCCGTGGACACTCGCAACATTCCAAAAGGGAGGAGTCATACTCGTCAATAGACACAGGGAGAGAGAGACTCCGTGGCGCCGCGCCGGTCCTCCGAAACAAGAGTATTCGAAGAGTCGCTCGGAGATATAGCATGAACTCATCAAAGTGCAAACTCACTTTAGTTATGGATAAGTACAACACACACACACGGACGCACGCACGCACGCACACACACACAAAAATAATAATAATAAATAATAATAATAATAATAATAATAATAATAATAACAATAAATAATAATAATAATAATAACAATAAAAAATAATAAATAAATAAATAAATAAATAATAATAATAATAATTTAAAAAATACAAAAAAAAAATATCTATAAACATATACGCAAAATAAATGAGCAGAAATGCAATTAAATAAGCGCCGTCCGCCACGAGACAAAAAAATACTCAAAAACAGCGGACGGGCTAATTTACATGCTAATAACGAGTACCCAGCCGGCGTGTGCGAAGATTAGGAATTTTACGTCACTGTCGCTCCCGAAACGCCTGCGCTCTCACTCACTCACCGAGACAATGACACATGCAAGCAAGCAGGCAAGCAAGCAATCACGCAAGCACGGCCATGGCTATTTCAGAGACCTCACCCTTGTTACATTTCTTACAACACACCCTAATGAGAAGAATCATATATCACAGAAATGGCTCAAGTTCTTGATAAAAGCGACAATTAAAGTAATTCCTACTGTGCGCCGAGTCTCGCCCTCTGCCGTGATGACGTAATATGTCTTGTAGTTTATGTTAACGATCCCTTTCGAAGCCGGCCATTTGCATATATATATATATATATATATATATAAATATATATATATATATATATATATATATATATATATATATATTTTTTTTTTTTTTTTTTTTAATAGAAAAATGTTCATGAATATATTGATAAAACAATAACGAAAAATTCAGAATACTTCGGAGAATACTCCACCTAATTCTACCAATTTAGACCTAACAACCGAAACACATCAATTCCGAAAATGAAATCGCGTGGCCGTACCGTTATCCATTCCGACCGGAAAAAAAAAAAAAAAATCCAGATGACATTTTAAACCTCCTTAATTAAAGAACAAGGGTTGCAATCGTTAATGGCATTCCGGCCAGTGTGCAGCCTGCATCATTATCTTGTCTAAAATGAATTATTTGACCTTTGCAACACAGGATATGAGGGAAAAAAATGGATGAACACTTTGCAACCAATCTGTGGCCTGGTGACGTCAGTGGATTCGAAAATATTCCTCTCTTAACATTTTATTTAGGTGTGGTGCGTGCGTGCGTGCGTGTGTGTGTGTGTGTGTGTGTGTGTGTGTGTGTGTGTGTGTGTGTGTGTGTGTGTGTGTGTGTGCGTGTGCGTGTGCGTGTGCGTGTGCGTGTGCGTGTGCGTGTGCGTGTGCGTGTGCGTGTGTGTGTGCGCGCGCGCGTGTGTGCATGAGTGCGTGCATGTGTGCGCGTGCGCGTGTCCGTGTGCGTGCGTTCGTCCGTGCATGCTGCGTGCATTTAGATAAGCATATGCATATAGATATATATATGAACACACATAAACCCAAGACAAGTAAATCCCCAGTTTGAATGCCGTTTATCACCAGCGTGAGTGGATCCTCCCTCAGCGCAATAATCACAGGCGGCTATTACGACGGGCAATCAGACCCATATAACCAAGCGTATAAGCGCGATCGTGCAGGACAATGCACCAGCGCCGTCACGGGAGGCTCTTTGAGTAAAGGGGACGCCGCTGCTACCGACAGTGGCTATCTGCCTATCTCCGTCGGTCTGTCTGTTTGTCTGTATCTGTGTCTTTGCCTGTCGGTGTCTCTGCCTCTGTCTGTCCGTCCGTCTGCCTGTCTGCCTGTCTGCCTGTCTGTCTGTCAGCGCCTGGTTTCCCGCCGGTGCCACACCCTGATGTCTGCCCCGGCTGGAAGGCATGTTCCATCATTCTTAGTGGTGGCTTCCGGGCGGCAAGTGGTGATTGAGGGCCGGCCGCTATCAGGAAGGAGGAGGAAGAAAAGGAGGAGGAGGAGGAGGAGGAGGAGGAGGAGGAGGAGGAGGAAAAGGAAGAGGAGGAGGAGAAGGAGGAGGATAGAAGGAGCAGGAGGAAGAGGTGGAAAAAGAGGAGGAAGAGGAGAAGGAGGAGGATAGAAGGAGCAGGAGGAGGAGGAGGAGGAAAGAAGGAGCAGGAAGAGGAGAAAGAGGAGAAGGAGGAGGAGGAGGAGGTGGAAAAGGGAGAGGAGGAAAGAAGGAGCAGGAGGAGGAGGAACTGGAAAAAGAGGAGAAGGAGGAGGAGGAGGAGGAGGAGAATGTGGAAAAGGAAAAGGAAAAGGAGGTGGAGGTGGAGGAGAAGGTGGAAAAGGAGAAGGAAGACGAGGGTCAGTAGGAGGACGAGGAGCAGGAGGAGAAGAGAATGCAGCGCAGGAGGGAAAAAAAAAGAAAAAAAGAAAAAGATATAAGGCGGAAAGCAAAATACAAGAAAGAAACATTTAAAAAAAAGACAAGAAACCTCAAGACAAAGACGATAAAAGAAGGATAGCCTTGTCTTGGGCCCAACATCTCTTAGCCCTCACGCTCCACCGTAATCCAAAACCGCCCTTAATAAAATAAAAATAAAAAAACACGAAAAAAAACGAAAAAAAAACGAAGATAACATAACGATCCAGAGTGAACACAGGACGGCTTGTGTGTTACGCACGGCGCCCGCTTTGTGGAGTGGGAATCACCGTCGTGTACATTTTGAAGTTATTAATGTTGCAGAGAAATTAATATTGCACAGACGCGGCGATTGGTGGTGGTGGTGATGGCGGCAGCGGGGGAGAGACGGGGGAGGTGGGGGAGGGGGAGGTAGGGGAGGTGGTGAGGGAGGGGGTGAGGGGGGCTGGGGGCTGCTGCATATTATATCCTATATTCTGTTTTGTTTATGTCGTGGACAGCATCTGATAGAGTGGTGGGAAAGGAGGAAAATGGTAACGGGGGAAGGAGGAGAAAGAGGAGGGGGGAATGGGGAGGAGGAGGAGGAAGAGGAAGAGGAGGAGAGGGAAGAAGAGGAGGAGAAAGAGGAGGAGAGGGAGGAGGAGAGGGAGGAAGAGGAGGAGAAAGAGGAGGAGGAGGTGGATGGGGGAGGAGGAGGAGGAGGGGGAGGAAAAGGAAGAGGAGGAGGAGGAGGAGGAGGGGGAGGAAAAGGAAGAGGAAGAGGAGAAAGAACAGAAGCAATAACAATGGACTTATTTTCACGGACAGGGGGAGGGGGAGGGAGAAGGATTGGTGGTGGAAAAGGGAAGGGAAGGGAAGGGGAGGGAAGGGAAGGGATAAGATGGAAGGGAAGAGGAGGGAAGGTGAGGAAAGGGAAGGGAAGGGAAGGGAAGGGAAGGGAAGGGAAGGGAAGGGAAGGGAAGGGAAGGGAAGGGAAGGGAAGGGAAGGGAAGGGAAGGGAAGGGAAGGGAAGGGAAGGGAAGGGAAGGGAAGGGAAGGGAAGGGAAGGGAAGGGAAGGGAAGGGAAGGGAAGGGAAGGGAAGGGAAGGGAAGGGAAGGGAAGGGAAGGGAAGGGAAAGGAAGGGAAGGGAAGGGAAGGGAAGGGAAGGGAAGGGAAGGGAAGGGAAGGGAAGGGAAGGGAAGGGAAGGGAAGGGAAGGGAAGGGAAGGGAAGGGAAGGGAAGGGAAGGGAAGGGAAGGGAAGGAAAGGGAAGGGAAGGGAAGGGAAGGGAAGGGAAGGGAAGGGAAGGGAAGGGAAGGGAAGGGAAGGGGAGGGAAGGGAAGGGAAGGGAAGGGAAGGGAAGGGAAGGGAAGGGAAGGGAAGGGAAGGGAAGGGAAGGGAAGGGAAGGGAAGGGAAGGGAAGGGAAGGGAAGGGAAGGGAAGGGAAGGGAAGGGAAGGGAAGGGAAGGGAAGGGAAGGGAAGGGAAGGGAAGGGAAGGGAAGGGAAGGGAAGGGAAGGGAAGGGAAGGGAAGGGAAGGGAAGGGAAGGGAAGGGAAGGGAAGGGAAGGGAAGGGAAGGGAAGGGAAGGGAAGGGAAGGGAAGGGAAGGGAAGGGAAGGGAAGGGAAGGGAAGGGAAGGGAAGGGAAGGGAAGGGAAGGGAAGGGAAGGGAAGGGAAGGGAAGGGAAGGGAAGGGAAGGGAAGGGAAGAGAAGGGAAGGGAAGGGAAGGGAAGGGAAGGGAAGGGAAGGGAAGGGAAGGGGAGGGAAGGGAAGGGATAAGATGGAAGGGAAGAGGAGGGAAGGTGATGAAAGGGGAGAAGAGAGAAGAAGAAAGGAGAGTAGAGTAGAGTAGAGGAGAGGAGACGGTGGCCGAGCGACAACCCCAAACACCAGATCTTAATCGTTGACACTCGAAGAAAATCGAAACAGCGTTGAGGTTTAGATTCATTTGTTTTTCTAAGGGAGGGAGGGGAGGGCTGTTAGACAGCAACATTGATAATTAAAAAATAAAATGCATAACAAATACAAAACAACAACAACAACGTGAATCCAAAAGTGACACCGCCACATAAAAAAAAAAACGACCATTAAAAATTACCAAGCATGAATAAATACATACACACACACACAATCCTCCATTCACACACACAAACTGCTAAAACGGCTGAGCGGTGACGTTAAGAGCGAAGGATTGTGAGTGAAAATTTACATAATATGACGGCGGGAAGGCAACGGCCCCCCCTTCCCCCCCTCCCTCCCTTCCACCCCTCCCTCCCTCCACCCAAGCGAGGCTCGAGTGATGGTCTGGGTAACTGGCTAGACGGAGCTTCCTCGAATGGCAAAGAGACTCCAGTGCCAAAAGACAGTCATCATACAGACAGACTGGCACGCACGCACGCACGCACACACAGCCAGCCAGACAGACAAGACATGACACTGTAGATACCACCGTACCCTTCTGGTTACGGTCGTGGAGATACGCTACGAATGGAAAGGGACTCATAAAACACAGCCTCACTGGAGAGCGGTCGTGTTCATGCTGTAGACGTGAGATTCCTATGACAGGATCGCGGGCACACTTCAAGAGAATATCACGACGACATGAGGCTGAGGCTGTCTGTCACGCTGCTTAGCGGACGACGACGTGCGCGCACTGTAGAATGAGCAGAGAGGCAATCGAGAGACAGCATGATCCCACTATGAGAATTGCATGCCACTATGAGAATTGTATGCCACTATGAGAATTGCATGCTCTTATTACGCACATACTCTACGTTTCTACGTCGCTCTCGCTCTCTCTAACACTCTCTCCGGCTCTCTTCTACCTTCGTCTTCCTCTCTCTCTCCCTCTCCCTCTCATCCTCTTCCTTTCTTTCATCCACACCTTCACACTCGCTCTCTCTCCCTCTTCTTCTTTCTATCCCTCACCCTCTCATCATTTTCCTCTTCCTCTTATTATTCTTCTCCCTCTCATCACCACTCTCAGCCTCTACCTATTCTTCTCCCTCACCCTTACCCTCTTCCTCTTCCTCTCCTTCTCCCTTACCCTCAACATTTCCTTACCCTCACCCTCTCATCCTCTTCCCTTACCTCATCCTCGCCCTCACCCTCGCCCTCCCTCTCACCCTCTCCCTCTACCTTTCCCTTTCCCTCACCCTCTCCCTCTACCTTTCCCTTTCCCTCTCCCTCACATCCTCTTCCTTTCCCCTCTTCATCTTCCTCTCCCTTTTCTCCTCTCTCCCTCTGAAACATCTACTTAGGAAAACTCAGCAACACCATCCAGCCTTGTGACTCGACTTAAAGAGGACGGGCCAGTCTGGTCACTCGTTCACCATACCGGCACAGGCCCATGACGAGAGCAAGAGGAGACGAGAAGAGGGAAGAGGGAAGAGGGAAGAGGGAAGAGGGAAGAGGGTAGAGGGAAGAGGGTAGAGGGAAGAGGGGAGAGAGGGAAAGGAAGGGGGAGGGAGAGAAGGGAAGAGAGGGAGAGATAGAATGAGTGAATGAGTGAGAGAGGAGAGGAGGGGAGGGAAGAGAGGGAGAGAAAATGGGGAGGGAGGGAGGGAGGGAGGGAGGGAGGGAGAGGGAGAAGGAGAGGGAGAGGTAGAAGGAGAGGGGGAGGGAGGGAGGGAGGGAGGGAGGGAGGGAGGGAGAGAGAGGGTGAAAGAAAGATAGATAGAGAGAGAGAGATAGAAAGGTGGGAGGGGGCGAGGGAGGAATAGGGATAGGGAAAGAGATAGATAGAAAAGAAAGAAACGAGAAGAGAGAAAAGAGGAAGAAAGGGAGAGGAAGGTTAGGAGAGGAGGAGGAGGAGGAGGAGGAGGAGGAGGAGCAGGAGGAGGAGGAAGCGGGAAAGAAGATAACAGGAAAGGCGAAAGGAAGAGCGCGGGTGACCATGAAGACTCGTAAAGCGGAGCGAGGAAAGAGAAAGGACGATGACAATGGACAGGGATAGAGGGCATAAATGTGAGAATGGGAGGCAGGAGGGAATGGGCAATAGGCCTGTGGGTCTTTCGCCAATTGATCAAGACGGTAGTGTTTTAGCCATTCATTCATTCATACATACATACATACATGCATACATACATACATACATACACACCCACACATACACATACACACTTAAATAAATATACATATTATTAATATTATTAAATAAATTAAATATTATTAATATATTAAATAAATAAATAAGTTTAAAGTAAATATACATACATATATACATATATATGTATGTATATTTATATATATATATATTTTTTTTTTTAACAATCGTCATATACAGTCTATACTGCTCTACGTTCAGGGTTTTCAATATTCACATCTAACGCCCAAGTCTGCTTTGTCATCATTTTTCTCACAGATCATCACATGACTATCCAAAGATTCATAGTTTAATATCATTTCTAAACATGTTAACTAGAATCTTTAACTCGATCTGTCTAGTAATGTATAATGAAAAAGACGGATCCCGTATCATTGTTTGTTTTGTTCTCAGTTACTGTTGCAAATGACGGCATTTACATGCTCGGGACGTCTGGTGATGAATCCAAAACAACGCGTGTGTATGTGCATGTAAATGTGAATATGTAGGTGTATGTATGTGGGAGTGTTTGTCTGTATGTGGGGCGGACACAGTGACAAAGACAGGAGCAAGGATTGAGGAAGAGGGATAGAGAGACAACGAATA
>NW_028234405.1:48663730-48666230 GCF_977035675.1 Penaeus japonicus
TGAGAAGGGGAGAGAGAGAGAGAGGAGAGAAGAGTAGAGCGGGAGGAAGGGGGACGAGGGGGGATAAGAGAAGAAGAGAGAAGGAAGAGAGAAGGAGAGAGAGAGAGAGAAGAGAAGAGGAAGGGGAGGAGAGAGGGGAGAGGGGGGGAGAGAGAGAGAGGAGAGAGAGGGAGAGAGAAGAGAGGGAGAGAGAAGAGAGGAGAGAGAGGAGAGAGAAGAGGAGAGCGGGAGGAAGAGGGGAGGAGGGGGGGGGGGTAAGAGAAGAAGAAGGAGAGAGAGAGAGGAGAGAGAGGGGAGGGGAGAGAGAGGAGAGAGAGGGGAGGAGAGAGAGAGGGGAGAGAGAGGAGAGAGAGGGAGGAGAGAGAGGAGGGGAGAGAGAGAGGGGAGGAGGAGAAGGGAGAGAGAAGGAGAGGAGAGGGGGGGAGGGGAGAGAGAAGGAGAGAGAGAGAGAGGAGAGAAGAGGAAAGCGGGAGGAAGGGGGACGGGGGGGGATAAGAGAAGAAGAAGAGAACGAAGAGAGAAGGGGAGAGAGAGAGGAGAGAGAGAGAGAGAAGAGGAGAGCAGAGGAAGGGGGAGATGACCTGCCAACACCATCGCGGCAGGAGATGGAATGAGCGGAAGGACAAGGACAAAGTGTTGCCAGGGGCCGTGGCAGGACAGCACTAAACGGCACAATTAGTCTATGTCCATTCCGCACGCGCCCATACCCCAAGGTGGAGGGCGAGAGGTGGTGGGCGGATGCGGACACGGGTGGGGTGGGGTGGGGTGGGGGGGAAGGCGATTGCGGACACGCGTGTGTGTGGGGGGGAGGGGGGGAGGGTGAGAGGGAAGATGGAGTTAGCAACGAGATTGTGCCGGCAAATGAAGAGAAATTAATGGCTCAGGTCGGGGGTAGGGGAAGGGGGCAGGGGGAAGGGAGGGGGGGGATAGGCTCCCTTCGCAAAATACAGGAATGTCTGAACGGCGCCTCCAAAAGGAAGATGATGATGATAATGAGATAAAAGCGGTCATAATATGTGGTTCATTTTCCCAAATGATTTCGTTCCTGTGAGCTTAACTAGGCCAAATTATTTTACAACAGCTATTTCGTACTTAACAGCTTAGTTTTGTTAAGCTTGGTATTTCAGCGTTACTCCTTGATACTGGTCTTAAGGTCCTTTTCTTCCTATTTCTCCGCCCCTCTTCCCCTCGTTTTCTACCACCTTCCCGTTTCTCTATTTCCTCTCTCCCTCTCGCCCTTCCTCACTCCCACCCTCTCCTCCCTCCCTCCTTCAGACACACTCACACTCAAACGCCCATTTCCACACACATACGCATACCCCAGTCTACCGGAATACAAATACACTAATACAAATACACATGGCAACCCCCCCTCCTAGCTTTCCCCTGTCGGAATGGCAAGTTTACGTCGCCACGCGCTCACTTTCAACAGGTCATTTGCACCTTAACCACCCTCCATGGCAACCACTTAACAACACTCTATCAAAAGTAATGGCCGCTGACGTGATGTGATACTCTGTTCCCAATTCCTCCCTCTCTTATCTGTCCTCAATTCCTCCCTCCCTTATCTGTCCCAATTCCCCCTCCCTTATCTGTCCCAATTCCTCCCTCCCTTATCTGTCCCAATTCCTCCCTCCCTTATCTGTCCCAATTCCTCCCTCCCTTATCTGTCCCAATTCCTCCCTCTCTTATCTGTCCCAATTCCTCCCTCCCTTATCTGTCCCAATTCCTCCCTCCCTTATCTGTCCCAATTCCTCCCTCCCTTATCTGTCCCAATTCCTCCCTCCCTTATCTGTCCCAATTCCTCCCTCCCTTATCTGTCCCAATTCCTCCCTCTCTTATCTGTCCCAATTCCTCCCTCCCTTATCTGTCCCAATTCCTCCCTCCCTTATCTGTCCCAATTCCTCCCTCCCTTATCTGTCCCAATTCCTCCTTCCCTTATCTGTCCCTCCGTTTCGACTTTAACACCCGTCTTTTTATCACCTACGTAGCTTGTTAAAGTCATATAGCCCACGCCATACACGGGGTTATAGGTAGCTACAGCCGCAATAACACGTATACACACTTGCACTGGCTCATAGTGTCTCTTACTCTGTCGTATAATTTCTCATTCTCTTCCTCTCTCTCTCTCACTCTCACTCTCACTCTTTATACATATCTTATCTCTGTCTCCTTTTCTTCCTCCTTCCGTCTCCCCTCACTCACTTACCACCCACCACCACCACCACCACCCCCCTCCCCACCCCAACTCTCTCTGAATCCCAATCATCAAACGTTTTCACTTTTCCCTTCTCTTCCTCTTTCTCTTCCTCTCACCCAGACCTCTCAATCAATTTCCCTCAAATATCTCATCATGTTTGCTCTTGCATCAAGCCGACGCGCCTATCTTTCTCCTACCCGTTTCCGGCGCAGATTAAAGCCATAAATTATTGGAAGTAATCAGTCCACGCCCCTCTTAAAAAAATAATAATTTTCAAAAATTCATAAATACCGAAGGATA
>NW_028234405.1:48671230-48676230 GCF_977035675.1 Penaeus japonicus
AACTCGAGGGTTACCAACGGCAATGAAGTCCTTGGGGACGATTCACGAACACATTTCGGGGAGGGGAGGCGAGGGGAGGGGAGGGGAGGGGAAGGGATGGGAGGAGAGGGAAGGAGAGGGGAGTGGGTGAGGGAGGGATCTGAATTCTAGATCTTTATCTTTCTTTCCTTGTCTCTTTTATCTTTTTTTATTATATTTTATTTTCTGTCTACACCAACTGTAGGAATTTCCATAAAAAAGAGATAGAAAAGGTAGATGCTCTTTTGTTTACGCTTTGTTTACATTCGATCGCCGCCATATTGGAAGCGAGTGGAGCCGAGAGTATTTTGGAGTCGCTATACAGAATTTGAACTTGTGCACTAACAACGACTGCCTCTAGAATACAGCATATGGTACCTATGAAAAAAAAAAGATGCCATATTTCTTAGTTTGTTTACAGTCGACCGCCGCTATATTGACGAGAGTTCTTTTGGTACCGAGCCTGGTCACTAATCACGTCTGTATCCTTGCCTTTAGAATATAACATATGATAACCATAAAAAACATGAAATTGTTGTTATACCCAGCCAACCACGACCAAAAGGGAAGGGGGGGGGGAAGTTTTCTGGACGGAAGATAAGCCCATAATTAGAGCGTGCAATGATCAAATGACCGGAATTTTAAGCCGCGCGCAATACCCCCTTATGGGAATTTTCCTCGAATAGCTAATCCTGTGCAATTGCATTCATTCTTTTACTTTTTTTTCATCAAACTCAAAATACATTTTTTTAATGATGAAAGTGCCTGGGAAAATAATCTAAACATTTTTAATTCGTTTATAAAAGGTAATCCTAGTAATATAATACAGAATTAAGCAGCAATTTCAAAATGTCTATACTTACTGGAAAAGACTGTGTTAAGCGTCTTCAAAAACTGTTGACCTCATTAAGCGCTCGTCCTTAAGAAACATCCCAATACCCGAAGACAGCCACTCAAGACGTAGCTGACGCGACTTCAAATCTTTATCGGCAAAGAACCCGGCAAAGCTTGATAAAGTTTGCCAAGCAAGAACAGAAAATATCTTCCCTCAAGAGCCTCCTTTCTTTCTCTAAACCAATGTCTTTATATAGTGATCAATACATTTACTATAATCAATAGTAATAGTATTGTTATCAACCATTATCAGGCAAGAAAAACCCACGCTCAACAAACCTCCCCTCTCTCTCTCTCTCTCTCTCTCTCTCTCTCTCTAATATATATATATATATATATATATATATTATATATATATATATATATAAATATATATATATATATATATATATATATATATATATGTTTATGTATTATATATATATATATATATATATATATATATATATATATATATATATTATATATATATATATATATATATATCTTCTTAACAAACGTCTTTGCAACCGAAATAACATCCCTCTCCTTCCACTCATTACCATCAACTCCCTCGCCTCCTCCACCCGCCTCCTCCCAAGACGCGACCTGAGAAACCGCCGCTGAAATAAGGTCAAGCTGCGGTCGGCTGCCTCGCCTCCCGCCCAGCCGCCTCCTCGCATGACCGCTCGCTCACTCGCTAGCTCGCTCTCTTGGCGGCTTCTGACTTCCGGTCGGAAAAGCCTAGGTTGCCTTCGTCTTCCGCTCTCTCTCCTTACAAATGTTTCTCTCTCTCTCTCTCTCTCTCTCTCTCTCTCTCTCTCTCTCTCTCTCTCTCTCTCTCTCTCTCTCTCTCTCTCTCTCTCTCTCTCTCTCTCTCTCTCTTCTCTCATTGTCTCTCTCTTGTTCTTTATCTCTATTTCCCATGCTTCTCTCTTTCCTCCTTCTTGCTTTTCATTTTCCCACTTCCTCTTCCCCCTTCCTTTTATGTTCTTCTTCCCCATTTTTCTCCTCCTCCCCCTCTTCCTTCCCCATCATTTCCCTCACTCTATTAGGACCCCCCCCCCTACAAGCAGAGAGCAATGAAATAAGGGAATTATTTACTTTTGAAGTGAAAAAATACAAGAAAATATACAGAAAGATAAAGAAATCATACAAAAAGATACAAGAAAATATACAAAAATACAAGGAAATCCACGGAAAAAGGAGAGAGGAAATGAAGAAACAATAAAGGAACGAGAGAACAGGGGCAACAAGGAATAAGAATAGGAATGATATTAATAACAAGGAATATGATACGAAAAATACGAAGATAGAGAAAAAAAGAGGCAGAAATAGAGGATAAGAGATAGAAAGAAAAATAGGGAGAAGAGAGAAAAAAAAAGTGAATGATCATTATCTTTATCATTATCATTACTGTTATGATTATTATCATCATTACCATTACCATTACCATAATTATTATCACTATCATCATTATCATAATCATCACCATCATCATTATCCTTCCCGTTATCAATATCATCACCATCGTTATTACCGTCCTCATCACCATCATAACCGCATCATCAGTTCTATATTTATTTATACAAACAACCCGAAAAACAAGAATGGAAGAAAAAGTAAGCGAGAAAGAGAGAAAAAACAAAAAGAAAATAAGAGAGAAAGAATCCACTAACTCCGACGTGAAGGCGGAAAACAAATGGAAATCGCAAGCAATAATCGCCCTTAAAGCCAACGCTCCCGTCAAGCTCACTTCTCAGGGAGGGAGGGACGGAGGAGGAAGGAGGAAAGAAGGGAGGGAGGGAGGGACGGAGAAAGGAGGGAGGGAGAGAGGAAGGGGGGACGGAGAAAGGAGGGAGGGAGAGAGGGGAAGGGGGACGGAGGAAGAGGAGGGAGGAGGGAAGGAGGGAGGAGGGAGGGAGGAAGAGAAGGAGGAAGGGAGGAAGAAAGGAGGGAGGGACGGAGGGAAAGATGGAGGAAGGGGGATTGAAAGGGAGGAGAGGAGGAAGGAGAAGAGGGAGGGAGGGAGGGAGGGAGGAAGGAAGGAAGGAAGGAAGGAAGGAAGGGAGGGAAGGAGGGAGAGAGGGAGGGAGTGGGTAGGGAGGGAAGAAGGGAATGAGGGAGAGAGGGAGGGAGTGGGTAGGGAGGGAAGAAGGGAGTGAGGGAGAAAGGGAGGCTATGATACTTCGGAGGGGAGGAGGGAGGAGGGAGGAGGGAAAGGGGGGATAATCAAAAGAAAAAAAGGCGATTATGTAGTAAAAGGAGGGAGGAAGAGGGAGGGGAATGGTAGAAGGAGAGAGGGGAGAGGGCGAAGTAGAGAGTGGGAGGGGGGAGGGGGGAGGAGGGGGGGAGAGGGAAAGGGAAAGGGAGAAGGAGAGGGAGAAGCGGAAAGAAGAAAAAAAGGGGCGAGATAAAAAAAAAAAAAAAATAAAAATCCCAGGAAAATAACACAATAGTCTCAGCAACGTAGCAAAACTTAAAAAAAAAAAAAAAAGAAGAAGAAGAAGACGACTGCCAAGGTATGTGTATGTCCGCGCGCCGCCGAGAGAGAGAGAGATGCCGCCGCACTCGGGGAGATTTCGCACGGGGAACGTTTAGCCGAATTTATACACACACTGCTCGCGCTGCTTCCTGCTTCCTGCTTCCGCCGGAATACTCGTAGAGGGGAAAGGGGTGGGTGTGGGGGGAGAGGGGTGGGTGTGGGGGGAAATGGGTGGATGTGGGGGGAGAGGGGTGGGTGTGGGGGGAAATGGGTGGATGTGGGGGGAAAGGGGTGGGTGTGGGGGTAAAGGGGAGGGTGTGGGGGGAGAGGAGTGGGTGTGAGGGGAAAGGGGTGGGTGTGGGGGATAAGGGGTGGGTGTGAGGGGAAAGGGGTGGGTGTGGGGGGGAAGGGGTGGATGTGGGGGGAAAGGGGTGGGTGTTAGGGGGAAAGGGGTGGGTGTGAGGGGGAAAGGGGTGGGTGTGGGGGGGAAAGGGGTGGGTGTGGGGGGAAGGGGTGGGTGTGGGGGGTAAGGGGTGGGTGTGGGGGGAAAGGGGTGGGTGTGGGGGGAAAGGGGTGGGTGTGGGGGGGAAAGGGGTGGGTGTGAGGGGGAAAGGGGTGGGTGTGAGGGGGGGGGGAGGGGTGGGTGTGAGGGGGGGGTGTGGGGGGAAGGGGTGGGTGTGGGGGGAGAGGGGTGGGTGTGAGGGGGAAAGGGGTGGGTGTGGGGGGGAAAGGAGTGGGTGTGGGGGTAGAGGGGTGGGTGTGAGGGGAAAGGGGTGGGTGTGGGGGGTAAGGAGTGGGTAGAAGGGCATGTAATGAGGGAACAGGGATAAGGGAACGGGGATGAGAGAAGGGCGGGGGGGGGGGGGGCGGAATAAATCGGGAGAGAGAACGGGAAAGGGGTTGACATGATGGGGGGGGGGAGTGTGAGGAGGGGAGGGGAGGGGAGGGGAGGGGAGGGGAAGGTAAGGGGGAATGAAGTGAAGAGATACAGGAGATGGAAGGCAGCGTAACAAAGTCGATGAAATGAGGAAAATAAATGGGGAAGAGGGAGGAAAAGGGAAATGGAGAGATGGAGTTCAAGTGGAAGGGAAAGGGGAGAGGGAAGGGGAAAGAGAAAGAAAAAGGAAAGGGGGAAGAGAAATAGGAAAGGAGAGGGGAAGGGGAAGGGCAGGAGAAGGGAAAAAATGGAAAGAAAGAGGAATAGGATATGGGAATGAAAAGGGGAAGGAAAGGGTTCAGGGTAAGAGAAAAATAAATGGTAAAAAGAGAAAAGGGAAGGCGACGGGGGCAGGAGAAGAGAACAGAAGATGCTGTTGGGAAGGAAGAAAAAGCAAAACGAGGAGGGGAATGAGAAGGAAGATGGAGATCAAAAGGAAGGAGGGAGGAGGAGGATGGAAGAAGGAGAAAATGGGGGAAACAGAAGGAGAGGAAGAAGGAGTAAAGAGAAAATAAAGGAAGAAGAGGAGGAGAAAGGAGGAAGAGGAGGAAGAGGAGGAGGAAGGAGGAAGAGGAGGAAGAAGGTGGGGGAGGAGGAGGAAAGAGGATGAAGGAATGGGAGGAGGAAGGGGGATGGAAGATGGAGGAGTAAGGTGAAGGAAGCAGAAGAAGGAGAAGGAAGGAGGAA
>NW_028234405.1:48691230-48696230 GCF_977035675.1 Penaeus japonicus
TAATATAACTATTCCTGTACCTCACCGCGAGTAAGTGAAATGTGGGTTGTACTTCCCGTAGACATCGTCAAAAAAATCTTACGGTCTAGTACGCGTACCCTACAATATCTGCCAAGTACTGGCACGTATTCTGCATAACATGCAAATACAAAACAAACCTTCTAAAAGGGTTAATGTTACTCAACCATCGCGCTTACCCAGCCGGCTTCCTAAATTATAATTACCTTGTCCGTCCCCCCATGCTCCCGTCTCTCAGTCCTCCCTCGGTCTGATTATATTCTAAATTCAACAAGTAAGAAGAGCAATTATTATGACTAAGTCTGGCCATATTAACACACTAGTAATCCGGCTGTTCCGTTATGCAATCGGAGTCCATTCCACACCCAAGAAAATAATCTCAAAATAACACAAGGAAAAGGTCAAAGGGCACAGCTTCTACCCCGCGTTTCCTTCAAGACCGAGAATCTGCTTGAAAACAATAATCACCGAAAAAAAAATAAAAAAATACAAGAGGAAAGCACTCTGACTTTCAACTTCAAGCACCACTGAATATTCAGCCAAATGCTCCTTGCTAATGACGTTTATCAACTCTTCCTTCCCTTTATCTTTTTTTGTGTGAGTCAGTGTTAACAGAATGTGCAATTCAACTCATGCATGCCTATCTCTCCTCAAAAGCCGCCCGAATCATAATGCGTGGACAAAGCCGGTATTACCATTTATGCTAATTATATTGGGACATGCTCCCCCCTCCCCTACTGCAACATTGGCTATTGCAGTTTAGTGAAATTGTCCCTTTCACAACGTGACATTCCGTTTGTTCTCTGCACAACGTTATCCCTTCAATAAGATTCTAATGAAAAAAATCCAATGCAACAAATCTTGTTATTGAGAATATATGCGTGTTGCATATGTATATAAATGCAATCAAATATAAAAGGGACAGATAACTACAATTAATAAAAAATAGAGCTATTATAAGAGATTACAGAATAACACTTAATTACTTATCGATATATTTTATTTTCGAATATTACACCGCTCTCATTAACTACATATCTTAACAAATATTAAACATTACATAGTAAGTCGGATTTTCTATTTTAAAAACATAAAACAGGAACGAGCCTTGAAAGTTATATTGCTTTTCGAATATCTTTTACAGACTGAGCCGCAGGTATTCATGTACATATATATTTTCATACAAAAAATAAGCATCAGCTCAAGCCAATGTCCACGCAAACATACGAACGCAAATGCATTCCCGACACGCACACACGTACACGCACACACGCACACACACACACACACAAAGTAAAATTCTGGATTTCCATTTGCTATGAATACGTACAAGAGCACTTTCTTTACTAGGTATAACAAAGACATCAGAAGTAGACTATATCTATGTCCTTTCTTTGTGGCTCTCCGATTCTCTTTCTCTGTCTCTCTATCTCTCTCTCTCTCGTTCGCTCTTCCTTTGTCTTTCCCTCTCGATGTCTTCATTTGTCTCTCTCTCGTGTTCTCTCTTTCTCTCTCTCTCTCTCACTCTTTCACTCTTTCACACACTCTCTCTCTCTCTCTCTCTCTCTCTCTCTCTCTCTCTCTCTCTCTCTCTCTCTCTCTCTCTCTCTCTATGTCTGTCTCGCTCTCTTTATGGCCTCGCTCTTACTCTGCCATTTTTTTTTTCTCTCTCTTACTCGTCTCTTTCTGGCAATGCTTCTCCTCTTTCACCCTGCCAGGAAATCAAAAAAGGATCGGCGAGAAGGGGAGAGGAAAGGAAAGAAGAGGAGGAGAGGGGATGAGAGGAGAGAAGAGGAGAGTAGGAAAGAGGAGGGAAGAGGAGAGAAGGAAAGGAAAAAAGAGGAAAAAGGAGACAAGGAGAGGAGAGGAGAGAAGGAGAGAGAAGGATAGAGGAGGGAAGAGGAGAGAAGGAGAGAAAAAGAGAGGAGAGGAGAGAAGAGAGAGATGGAGGGAGAAGGAGAGATGAGAAGAGAGAGAACAGAATAGAAAAGAGAAGGAGAGGAGAGTGTAAAAAGGATATAGGGGAGTCCCAGATTCCCTCTACGTGCCAGACATTCTGACAAATGTATAATCTCGCACCACCAGAGTCCCCCCCCCTCCCCCTTAAAAAAAAGAAAAAAAGAAAAAAAAAAGTTGATTAACCAAGGCCCCCCTCCGTCCTCCAGACTTAGGGGATCGTCGGTGCTGTGGGCCAAGCTTAACCATGGGGGCCGAGTATGCAGTGCCACCACTATCACCACCACCCGACCACCTAACCAGTGCCAGGGACAAGAGCCATTCTTTCTTTCTTTCTTTCTTTCTTTCTTTCTTTCTTTCTCTCTCTCTCTCTCAAAACGACGAAATTGAGTCAACCTAAACAACATAATCTTTCAGTCAATCATGAAAAGAAAAGAAAAGAAAAAAGAAAAAAAAAAAAAAAACATATATTGATGCCTTTCTACCCCCCCCCCCCCCCGTCGGCGCAGCTCGAAGGAAGCCTCACTTATTCTGAACGACGGAGCAATATCCACGCCCGTAATTTGTATCCACCGGCCGGCAATCCCGCGGCAATAAATACAACGCGTCTCCCCCGCAACATTGCAGTGGTTGATCGCGTCTATTGCATCTCATCTGCGGAGTTTGTTTTTTTTTCATCCGAGGCTCACAGGCACAAGAGCCATTATCGCGAAATAGGTTTAAAAAAACAACAACAAAAAAAACATACGAGTGAACCATAAGAAATTCGAGAGAGAAAGGAGACGTCAGAGAACAAACGGATAAAGACAAACAAGCAAAACATAAAAAAAAATAATGCTGAAACATTAAGCAATGTATTGGAAAGCAAAAGCATGCAGGTGAATCTCCCCCCCCCCCCTCCTATGCCCTTTACCCTTCTATCTCTTTCCCTTTTTCACTTTCTCTCTCACACATATATATGTGTGTATATATACATATATCACGATTCGACGGTCCATCAACTTTAACTCGGTGGAGAAGAAAAGTGAGCAAAGGACAACCAGTGCAGGACGGCAATAGGAAGGGGAAGGGGAAGAGGAAGGAGGAGGAGAGGGAGGAAGAAGAGGAAGAGGATGAGGAGGGAGGAGGAGAGGGAGGGGGAGGCGAAGGGGATGAGGAAGTGGAGAAGGAAGAGGAGGAGGAAGGAGGAGAGGAAGGAGAAGATGGAGAGTGAAAGGGAGAAAGAGGCGGAGGCGGAGGAGGAGGAGGAGGAGGAGGAGGAGGAGCCAGGGAAGAAGGTCACACCGATGCCGGCAAGTGAACAGGGTGAGGGAAAGGGGAAAGGGTGGTTGAAAAAAAAGGGAAACAAAGCTTAAAGAAAGAAAGAAAAAAAAAAACAGAGATAAAAAAAGAAAAAACACAAGTCCCTCCCTATCCCTTGGACACAGATTAAAATTCCGCCCCTGGACACACTGGGCGGCCCCGAAAACCCAAATCCCAAAGTCTACGTGGGCTCAACTTGGAGGATCGGGACCGTGGCCGCGGGGGAAACCCAGATCGATGGCCGCGGGAAATGAAGACGAGCACGACACTCAATAAGCTGATATATATATATATATATATATATATATATATATATATATATATATATATATATATATGTGTGTGTGTGTGTGTGTGTGTGTGTGTGTGTGTGTGTGTGTGTGTGTGTGTTTCTATATCTATATCTATCTATTTATCTATCTATCCATCTATCCATATATTTATATTATATTATATATATAATATATATATATATTATATATACAGATATACATATACATAACACCCACACACCCACCCTATATATTTTTATATATATATATATATATATAATATTATATATTATATATATATTTATATATATATATATATATATTTATATATATATATATGAGAGGGAGAGAGAGAAAGGATCCACGAGAACAGAAGTCTTCTCACATATATATGAATATCTATCTCACTTCCTTTGAACTTTTTTTTTACCTTCGTTTTATCTCCTTCCTTCCCAACATCCCTCCCCCCCTACCCGAATACGTGCCTTTCCTCTACAAGTACAACCCGGTCTCTCTCATTCCATTCCAGTCCCTCTCATGTACTAGCCTTGTCCCCAGCGCTCCGCTCACATACAGAACACACACACATACACACACACACACACACACACATACACACACACGCATGCACATGCACGCACGAACACGAACACACACCACAAAAAAACAACATCTACAGAGTGGGAGAGAGGTTAAAGAAAGAAAGAAAGAAAGAAAGAAAGAGATTTAGTGCAAACCCCCGTTTCCTTACCCCCTCCACCCACCCACCCCCATCTAAACAGAGACGGTCACACAAAGCCCTTTCTGCCCCCCTGCTGCATCCTGCCCCCCCCCCCCCCCCCCACCACCACACACACATACCCAATTCTTGGCACCGAGTAAGCGTTCTTAATTCAGAACTGTGAATTATTATTATTCTCCAACGAATCAATGATTTTACACACTCGCACACATCCTTTACATAACCCATTGGTCCCCGTGATGACCGGATGACCTCGCGTTGATATATATTCGTGGAGTTGACCCATATTCCAAATGCTAATCACGCCGTCCAATCAACAACAGATTGGACGCAATTGACTGTCAATTGGATGATTTAGTGATTCAGACTGGTTAATTTCACCACTGTCTCTATCAGGTGAAACTGGATTTTCCTACGAGGTTGGTCTCCTCCGGGACTCTCGGAAATATTTCGTCCCTGAATGACGAGGCCTGACACTGTTGCTAGGAGTGCCGAGTGCCTGTTACAAGATGATGCCTCAACTTCTCCCCGAGTCCTCCGAAATTAATTTCCAAAATGTCGATCAACTTCCAGTCAAAAGTTATGCCTAACTTCCTCCTTCCCTTCTGACATTCATAACCACCTAATTTCGGCCTCCTTCAAAAGTTCATTCGTCAATTACGTCTACTGGCGAGGGCCACATCAAGCCCCCTTTCCCCCCACCCCCACCC